>NC_068359.1:6582794-6912794 GCF_020536995.1 Dreissena polymorpha | reverse complement strand
ACGACTTTGCGAACAAATTTTTTACTGAAGAAAACGCATTTTTTAAAGCAAAAATAATCAATTATTATTCAAAAATAAGTCTTGAATCCTGTACTTTATTTCCAAGAAGCAAATCTTCAAGAAAACAGGCACTTAAGTTTGCGAAATTTAGTTTTCACAAAGTTTTTCCGGTGGCCGTTAGTATCAAAATGTTTTTTTTATCGTTTGATGATTTCTATCGTTTTAGAATATATTTATTTATAAAAGAGCTTTTTTCGTTATAAACACGACCTTTCTCCTTTAAAGGACTCAGCGGGTAAATTCAAACTCTATCATTTACCCGCTACGTATACAGATCATAAGTACGTTACGGTAATTAAAGAATGAACATCATTCAACCAAGCAATCACACATTACCATAATGATGTTAATAACATTCACGAAAAATGTAGGAAACATAAGAAATAAAGGTTAGATATTGACCACGCATAACCATAATATAGGAATTAAATGTGTTAACATTTCAATTTGCATCATGTGCAGAATTAATTTTTATTTCAGTTACAAGTTAAAATTCATAATTTTTATCGCCCAATCATAACGAAAACAAGCAAATTCGTTGAATTGATATCCCCCGCCAAATAAATGTTGTTTATGGATGGGTGTAGAACTAAAAGAAAAGGTATAAGTGAAAGGTTGTGCCTTTTGTCAATTTTTTTTTTTCAACTCATTTGTACCTGTGATGGGTTTGCAGACAATAAAATGCAGATAGTATATTTTTCATGAATCAATTAAAATTGATAGTATCATGACGAAAGGAGAAATTGCTTGTTATGAGCATTTTCTTAAATAAAAATCTTACATACTGAGTTCTTGCCCCGAAAAGTAACAACATACAAAAATAAGACAGGACAATAACTCAAAACTTAGACAGAGGAGGTTTCTTGAGCGGTCAATATTTATTTAGGTGAATTAAAGTCTTGACTTTTCCACAAAAACATTCAATCTTAATATACACTTAATTTTCAGAGTGCTGCAGAGTGAACACAACATCCGCCATGGCATACGTGAAAATAATATAAATAAGTTTTTAAGGTTAATCATTCATCATTGAGTACGACCTTACATGAAGTATTTGTGTAACCTTGACCCTTGATGTGAATCGTATGACCTTACATGAAGTATAGTGTGTGACGTTGACCTTTACCCAAGACATGAACCTTGACATTAACTCTAGACATGAATCTTCAATATGACGCACAGCAAGGAAGAAGTTTGAGAAGAATTATGGAAGGTTATTACAGAATCCACTGATCAAAAGTAAAATAATGGCTTAATTATAATTATTTCTACAAATGTGTGACCTTTGATGTGAGACCTTGGCTTTTTTCAAAACACATAGGTCTTGCACTGCCTGATAATTGAAAACAATTACATCAGGACATTTTGAGAATCCATTTTAGTACGGTAGAATCCTTACCAAATAAGGCATATTTAATCAAAATGTGTGATTTTGACCTTTGTGTGTTACTTTGACCATGACCCTAGCAACCTGAGTCTTATATTTGACACTCAGGTATATAATGGAGAACACGTATGGACAGTTATTACAGAATCCCTTGATGCATAGTAAAGGAATGACTAAATAATGAATAATTCATCAAATTTGTGACCTTTGACCTAAATGTGTGACCTTGACCTTATCCGCTAGGATTATGGGTGTTGAATGTGAAGCACCCACAGATGATTGAGAACAACTATGGCAAGTTTCATGACTCTGGCTCATGTGTTAATGGAGATAAAGCTCTAAGCTTATATAAAAAAGCATTTTTTTCAAAATACAAAGGGCCATTACTCCGTTATTAACAGACGGTGTGCAATACCATTTGGCATTCATCATCTTCTTATCCATATATATACTAATACCTAGTTTTAATAAAATCCGCCAAAGCACTTCTAAGATATGGCTCCGGACACAAAAGTGCCGGACGGACGAAAGGACGGACGGAAAGACGGACGGACAACGCCAAAAAAATATCCCTCCGTCTATGGCGGGGGATAATAAGTATAATATGAAATATTGGTATGTACTTTGCTTTTCATAGGGCTTTGGTTTAAGGTTGATCCAATGTACCTCTCACATTTTGGATCGTTCATGAAAAAAGCACTAGCACATCCAGTACATTAATAATTAAGATCTTCATTTTCAAGATACATAATGTGTTGTTTTTTTTTATTTATCGGATCCTTATACAAGACTAAATGCGGCAAATGTATATATTTGTTTCGTGAAATTGTCGATCTTTGGTCTTCAGACAACCTTAACTCAAAATAAGATATTAATGACTAACTTGTTTGTTCATAAAAAGGAAATTAAATTTCGATACTTCAATATTGATACTTAACATTATATATTTGAATTATTATTTAAAAAATTAGTAATTATTATTAACATTGTTAATTTTGGAATTTGTTATAGATTTATTTACTAAACACATGTCTGTATGTATGTTTTAACGTTACTTTAACAAATCAACAAGTAATGGCGCATGCACAGCAATCCCTAATGTTTACAATAGCAATCAATTGTAATCGTTGCACCATGATGTTAGGTAAATATAGATCTATATGACTATTCTAAATAATATGGTTATTAACACATTTATAAGTGTTCCCTCTAATTATTTATTTATATTAAAGAGAATCTAAGGTTTCGTATCGATAATCGATTCGATTAAGATTTTTCTTTAAAACAAATACACAAAACACTATATGAAGAAACGCAAATAGATCTATGAAACAACGTGTATCGATTAATTAGAAGATAATTACAAATATCCAACTGTGATTCGATCTTAATTCTTCCAGGTTGCAATGAACTTAAACACTTGTAAACTGATAACTGTTTTAAAAAAATATCAAAAGTCTATTTAACACTATTAAGTTTCTATTGATCCCACAAACGATTAGTACAATAGTGCAACAACAACACCACTTTACTTCAACTTGGTTATACTAACGAAAACAGTATTAAAACCATTATATTGTACACACTATAACCTCCGCTACCAGACAATAACGAGTAATTTCTTACTTGGCCGAGATTCTTCAAGAGTACTGTCTGCTAAAGTATTCCCAGATTAGGCAATTTCTTTCCACAATTTTGTCATTCAAGTCCATGCATTAAATGGCACGCTGCTATTACGACAACTAAATACACCGATAACATTCACAAATAGAGAAGAATTAATAATAGTTACGTTATGTTAATGAGTAATGTGTATTTTTAGTTTTGCTATAAAATGGTCTGCTTTGTGATTGTAAATTCCGCAAACCCATTACTGCTCGTCGCGCGCATGAATGCATGCGCTTCCTGGTATAACATGCGCTCAGTTTAATTGAAACAAGATATTGTCGAGCTGAAGCGTAAGACATCAGTCGTAGGACACCAAATCAACATACATTTACTATCTCGAAATATTTACTGATCAATAAGACAGAAAAAAAATCCATTTACATTGACGTCAGAGAGAAGTTTTTTTTAACTGGAAGGAATAAATATAGTAATCGCATCCTCAGCCCTCCTATACCGCTTCTTGGGCTGAATATATCGCGAGAAGTATTGAGGGGTTTCAACAGAAACTTTATACAGCCGACGATTGCAGATTACTAGCGACCATGGCTTCCTCTTCATGAACTATAGAGTTTTTGTGTTTCAAACAAAACTCGGTAGCGATGAGTTCAGCCCAACGTCTTAAAATAAGCAGATATTTTAACCAACCGAATTGGAAAGTGTTATTCCTACATTTAAGGAAGCTATACCTATCTTTTTTTCCAAGTTTTTTGTCAGGTGTTGATGTTCTAGGTTATTTTTTCAAAGGATCGAGGTGCGATCCCTGATCCAATCATGCTAAGATGCTAAAAACTATATATCTTATTGTACCAAACAGACACACTTGATTGGAAAATGAAGATGGCAAATTGCTTGTCTGTTTTTTTTCTTATTATAATAATAAGACCAACGATGTAAAAGTTAACCAGATCGATTCATCTCTTCACAGAAAGACAATACCTGTCTAACGGATTAAAGCGAGCGCATTCCACGCAGTCAAATTTATTATGTATTTTACTGTGCCCGTGACGTCATTTATATTTTCAAAACAACAGTGCGTACAGAATTTTGTACGTTTGGAACTTCGTGCACGCTTTCTACAGATGTGGACGGAGTTTGGGCATTAAATTACTATTTCTGAAGTGGTCGATGGAGTATTTAAAAAGCTTAACTTACCCGACCTTCAACTGCACTCGTACATTGGAGATGAGCAGACGAGTGGATTTCGAAAGACTAATTTAAGGTCGAACAAGGAATATTAAGGTTCTCAAATTAACTTGGGAATGGATTATTGTGTATAGACACTTGGCATAGTTAGTTTTGAAGTTCCAAGTGTGTTTATTATTATATGATCGAATTTATTTCAACATAAACATGTTCAATGATGTAAATATCGTTCAGGTAAAAGTTCCTTTACGTATATGCCTGAATTGCTGGAAGAAAGTGGGAACAAGGAGGCCAAAATAGCCATTACGTACGCTATGATTATCAACAGTAGTAGCCCGAAAGCCTGATTCATAAAATAATATTGATATGCACTGTATATCATGACAATGACAATGAATTTTAAAACAGAACATTAACGTTAAACATGTAATTTTAATTGTTGCCTCTAATCTGTAGTTCATCTGTATAATTCCTTTGTATTCGTCTGAGCCCAGCGTAAATCAGTGATCCACATTGCCAGAAAATTCGATTAGAATGTTGGGACACTGAATTGTAGTGCCTGACAATTTAATTTGCAATCATTGAATACTTAAGAATTAACAGTGATGGATAACTGGCTTTAAGCACAAGACTACTAACTAAGTACCAGTCAATTGATTCAGTATAGTGCTGGAAAACTGACTTGTAGCACCGGACATTCAATTAATATGCCGGACAAACATCTATCTCGGAGTTTCAGACAACTGGATTCAAGTCTGGGACAACATCCTGATTTCCGAACGTTTGTGCCGTAGCGCCGAACAACTAACTCAAAGTTTCAAAAATTGACTCGCAGTGTCGGAAAACTGACACAAGGACTTATACTTGACCACGTAGTGTCATCAGAATAACGCAGGAAATCATTCTGTATATTTAAATTATATGAAATATTCTCATGGATAATAATAATATATACTAAACATGCGTCTGTGAAAGATTTACGAAAATCAAGAGAAATGACATTTATTATGTTTTCAAGTTTCCGCTTCCGCTTCCGGTGTAAACATTTGCATTTTTTAAATTAGTTAAAAAAAAATGTAAATTCAACACTAAACCAACTTAAACCCTCAATTAATGTATTAAGTAGACTATTCAGATAGGCAAAGGTATATCTGACACAGGTAATCAATCCGCTTCTATTAACAACAATTGCTCTAAAACACGGAAATCAAGAAAGAGAAAAGTTATCTCCCATGAGAAAGAAAAATTCGTGAAAGCAGAGAAAAAAAAAGAAAACAGACTTCCGAGTCAGACACTGACAGCTCGTGTAGTGGTTAGGTTGATTAAGACATACCCACGACAAATTACTTTTCCCACTATCCAATAATATAAATGTGTTCAGTGTATGTCTTTATCAGTGTATATCATTATGCTTGACGATATCATCGTCAATCGGTAAATATGCATACAATCTGAAATATGCGTGTAGTAAAAAGTAGGTGTCAAACGCAATGTGAAATAGAAACCAGAGACCGCTTTATATAAACTTCAATATGAATTAAATAGTTTCTACAACAGCAATACAGTCAACTCTTTGGCATGTTCTCACTTGATTGTTCAATTGAATATAGCTCCGTAAATCACGACATTATGTATTCACATTATTCAGTTAAAGGTGGTTTTCATTGTGTGTTCATAAATATTACAAGAAGAATGTACCTCTTCTTTCTTAATATTCAAATACGTTATTATCAAATTTGCGCGGTGCAGAATGATTTAAATACCTGCGTAGAATAACTGCAACATCAGGGGTGTTAATTATCGTCTTTGATGTGGTCGAATAGAAAACCATATAGACACGCTATGTGTACTGTTAAACAGGTAACATTATTTTCACAACAACTTTTAATTATACGATGTTAGGTCTAATCCTTTCGAAACAATTACATCAAGCGTTTCATTTAATCACTATTATAAAAGCCATAAAATACACACAAAATTCAATCATACGCAAAATTTCATTTAAAAAAATGTAAGTGTTAATATAACTTGATTTATCAGAACTCCAAATCGCTGCGTATTGACACATAAACTACCATGGTGAATAACAATTTTTTAAGAAATGAACATTGATTTTGTATAAATTTTATGAACACGAATAAATCATCGTTATTCGGTGTGACTGTTTTTTTTCTGCTGTATGCGCACATGTCTTATTATTTAAGCATTTACGGTTAAGCTACTTTAAGCCTTACTTAGTAAGCATGTGTTACATTTTCGAAACGTGTGACCAATAAAATACGAAAATAACAACGTCCCTTATGTCGCTTTCAGATGTGTATAAAAACGAAATAAACACATCTTGTTTATATACAAATTGCGGTCAATATCAACGTCATCACATCATGTCCGTATTTTGACAGATTTATTATACGTAAGCAAGTTTGACGTTTTCAATTTCTAATACAAACAACATGGTGCAGTTTTACAATTCACTCACAACATCCATCAAAATGTAGACACAGTGAAAGATCGTGCTAAAACAATTTATTTACAAATTGCGGTCGATATCAACGTCATTACATCCTGTCCGTATTTTGAAAGATTTATAATACGCAAGCAAGTTTGAAGTTTTCAATTTATAATACAAACAACATTTGCATTTTCATAAACGAAACGTTACTTTATGTTTACATTTTAAATTTCATTCAAATGCATAAGAAATTATTTAATTTTACAATATTTTTGAATCTCTTAAGATACGAGTAATGGAAATGGACGAGCAATTTCCTGTGTCGCGTATGGCTCTTACTCGTTCCTCCTGTTCACCTTTGGCGAGGTTGTACAGCGTATTAATAAATCGCGATCAATCTTGGTGTCGCCACTGTGTTGCATTTTTTAAGACATGATTTGCACTTTCACAATTGTTGTTTGTCCAACACTTTGTTTACTATCAACAGAACATTTTGTCATTACATTTTTCATCATAATTATCTTTAAATGTATTTAATTGTTAACAGCCTATCAATAATGTTCCTATCAATTAAATTTCATTTTAAACATGATGTAATGGGATATGACAGACGTTTAATTGCGTAATGGTAATTTATTTGCACCAGTTAAGTACTGCTGTAGAACATGTTGTATCCTGGACAAGATTACAAAATTTCCACATAAATCCTTACAAGCCTGAAAATCATTGGTTGTCACAGTGCAAACCTTGGTGGGAAGAAACTGTGACTCACTGTGGCTGCATTTTGGAGTTTTTTGTAAGTCATGCGTTGCAGAATCATTTCATTCTTGGAAAGTTATTGAGACAAAAAGTTATTCAGCTTTATCTCGGTTTACCCTTTCCCCCATCAGAAGCAAAGTGAACAATGGCTTTTGCAACCAGCATAAAACCAGAACAGCCTGCGAGTGACTCGCAGCCTGTTCAGGTTTCATGCTGATTGCTGCTTCCTCGTCTAGTCGGTTTAATCACGTGTTCAATGAGTAAATGTTGAATTTTTGTTTCGAAGTAATTGAGAAATTTTCGTTTGTTTAAATGCTGACTTTCTTTTCTGTTATTTTCTGTATTAGTTGGCTGAGTCGGTAGTTCAATGTATCCTCGTCTAACGTGTCAATTAGTCCGTTTGTACCGTATATATCATTAAACAGTTCGTCGCGATTATGTTTGTTTAACCCTACAACGTTTTCAAGGTATCTGTTAGTGTTTTCTTGCAAATGTCGAATGCAAAGTACATGTGTAGACTGGTTGAAACACCTCTTGATCGCGTTTTTAAAGGCATAAAGGTATTCAGCAGAGACTATAAAGATATTAGAGCACATAAAACAATGTATGATTTTCTAGCCATTCAATACAGTGGACTAACATTTTACTAATGTAATTAATTTCAGTAAATATCCGATCGAATATTACACGGTCACTGATAAGAGATTAAAACAACCTTACGGTTACCAGTTGCTATGTGACATGACAAGCATGCTCCCAATAGCGTGATCAAATAATCAAGTAATTAGAAATATGTTATACAGAAATCTTCCACTTATATCATTTTATCAAATGAATAAAACGATGGTAAGCAAAAAAAAGGACACACTAAAACAATGTCATATTGTGAACAAAAAAAGAATACTTCTTTGGAATATACGCTGACGTATGTACATGTACATAGATATATCACTAAGCCTTACCTAGCAGTTGATGCAGTGGTCATTGCAAGTTAGTTTAGGAGCACAACGAACACAAGTTATCCATTTCAATAACAATGGCAAATGTTTAAAAACAAATCCTTCAGTGTGCACATAGGTTGTCATTACTTTTCACGAAATAAGCAATTATTAAAAGTCTTGCACATTATATAGCGAAAGTCAAATGCGGTAACTTACAAAATCTGTTTTGATGTTATTGAAAGTCCCTTTTTAAAATAATTTGCTTTAAATAATGTTGAAAGTAACAGATAACAATAACAGCACATCATTATACTGGTATTTCTCTTTTTCAAATTAAATTTTTAGGGGAATTTCGGCCAGTTACGTAACTAAAAATTTACTTAAACAATCCTGGGATTTGTCATCAAAACAACTATGTTTTTCTTGAAATGGTGGCAATTGGAAAAACCGTAGATTTTTTCACGAATTTTACTGAAGCGTACGATACAATAAGATGTTCACTGGATAAAGCGTGCGCCTTACAATCCTATTTAACTGATTTATTTGATTTTAACAGTTAATGAGTTTAACATATTAAAGTTATATACCACGGGATGTGATGCGCATGGGTTGTATACATCATTTGTATAAAGGTAAACCCTACTCTTGATTGTGTGCGACCATTAACCGCAATACTTCAATCGACCACACTAATGATGAAGCAGCAAATTGCAAACGTGTCCTATTTTGTGATAAACTTCACATATATAACCACATGAACTATAACCGCCCATCGCCGTCCGTTGTTATTTGGAATCACATGATTGTTTCGGGAGAATGCAATGAATTGATAAATTCAAATAAAATATATATGGTCAATGTACATGATAACGACTTAATATACGTTTGACAACAGCTAGTCTGATAATTGTAGCCCTTACTTAAGATTAAATGAATACTTACTTTAGATTGTCAAAGAAATCTGTCAAGATCTCTTGCAACCTAATCTGATTGCGTGAGGGTTGTGTGACACAAGACGATCATCAGTAAAATCAATGATTTCAAAGAAAATAATTCTGAATTGTGTCACAAATAATTTAGACTTAGCCTAGCAAATTCGTATCTGATTGAACTAAATTAACCTTTCATGTGTGCATTCTAATACATGTATTGCATACCCTGAATTTAGTTTAATATACGTTTATTGTTTAATGATAGTTATTGCTTTGTTTGAGCAGATTGAGAGCGTTGACGATTTGAAGACAGGCTGACCTCGCACTGACCGTGATACCCTATGAAACGATAGACTGCATTTGAAAAGAGTGCATGATTGCATTTCTGGAATTATGGCTTATCTAAAACTCACTTAAAAATTGTAACCTTTTTCGTTTCGCCAATACGACAATTGATTGTTGATACCGTACGAACATTGTATTTTTCTTTGCAAAATGCTAGACATGTTTTTTACTTTGACTCAAAGGAAAACGACAGGAAATAAATGTACGATGTAAAATACAAAATAAATATATTAATACCTGTTAATACGAGAACACAGCCCCTAAGGGCAGAACAAATTGACTTAGTTTTGGCACATGAAATTTTGAGTAATATAGCGAAATAAAAATAAGAACAGTGCAACAATAAATTTTCTGTCCATATAAAATGAAACATTTCGGATGAACACATTCTACGCTTTATAGGTTGTCAATAATAAACTCTCGATACAATAATTTGGCCCAATGTTCGTTCTTGAATTGTGTTAGTGTTTTTTTAAACCTACCCATATCCTGTAACAATGTATATTTACAACTGTCAGTCATGGATTGAAACCATAGGGCAGAGAAAATAGTTTTTGACCAGTACCGCAATTCTTATTTAATAACTCAATGCATATCGTCAAAAATCTAACCACAACTAGTATATTAAGCAAACCCATTTTATAAAATCATAGTTATGTTAAAGCATCAGTAAAAGTACGTTGACATTTTTGTACGCTTACTGTTTTCATTTTTTCCATAAAACAAATTAAATTGCCGATTTTCATACGTTCGGTCGATATTTCATAAGGTATTTTCATTTAAAATGCGCCACATCACGAAATTGAAAGCAAATATATATGTAAATGTAATATAGAGTATACGTTGTAATGCGAATACATTTGCAATTTGTATTCATAGATTAAACTGATTTTTAATTCCTGTGCAGCAAAGTGTAAAAGCTTAACTCGAGGTTTATGTTAGCAGTAGAGTTAGTTTTTATTACGTGGATGAAACATTCTTTACGATCTTTCTTACACCTAATTCGTTAGAAAAGTGTTTGTATTTATATCTTCATAGTGTAATTTCCTTTATACAAGGGATATAGTTCTTTATATAATGTATAATCTTAAAACATATCCCTTAAGCCTTTAAATAGATTTCTGAAATTTACTATAAAAGTCTTTCAAGACACGCATTTCGTTTTGTGATATTTAGACCAGTTGTCGTATGTGTTCCAACCTGGCTTAAGTTTCAGAGTTATTAAGGTTTGTTAACCCCCTCGACGTGGCTTAATTGCAGAATGTTTTAAAACCCACATCTATTTTCAACCGAGCGTTTTATAAAACCTTACTAATTTGAAGGGAAAAGATTGTGCAGCAGGCTACATGCGCAGATGAAGTCAGACTTTTACAACTTTTGGATGTATCTAGAACATGAAGATACTAACGGTTTAGAACATTTCACAATTTATAGCAGATCTCTTTTAAACTGCTTTGATATGAATTAGTTTTGCACAGTTACACATAGAATTAAGACTTAATAAAGTCGTCGCAGGGTTAACCCTATTATTTGTTTAAAATATCGGATCGACGCAAGATTAGGCGGTCCAACAGACCGACAATTTTCGGAAAGTCTTGCGTTATTAGAATTATGTTCATCTACTTTTGTGTTTTTCTTTTAATCGAAATGTGTTCCATATAGATGCCTTAACAATGAAGACATAATAGCAGTGTTTTATTAAAGCGTAGCCATGTTGAACGCGAAAAACAAACGTGACAATAACGTGCTATAACGTTTTCGATGTTTGTTTTGTTGTCGTTTTTTGTTTCATGTTAAAAATGACAACGCCCATAGTGTAACAATACAATAATTCAATGATGCTGTTTAAAAGGGTGTTGTTGTTTGATTGTTTTGCTTGTTTTTACATGTGTATATGAGTATTTACTTACCCTACGTAAGAATATGAAATATCTTTAAAACAAAATCATAAAGTTCGCTCAATCATTTGTTGCTAAGAGGATCTGACGACATAAATTACATAACTCGTAATGTATCATCCTTACTACTTTATCCTCTTACATTATATCAAAGACTTGTGAAGGCGACGATTTGATTGACATGATTTTAAAAGATAAGCGTATAGTATAGCCACGTCAGACTTGAGATGATTTTAATATGATTGAAATTAGTCCGATTGAATATATAAAGAATATTGCATGCATGTGCTGTGACGGTGATGTTATTTATATATAATTGAAATGAGTCCGATTGAACATATAAAGAATATTGCATACATGTGATGTAACGGTGGATTGTATCCCACGAGTTCATTGTGTGAATTTGTATTCCACGAGCTCGCATCGAAAGTGGAATACGATCACATTATCACCGAGTGCGATACAACCCGCCGACACAACACAGTCATGTAAAATTAAATTCATTATATACCTGTTTACGATAAGAAACGATGGGAAAAAAGTATTGAAATAAAGTATATTGAGTAATTACATTTACACAAAAGGTTAAGACAAAGCATGTTTCCACAAACGCCATATGCCGCTCGGAAAGCAATCTTGTTTTTTTTTAAATACTTAACACATTAAAGAAGTCCGCTTTATCAAGCCTCCGAATGTAGGATCGCATATCACACCGTAAAATACGGAATTCTTATCCAGGAGCTAGTATTTCATACCTAAACAACACCAGAATTTGAGTCAGACTATCGTTAGGTATATGATGAAAAGATGGGTAAGACCGTTATCGACCAGGACTATTTTTATGTTGATTTATTGTGGATGGACACACGTTGTGAAATCAAGTTTGAAAGAACAAATAAAAAAGCGTTCCTTTGGTAAAGTTTTATTGTGTTTTACTTTTTTCATTTTTCCAAAGTAGATATATGGAGAGTATAGACACAAATTTATATGATATATTTTTTTATTTGACAATATATAGTTTAAGTGTAAAACATATGTGAAATAAACGTGTAAAAAGTTTATTAGAATAAAAGTCGAAAATTGTGATGGGATTCTATTTTCCAATGGTGTTAACATTCTGAACAAAAAACATTAGATTTTCCGATCGTATTACCAATCTGAAAACTGGGGTTTACTTTTAAATCGTGTTAACAATCTGAAAAATAATTGTCACATCTTAGAAACGATCTGAAAACTGGGATTCTATTTTCCAATCGTTTTAAGAATATAAACATTTGGATTATATTTTCCAATCGTGCTAACAATCTGTAAAGTCGGATTGTACTTTTCAATTGGGTTTTCAATCTGATAACTGCGATTCTATTTTCCAATCGTATTTATAATTTGCAATTCGGGAATATTCCAATCGTGTTAACAATATTTAATCTTAGATTTTATGCTTAATCGTATTGACAGTCTAAAAACAGGCTTTCATTTAACCAAGCCTGTTAAAAATCTGAAAGATGAGACTGTATTTATCAATCGTGTTTACAATCTCAAAGCTAGGATTCTAATTTCAAAATGTCTATAGAATATAAAAACCGGCATTTTTCACAATGGTGTTAACAATCGGAAAACTGGATTTCTAATTTCCAATCGACTTAACAATCTGAAAACTGAGATTCTATTGTTCAATTATGTAACCACTATAAAACATAGGATTATACCATGTATTTTCCAATTTATTTAACATTCTAAAACAAGCAATCTTTTGTCCATATATACAATCTGAAAACTGGCATTTACGGTACATGTAATTTACGATCAGAAAAAGTAAATTTGTTTATTATATAAATTAATATAAACCCTCTGGCATTAATTTCACTCAAATACAAAATTACATAAAAATCTAAAATATAAGCTGTTTTTAGATAAATTCATCATAATATAAACACATATATAGTAAAAAGAATTTGCTTCTGAAAACGGAATATATTACATATCAAAAACAATAAAGTTTACGAAGGTTATATTTAACCCGTTTACTATTTGAGAATAAGAAAACATTGCAAAATAAATGTTTTCAATAAATTACGTTTTAATTCCTTAAATCAGTAAAATATAGACAATTAAAATTTGAATCTTTTTAAAACATTAAACCTTTGACTATATTTATCCAAACGTGTTAACTGTCTTAAAACTTAGCTTATAGTATTCAATCTGTTTTACAAGCGGAAAACTGGTATCATATTTACCAACTATGTTAGTAATTTGAAAGCTGATATTGTATTTACCAATCGTGTTTACAATGTCAAAGCTGGTATTCTACTTTCAAAACGTCTTCAAAATCTGAGTACCGGCATTTTTCACAATAGTGTTAACAATCGGAAACCAGGAATTTTATTTTCCAATCGGTTTAACAATAGGCAACTGGGATTCTATTGTCTAATTATGTTAACATTATGAAAAATTGGGTTATTCAATGTATTTTCCAATTTAATCAACATTCTGAAACAAGCAATCAATTGTCCATATTATCAATCTGAAAACTGTAATTTACGGTACAGGTAATTTACGATCAGAAAAAGTAGATTCTGTTTTCCAATCGTATTAAAAATGTGAAAACCAGGATTTTATTCTCCAATTGAGTCAAGTTAGTAAAAATGGCAATCTTTTTCTCAATCGTGTTAACAATCTGAGAACTTATGGAGATACATTAAAACACAATCTGTAGTTAGTAGGGCGAATATCTTTATAAAAGAAAAGACCATAATGATTACATTTACAAATATTATATAAATAAGTATTAACCCTCTGGCATAAATTATATTTTGTTAATAAATTATTATAAACCCTCTGGCATTAATTTCACTCAAATACAAAATTACATAAACATCTGAAATATAAGCTGTTTTTAGATAAATTCATCATAATATAAACACATTTATAGGAAGAAGAATTTGCTTCTGAAAACGGAATATATTACATATCAAATACAATATAGTTTACGAAGGTTATATTTAACCCGTTTACTACTGGAGAATAAGAAAACATTGGAAAATAAATGTTTTCAATATATTACGTTTTAATTCCTTAAATTAGTAAAATATAGACAATTAAAATTTGAATCTTTTTAAAACATTAAATCTGTGACTATATTTATCCAAACGTGTTAACTGTCTTAAAACTTAGCTTATAGTTTTCAATCGGTTTTACAAGCGGAAGACTGGCATCATTGTTACCAACTATGTTAATAATTTGAAAGCTGATTTTGTATATACCAATCGTGTTTACAATGTCAAAGCTGGTGTTCTACATTCAAAAGGTCTTACAAATCTGAGTACCGGCATTTTTCCCAATAGTGTTAACAATCGGAAAACAGGTATTTTGTTTTCCAATCGGCTTAACAATAGGAAAACTGGGATTCTATTGTCTAATTATGTTAACATTATGAAAAATTGGGTTATTCAATGTTTTTTCCAATTTAATTAACATTCTGAAACAAGAAATCAATTGTCCATATTATCAATCTGAAAACTGTAATTTACGGTACAGGTAATTTACGATCAGAAAAAGTAGATTCTGTTTTCCAATCGTATTAAAAATCTGACAACCAGGATTTTATTCTCCAATTGAGTCAAGTTAGTAAAAATGGCAATCTTTTTCTCAATCGTGTTAACAATCTGAGAACTTATGGAAATACATCAAAACACAATCTGTAGTTAGTAGGGCGAATATCTTTATAAAAGAAAAGAGCATAATGATTACATTTACAAATATTATATAAATAAGCATAAACCCTCTTGCATAAATTATATTTTGTTATATAAATAAGTATAAACCCTTTGGCATTAATTTCACTCAAATAATATATAACATTAAAATCTAAAATATAAGCTGTTTGAAGATAAATTCATCATAATATAAACACATTTATGGCATGAAGAATTTTTTTCGGTTAACGAACTATATTACATATCAAATACAATATAGTTTACGAAGGTTATATTAAACCCGTTCACTACTTGAGAATAAGAAACATTGTAAAATAAATGTTTAAAAAAAAATACGTTTTAAATCCTTAAATCAGTAAAATATATACCATTAAAATTTGAATCTTTTTATAACATTAACATTGTGACTATACTTTTTCAATAGCTTTTACTATCTTAAAACTATGGTTATAGTTTCAATCCGTATTAACAAGCCGAAAACTGTTAAAATTCACAACTCTGAGCTTTGAATTTCGAATCGTCTAAAGAATCCAAATACTCGCTTTTTCCCAATAGTAATAACAATCGAAACACGTTCATGTTATTATCCAATATTGTTTACTATTTGTAAACTGGGATTCTATTAGCCATATAACAATATAACAAATGGGAATCTTATTAAAATCCGTGATAATAATCTGAAAACGGGGGTTCTACCATGTATTTTCAACATGTGTTAACAGTTTGGAAACAAGCATTTGATTTTCCAATCACATCAACACTCTATAAGCTGGGATTTACTGTCCACGCATATTTACTTTATTTGAACAAAGGATTTCTATTTTCCAATCCTGACAACAATCTTAAAACTGGGATTCTATTATCAAATCGTGTTGACAATATGAAACTGGGACTCGATTATCCTATCGTGTTAATAATCTGTAAACTGGTATTCTATTTTCCAATCGTGTTAACAATCTGAAAACTGGAATTCTGTTTTCCAATCGTACTAACAATCTGAAAACTGGGATTCTATAATCCAACGTGTTAACAATCAGAAAATTAGGTTTATATTTTCTAATCTTGTTAACAATCGGAAAACTGGGATTCCATTTTCCGATTGCGTTAAACATCTTTTTTCAAATTATGTCAACAATCTGAAAAGTGGCAATCTTTTTTCCAATCGTGTTGACAATCTGAAAACTTGAAGATATCCGTCAAAACACTATATGTAGTTAGTAAGGCGATTATCAATATACAAAAGCAATAAATAGTGATTAAATTTGTAAATATTATATAAAAAAAAAGTACTAACCCTCTTGCATTGGTTTAGTAAAATACAAAACATAAACATTCTAAAAAAATAAGAATTTTCTATCTTAACAGATACACATTTATATCACAAAGCATTTGATGTATTCACGTGATATATTACATATCAAATACAATACAGTTTATGAAAGTTATATTAAGCCCATTTACAACTTGAGGTTTTTCAACAATTAACGAGATAATTATTTCAATAAATAAAATAAAAACAATTAAAATGTGAATATATTTATAGCATTTAACAACTAAAATTATATATGTGCTTTGAAAGAGAATTTATCTTAAAATAGTCTGTAATGTAAAAGTTTAATAACTGAAAAATAATACCGCACATTGCACGATGTGATACAGGGTTAGTGAATGTGTATTGGTTTCGAGATAAGAGTGAAATAAATAATTGAGTCGCATTTTCTTGAATAGTTAAAGAACATATTAAAACATGATGACAATATTAATCTATTGAGAGATTAGTTTGTTTTGCATCGAATTGCATCGAAACAAATAGAATCAGGACAGTAGGTGGTAAGTAGTTATTTCACAACAAATACAGCTAAACAATAAAAAGCAAACATAAATATTGAATGTAACAACTTTACGCACATAGTGTTCACATCAACCTATAGTGTTAAATATTCCGTCAAATAAATATTATATATTACCTTGCCATGTAAAGTAACACTTAAAAACAAACTGTTCGATGCTATTTTTTGTTCAGACTTGCTGAACCAAGGTATTTCCAAATGTAGTTTTAATTGTAAAATGCATTCCAAATAAACAAGAAAACAAAATATATTTCACCGTCATTATCTTGATCACTATAGACTTTCAACTTCGCATAACCAATTTTTGAAATGCAACACAACGACAGCTTCAATCCCTATTATAACATTCAGTATATATTGCTAACGTATTATTAGTTTTAATTGAATAAGAAGTCACGTATATATAATTTTCGTATTAAAAACAAACAAACGGTGATCGTAATTACATACACATTGAAAGTAAAAAAGTATATTCCCATAAACATACATTCATGTTACTCTAAAGATATAAATATTGAAATAAATCTTACAAACATTAATATATGTGAAGTAAATAAAAATTATCTTATATACACATATATTTATACATAGAAATTAAGACAACTGTAACCACAAACAATCAGCAAAAGACGACTCAACGTTATGTAGTAAACAACGCTTTAAGTTTTAAGCAAGCAAGCACTTGTAATGTGTCAGAACAAAAAAGTGTAAACTCCGAGTCTCCGGCTATAAGAAATACACTCAATTTAAAATTCAGAATCTTAATAAGAAAGGATTGGTTTTTAACACAGAATACAAGCACCTTATTGTTCTGTAAACCTATTGCAGCCTTTAAAAATAGGCCTATACGTAAAATAAGAAAAACTATCTTAAAGTATTTTTTTCCAAAGTCCCTTTGATATTAAATTAAAGTATTTCATGCGACAAGCAGGCTAAAATCTGTATAATATAGAACGGCAAACTATTACCTGTCTATGATATGATAATATAAAACTAATCTGAAAACAAATTAAAGCAGTCAAGATATAAATGTACATAGTCAAAATGGTGTCATGTATAGTAAAACAACATGGCAAACACTCGCGTTATAACTGTGTACAGTACGTCCAAATTTACCCAAGTATTATTTTCTGATATGACCGTCCAACATGAACACGTTACCAGATAAATGCACTTACGTGAATAGTTTTTTATGGAGATACTTTATGACCTTGCGGATCGTGCTCACATCAGCTAACAGCTCGCTTTCATGTATGCGCACTCCGAACACATCGTGCACCACGTTCGTGAATAGCAGTCGACTGATGGAGTCGAAGCCTTGATGCACGAACGCTTCGTTGTCCTTGATTACCGAGCTTGATCCCCCTATGGCTCTTCGAGCTATTTCCATAACAATTTCTTGTATTTTGTCCCGTTGCTCGACCGTCGTCAGGCTCAACAACGAAGCCCTTGGAAATCTTGAGAGTTTGTATTTTGTCTCCGACAGCGCAGACGGCGATACCTCTATGATTATTGTCTTCATATCCATGTTAATTTTTGGTAGGTTCAAGATATCCTTGTACGCTATTTCCCAATTAATGTCACAGTAAACAGTTCCAGTTGAATTATGCATTAAAGTTTCATGGAAACATGATCTAAGTTCTGGAATGGATATCAAGTTATGTCCTCGTTTTTCAAATTTCTCTACGAACATTGGTTGTGCGGCCATTCCAACGGAAAGCGCTCCCCAATTGATCGCCTGTCCCGGCAGACCACTTTGTCTTCGCCAGATCATAAAGGCGTCCATAAAACAATTTGCTGCTCCGTAGCTGCTTTGTCCGGGCATACCAATAAAGCTGCATATAGATGACGCACATACGAAATAGTCCAGGTTCATGAGTCTGCTAACGATATGAAGATGCAGCGTTCCCAAGATCTTTGGTTTTAAAACGAGTTCAATATTTTCTTTGTCAATCTTCATCAAAGGTTTAGCTTCGATTACACCGGCTCCGTGAAATATCCCTCTGACCGGAACTGCATTCGTCTCTTTGTTAATTATCTCGAAGGCGCTTTGGAGTGATACAATGTCTGTTACGTCGCCTAGAACAGGGAACACATTACAGTTGAAAGTGTTTTTGACATTTTCAATCTCGTAACATTGTTGAGCAGAAGCAGAACGCCGTGCTACTAACGCAATGTTCCCGGCACCATTTTCCGCAAGGAATTTGGTTATTTCCCACCCAAGGCCAGTCAGCCCACCAGTCACTACATACACTGCATCCTTGAAGAATAAATATTCTTTTGGATATCTAATTGGCATTTGAAATTTCTTTGATTTATCGTCCACAAGAAGGATCTCCTGGCAATCAAAATTATTAGCAATTGAAGTTTGCTTTTCGTCAGTTTGTGTCAGCTCACTCAGAAAAGAATGATTTTTGTTAATCCACAAAACTGCATCGTGTAATTTTGATTTCATGGTACCGACGATAAATATTTCTTCAAGGTGTAGATGTTCTACTGTAAGAGTTGGATGAAACATCAATTCGTCTCTTTCACTCGCTTTCAGATGAGAGGCGAAACACAGAAAACGTTTGCACAATGCTGGCACCATAATAAGCTGGAAACCTAAAGGTTCGACGGCGATTGCGCAGTCGAATTTGTGTTTTGCGGTCGGACGATTTACAATACTTGCAGTTAGTCCAGTTTTGGATTGAATCAGAGATTTAAGCAACACGTGAATTGATTCCTCTTTTTCTTTACATACAATTGCTACGGATGAACATCCTGTTAGTTTGGATGCAAGCTCTGTAAAGGCAATTACATGTGTCAGCAAACCTGGTGTGTGATATTTCAGTGTTTTTCTCTGCATGCAACACGCGCTTGGCAATTGTAATACGGTTTTAACATAAGACGGATGAATTGCAATCATCGGTTCGTTTCTGTTGTCATTGTTAACTATGTACCCCTCGTGCTCAACCGCAATAACTGGCGAAAATTCAGCCATGCTATCATCGATAACCTGTAACCTGATAGACTTTAACATCGGTGCAACAACAGCTGAAAGTACTAGGAGCGTAACTTCATGGATATCGGGGGTGACAATTGGTGGTACAGTCAGATACATGTCACGTTCAGATGCCATAAGTGCAAGAGCGTCATTTTGAAACGGTGAAAGCACATGCTCATTTCGTACACCAGGCGTCGGACAGTCTCGTGGTGACCTACACATGCGAGCGCGAAAAATCTGAGTTCTTGTTACTATCGTATCGTGTCCTTCTTCATTTTCGTCATTGAGACACGTTCCAACAAAATGCATAAAAGTTTCTAACGCTTCAGTGAATGAAGGCTGTGTATCAACCATTGAAACATATATTCTCGTAGATTCCACGTTGAGCGCTCTGACGAACCCCCAGAGTTCGGATCCGTACAAGTTGATTTGTTCTGAAGACCCGATCTTCGATGTAGTCTGTGTATTTTCACCAACGATGAACATGGGTAGCGGATTCTCGGTATTGTGACAAAACTTAACCAGTGTCGTTATTAGAAGGCAATTCTCAACACATGATGTAAACAGCGATGACGCTTTTTGCGCGTTGATGTCCTTATTGTCCTCACTTCCGCCAACGTAAAAAATGACTGCTTGATAGCCTTCTGTTCGTATATTCTCGAGGTATCCTTCTATATTCCCCGCATTTTCCATAGCGATGCACGTGTGTCCATTCCTCGTTATCATTGTGATTGATTTCTTTTTCCATTTTCGTCCCAGGAAAAGGAGTCTTAGACCTTTGGAAGAAGTATTTTTCCGAAAAGGGCTTTGTTCGGATGCAGCAAACCATTGTACCTCATAACGCAGCTCGCACGGAGCGTGAGCACTCTGTCTCCTGCTGTATGACATGTAGTTCAAAATCTCAGCCACCTTATTGCCAATGTTATCAACCATAACGATGTCGTAATGCAGTTGGTATACAGTCTCCAAGACGGTTTTCGTTTTCATCACGACAAAAATGAACATGTGTTTCTCGGGCTGTTTGTAAACTCGTATAGAACCGATTGTAACAGGTAAAAACAGCAGTTTTTCATGCTTGATTTGTTGTCTCATTTCGTCCGACGTGATAGTAATTGTTGCCTGCAACATAACATCAATTAAACATGGATGGAAACACTGACCTTTAACTTGAGCAAGAACGTCATCGGTTGCGGTGACATGCAACATCCCCCGTGTATCGGTATGAATCGAATTGGTCAGTAGTTTAAAATTGTCACCGTATTCGAATCCAAATTCTCTAAGTTGGTTGTAAATGTCAGCCCTTGTCATGTAAGCTGCATTATTTTGCAGAAACCAGTGTTTGTTGTGTTCGATATCAACATATCTTTGAAGCGTCTCTTCGCGTATTGTCTTGACCCACCCTCTGCATGTAATATGTTGTTCATTACTTACTTGAAATTTGAAGTTGTCAGTTTCTTGGTCGTTCAAATGCACGCTTAGTACAGTCGGATTCTCTCGTTCAAGTTTAACTTTTTTAACGAATTCGAGAGACACTTCAACGGCGCTTGTCGATTGAGCATCTGAGAGGTATGCCTTTGCAACTATAAAACCGACTTCTGTATACAACGCACCGGGCACAATGATTTGGCTTTGGACTTTGTGCTCATACAAAAAAAGTGTTTCTTGTCGATTAAAATCTATTTCCCATGTAGTTCCACTTTGATCGGTTTGTTTTACAAACGGATGGACATCGGTTTTCAGCTTTTTTCCCTGTGTGCGATGAACAGTCATTAAATTTCGAGTAAGCTGCAGATTAGTATTTTTCTGCAACACCTGTATAGGAATATCTGTAAGTCTGTCGGAAGACGGGATAAAAGTATCCCATTTGATGCTGAAACCTAACTTAAACAGCTGGCATAAAGCGTGTGATAAAGTGTTGATTTCTTCATTTCTTGAAACACTTGAAATACACATCACGTTTGGACTCTCTGCAAAAATATCGTACAAATGAGCTTTTAGAACAGGACTCGGTCCTATCTCAAGGTAAATTGTGGAGGCATTTACTTCGTTTGCTTTTGAAATAGCAGCCTTGAAGTTAACTGGCTTTCGAACGTTCTGTTGCCAGTATTTTCCTGAACATGCTACCTGCTTTTTCATTTTTTTACCTGTAACGGTAGAAAACATCGGAATGCTCGGAGGGCCGGTTTGTAATCCGCTCAACGACTGTCGTACTCGCATTGCCGCAGTGTTCACACGTTTGCTATGGTATGCACACGGAACGTTCAACGGAATTACCTGTGAACCTTTCCAGTGCGCTGTCGCATGGTTGCATAAAGCCGTTGTTTCTTTCTCACACGCGACAGTACACGCCATAGGACTGATAAAAACCGCAATCTCATAATCGCTATTGCTTGTACAGAATTGTATCACGTTTTCTACGTTTACGTTTCTGATGATTAGCATCGTACCGCCGTTAACAGATGCTAGATGAAGTGACCTGTAATATATAACCTTAACAGCCGATGGCAGATCTAAGTACCCGCCTATGTACGCAGCAGCGACTTCGCCGACGGACTGACCGACAACTGTATCGGGAATGATGCCGAAAAATTTCCACATCTCTGACAATGCAACCTGGTATGTAAAAATTGCTATGTGGGAAACACACGGATCATAAATGATGTCTTCAGACCGTTCAGATATCTTCGATAGAACTGACCAGCCAGTCAAAGGTGTCAGGAAGGTGTCGATGTCATTTATTGTTGAAATAAACACATTTATATCAAGAAGTCGTTGACCCATGCCCTGCCAAACGGTTCCTACCCCGCAGAATACAAAAACTATTTTTGGTTGCGAATGCGTTTGCTTTACATATGACGCTTTGGAACTGGCAATAGAGGTAAGCTTCTCGATGAGAACATTCTGGTTATCGGCAAATACAACCTCTCGCATCGGCATAAAATCCCGCTTGCAGGTTGATGTGAATGAAAGCGAACGTAAGTCATATTCTTTAGACTTTAAGTGTTCTGTGCATGATGCAATATTCACATAAAGAGAATCTTCGTCCTGTGCAGAGATGACAACAATTGCAGGCAAAGGAAACTTAGATTCGCTGCATAAGGACTGACAAACTGAAACCTCCGTGACAACTACGTGAGCGTTCGTTCCACCGAATCCAAAGCTGTTCACAGATGCTTGTCGTTTTTTGTTCTCAGTAACATCCCAAGGTAAACATAGTGTAGGAACAATAAATCCATTTTCACTTAGTTTTAACTCGGGATTTTCGTTTTCCTTGCTGTACCACAGAGAAGGCACGATGATTTTGTGCTTCATCATCAGCAGTACCTTGATCAGACCAGCAACTCCTGCTGCAGCCTCAAGGTGACCGATATTGGTTTTCACTGACCCGATATACTTTCGGAATTTCTTTGAACCGAGAACTTTTCCAAGAGCCCTGCATTCTGTTGGATCACCAATTGCAGTTCCAGTGCCTATTAAGTGCACAACAAACAAAAACCATAACTATAAAAGGTCCATTAAAAGAATAAAAATAATCATGGAATTTTTTAAGAGTTGTGTTGCAAACGTGTCTTATAACCTCGCCCAACTCTGTCAGATATTTTGAGGGAAAATAACTCTCGAGTTTGTAAGTAACTGGGATTAATAAAATTTCATTCTCATCTACACATACAGATGATGAAATATGTGTTTTAATTAAAGTTTTAAAGTTTTAGTTAAACCGATTGATAAATGTGGAAGAAGTTTGCTTCAGAAACTTCAAACGCCGCTGTCATAAAAATGGCGTTCTATAGCCCATAACAAAAAAGGTGGATTGCACATATTTAATTCATAGGGATGTAATATTTTAAGTACCCATGTCTTCGATTGAGAAAGTAACCGATTTCCGATTCACAGACTTAGTTGTTCATGGGGACAAACCGACGGTGCAACCAACGGAACGACACACTGACCGACCAAAGACAGAGTAACTCATATATATAAGCGAGTATCAATACATATGTAAAATGTAATTAAAATGTAAGTAATTGCCTTCCGTTTCTACTAAAAAGCTTTGAGATTACGGGCTCTGTGCTATAAGTATATTGACGTACCATGTGCCTCGATAACTTGTATTTTGCTTCTGTCTAATTTGTGTTTTGTAAATAACTCTTCCATCAGTTTCTCTTGTTGAAGGCCGGAGGGTGCACTGATTGGCTGGGCATTATGTCCGTCCTGATTGGTTCCAGATTGAATCAGGCCCCATATTTTATTGCTCTGCTCAATTGCCTTAAATAAAATATTATAATAATAATTATTATAAATATTTATATTAATAATAAGTTTTTTTACATACAGTTTAAATATACAAGTGCGATCTGACGTCTGGCGTTTATGTTCAACGTTAAGTTGGACTTATTTCGTCATTAAGTTCAACAAGTGATCATGCATATGAAGGTATAGTGTGCGTTTTGATATATTTCCGCGGGTAAAATAATGGCACATTGTCGTATATTTATGAAACAAAGTCAATTTACGTATGTTTTCCAAACAAATGCATGGTGTTTAAAACACGCATATAGAAGATTGACAAGTGGACTAACGTGTTTCAATATATCAACAAACGTATGTACTGTGTAACAACATATTAAGACTGGATTATGTATGAATAATGCGCATCTTGTTAGGATTTGTAAAGTGATAAATATTTGTATGCAACATTTTGATGTGATTCTTTATGTCCAAGAAAATTCTAAACAAGAAAATAATGTATGTGATTAACTGCCATATGCGTTTGCCAATTTGACGTTTGGCCTTAAATTGTGACAGCAATTTGAGCTTGTGCATGTGGCTACGAAATATTCGAATACTTGTGTACAGGACCTGTCATGCATGTTTCCTATTCAAACGTGTGTTAACATCAATTTTGTACATAACTTGAGCAATATGTATCAAAAACTGACCCCGTTGTAAACAGAACAGCAGGATAAAACTTGTCAATACAAAACAATGGCGGATGCGGTTGTTTGTTTCTAGTAGGGATACATTATAATGAACTTTCCCTCTGTAAATAAGAACTTAACGTTGTAAAAGCAAAGCATTTATAATGCGAATGAGATATTTCTTTATTATTTTCACAATATGTTTTTTGTAATGTGAAACTAATTTTAAATGGGTAAAACTAACCACATGTTAATTCACTTTCATTTTAACTTTGATAGTCGTCTGAGAGTTGTTGGAAACGTGAAATTAGTTTCTTTGTGTTCATTTTTTGTTATAGTAAGTCAAACAAATTTAAATACCCTTTACATTTAAACTTTAGTTTGTTGTAGGCCATTTGAATACAAAAACAATGATACACCTTTTATTATAATGAGAAATTATGTGAAAATGATGTGGGCAAAAACATCAATATCCCATATATGAACATCCCTAGTCACTCAATATTAATTGTATGTGCATGCCTTAATGGCAATAACTTGTTCATCATAATTTAAGTATTTGTTGTATGGTCAGATTAATTTATAAAATTCAATTGAAAGTGAAAGTTAATATATACTTATACTACTTATGCTAATGCCAATCCGACCCGAAAATACTCGATCCGGCTCACAATATCCAACCCGACCTGATCCGACCAAACTTGCTACTAATTGCTTCCCTAATAAGTATAAACATCAACTCACAACATATACAAAACTGAAACATTTAATCCAACACGTACCTTGTCCATTCTTTTCAAAATGACGATTCCGCAGCCCTCGCCACGTGCATAGCCGTCGGCGTGCTTAGTGAAAGTTTGACACTGGCCGTGCGGAGACAACATTCGTGCCTTGCACAGCGCAACAAACACATTCGGTTCGAACAAACAGTTCACTCCTCCGCATATCGCCATATCACAATCACCTACAGAAATACATTGTAGTTGATATGCATGCGTATAAAATAATGTATACACAACGAAATAAATGAGAGGCAATGACAGGACAATGAATGAAGTCAACCTACATAAAAAATGTATGTTGTTTTTTACTAACAGCAAGTCTTATCTAAGAAAAAAATCAAGTTAATAACGTGCTGGTTCATCGATAATTCTTATGTCCACATAGTTGTTACTAAAAACATAGTTGACGACATTTGGAAAAGAGTGATTGTACAAGACTTAAATAATTGAGCACACAAACAGAATATTAAAGGACCATTTCAAAGTGCTAACTTATGAACTTATTTTTAGATAAATTCGGCTTAGAAAACATGGACCATGGGAATAAGCGAACGGTGTGCGATATTTTTTTATAGTCAACCATAACTTTACTGTATGTTATTAAATCAATTATGGGTTTTGTTTTGTTTGAAAGCAAACTCGGTATTATTATAAACAGTAGGTTTTGCCATAATTAACAATAAAATTATAACATTATTGTGCGCTAATTTAACTTTTGCCTATTAATTGTTCAACAGTGTGTGAAGTGGGATCAGTCTTTCTTACCGTTCAATATCGTAAAACACGTGATTAATGTAGGTTTGCTAAAGGAAATGTAGCAATACTTTAATATTGAAAGTTAAACACGTTAAATTGGACGTTATATTTGTATGGCAAAATTACCCAGCAGATATGTTACTCATTAAATGTAACGAGACTTTTATTACAAAGTGACAAAAACCTTCGCATCGATTTGTCAGCTATTTTCAACGGCACATTACTCAAATAACGAGAAGATCACCGGATATGAAACTAGAATCATGCACAGCTACGTTTCATATTTTAAGTCATTATGTAATCGTTAAATTTCTCGTCTGACACACTTATGAGGGGGTCGACACGTTTCGTACGACCAGCTGCACGTTCTTGGCGAGGAGACGGGCGCCGCTTAGATTGACTCCGAAAGGAAATGCTAAGGACAAAAATAGCAGAATACAAAGCCGGATCGATCGGGGCCTGGCACAAAAACGACCGCGCACTCTACTGCCAGTTCCCAGATAGGATGCGACAAGGTAGCTACTGGAGCTTATCCATCGACCATAATGCCGACAAAAAGAACAGCCATAGGAACATGGAACGTAAAAACACTTCATGCGGCAAGGTCCAAGAACTGACGCACGCGCTTAGGGCAATTATCGCACTAGTCGAGGTCAGATGGCTAGGCATGGAGAAACATCAACAAACTAAAGGCGCAGGATATGGATCAGCGGGGAGGATTCTAAAAATCGCATCTGGGTTGCTTTCATCGTAGGAAAGAGGTAGTCAACAGCGTAATCAGTTGCACCCAAGTCTCCAGCAGACTCATTTCCATTTGTATTTCAGTGAAACCTCAAACAATCACCACCATAAAGGTCTACGCATCAATTTCCGACTACGAAACGAGGAGATGCAACAGTTAAATGAAAAATAAAATCAGAAATAAGGTCCCGAAAAAAAAACGCCTCGGTGTCCAGAGCAACTAGAACGCCAAGGTTGGCGCAGACATATACCACGACTAATCAGGGAGAGAAGGTAGATTTGGCATAGGAGAGACAAATGGCAGAAGGTTGAGACTTCTTAATTTTACGTAGCCAGTAACTCACCCTTGCCAACACGCTACACCCACACAGACTGTCCAGAACAGCGACAATGCATGCTCATAACGGACAAGTACACAACCAGATCGATTTCATAACAACGCCGCAACGGTTCCATCAGTCCATCATCAACTTAGCGAACACAATAATGTGTTCTGGCGCAGACATCGGCAATGAACATGATTTGGTGCTCACCACCATCAAGGTGAAGTTGACGAACAAGCGAATCAAAAATAAACCTCGCATTAGATTTGACTTGGACAAACTAAAAGATCAAGAACAGAGGCATTTCAAGCACAGATAGTTGGCAATTTTGCCGCCATGTACACCCTAGACAATGCCATCGACACCATAAGCGAAAACATCAACGAGGTCCTGCTGTCATCAGCCAAAGAGGAGGAAAAACAAGTCATGGTTGACGACCTTGATCGTGGGTCTCTGTGACAAAAGAAGACAGCTGAGGCATAAGCAATCACTTGCCTGGACTCGAGGACAGAATTATAGAAAGCTAACAGGGAGATGAGGAAGAAGATGAAAGAAGCCAAGAAGTAGTGGATCTGGGAGCAATGTATCAATATTGAAAAAGAGATGACCCTAGACACAGTACAAAGGCATACATCACATTCAAGACCCTCACGAAGACTAGTCAGCCCACGGCCAGTGGTATAGCAGACGTTTACGGAACCTGGCCGAGAGTGCCGCAGTGTTGAACAGTCGGACTGAATACTGCAAAGACCTCTATAACTACCCGCTTTAACCAGTCCCAGTCTCTTTCAAGAAGATCCCAGACAAGCAGGAGACGACGATATTTAATATTTAAGGCAGAGGTGGAGGAAGCAGTGTGCAGTCTGAAGGCAGGACAATCTTCAGGAGTGGAAAAAGCATGGGGCTGATTAAGTACGCAGGATATGCAGCGACTTCAGAAATGAAGGCACTGTTCCAGAAGATCTGGAGGAAGTGGCCCAAGGAATGGACCCAGTTTCTATTCATCCCCCTACCAAAAAGGGGAAACCTCAAGCTGTGCGATAATTACCGTCTCTACACCCATCTCCAACTTGAGCTTCGCTGATAACGTGTCGATGTACTTGATTTCCACCAAACGGCAAGACCGGTAAACGTGTTGATGAAGATGATGATGATGACGATGATGATGATGATGATGATGATGATGATGATGATGATGATGATGATGATGATGATGATGATGATGATGTGAAATTATTACAAAGTTACATTTGACACAAAAGTGAAACACTCGTATTGTTTGACTGTCAATTATTATAAGAGAATCCGATGTGTCGTTATTATTGCAATAACAGACGACGAACAAGCCGTTTCGTACCAATATTCTTTGTCCAACGTTACATTTTGGAAAACAAAATTGTAGCATTCAAATTTAGTGACGGTTCAACCTTGCAATAAAGCCTGAGATGCTGTGTTGATGGCAACCAGAGACGATGAACAAGCCGTGTCAATGGTCATGGCTGGGCCTGTCAAGTTGTATATGTATGACACTCTGGCGCTGATGATACTGAAGTGATTGCCGGTCACAGCGTACGGGCCAGCAGAAGTTACATCCTCGTTGGCCTGCACGTTGTAGTCGTACGTCATCGAGCCTGGAAATGGCATGTTGTTTATCGATAATAAACATCGGCAAGATAACAATATGTATAAAATTGGTCATGTTTTAAAGATCAATCATATAGAATGTTAAATGTTATACTTACACAGTGGTAAGGAAGAATGGTCGTATAAATAATTTCATTAGCAATCGTCAAAAATTAATCTGGTAATGTAATTCTGTTTTCTCGAAAAAAAACTTTTAACTTTTCTTTAGACCCTTTTAAATGACAATGTTTGACAAAATATGTTGAGCATTGTAGGATCGACTCAAAGAATAATTGACATGTTGTATATAAGTACCCTCACATATAGATCAGTGTTTTCCAGATGCCTTCTTTGCATTGTCTTTTATATTACATTCAAGTGGTCACCTGATTTTTCGCTCTGAGTTTAATATTCCTTTTTTCTCGATTTTACCTATATACACCCCAGTTTTTCCCCTCTGTAGCTCCACTCTAGTGATACCGCCGTCCTCCAGAGCCATGTGTACGCACTGCAATACCAGCCTCTGCTGCGGATCCATCATGCGGGCCTCCTCGTCCGAGATACGAAAGAATCTGTTGTCAAAATCTTCCACGCTGAAATGTTAATTATGAACGAGATGCCATTTAATCTCAATTCTTAAATAAAAAATATCTATGGAATATTGATAATCTTTATTTGCCGCATTGCGACTTATAAAATTTCCTTCTAACACTGTGTTTACATTAAAATGACAACCATTTACAAATACGACATGTTTACCATACCGCAATATAATTGTGTGATAATTGCAAAATATGTTTTCCAAATTGTTAATATTTGTTCATTTTATCTTTATAAGTACACGCTCCAAAAAGTGTGGAAATATTTGGTATTCGTGTATGTGACCATTTGTGTATGACTCAATATAATTACATAGTAAGATGCATCAATGCTGAAAAATAAATAACATATATGCGATAAAATACTTTTATATTCACATAGAAGACCGCTTTGACGTAACCTTCCACAGATCAGGAGAATCGAATAAATAGTTCGAAAACACCGCATTTATATAACATAATAGTCATTCGGACATAAGTGGTGATTTAGTTCCCACTTCGGCGCAAGCGAATTGGCAATAACGACGTTCAGCTGAATCGATTCATAACGTACCAAATATGATTGCCTGTTTTCTAGAATTTCAGTTTGTACTTTCAGATTTTTAATTGTGCACACGGGTTAGCATACCAAAGTATTTAAAATAAAATGTCACAAAACTATTATATACGCATTTGCAATGTTACAGAATATTTTAGAATTTGTTTTGTTAAAACATACTATACATCTTCGTCAAATATTCAAATGAACCAAATTTTAACGTTTCGCATAATTGGCTCAGTGCGTACCTCCTGTTGCCCAAGGAGTTTCTAGCAACTCGATGCAGCGTTAAGAAATTCCGGCCAGTTATTGCGAAGATACAGAATGGACAAGACAAGATAGACTTTGGTTATAAACACCAAAGTTAGTTGCAAAGCAGTCTTGCATTGAAGTTGCGAGCAAACAGAAGGGAAAAGAACGTACAAGAAAATCTTTTTCAAAAAGACAATCAATAAAAGTATTTTTTTTACTTTAAACACACATATAGAGCATAACATTGTTTTTCACTGCACACCCCCTTTTGCAATTGAAATTCCAATGAACAGTCCGATGTCAGCCTAACATATCTTAAATTAATATTGATAATGTCATCAAACAAATAAGCTTAGAATAAATCATATTTATTAATATTGAGCTTTGTTATCATTTAAATATAATTACAAATTTTTAAGCATTGATTTTCTTTTTAAATCAATGAAGCTAAGCTAATGTGTTAATAAATATCGAATTTCGTTATCAATCGACTTGCCAATACTAATTTTTTATAAGTATTGTTCACAATAGAAAATAGGCTATAATAGTTACCAAATGCCCATTCCTTCTGTAGGAACTTATAAGACATCCTAAAGTCAACCAAAGTTTAATAAACGACAAACCTTGCCAGTAATTGTTAAAATCTGCCCGGTTTTTACACACTCATATTGGTTAATATAGAAAACAATTCTTGCAGAATCATAAACTGGGCTGAATTTCTTGCTTCCAAGAGATTATTCTGAAGCATACCCAGGAATGAAGCCTCCCTGTCGAACGTACATCTTGCCAGGCGTGCTGGGGTCTGCGTCGTAAAATGTCTCGATATTCCATCGGTCTGGTGGCACCTCGATCACATGGTTTTCTCCGTTCTTCAGAAGTCGCCAAAACTCGTGTACGCTATTTGCTCCCGGAAACCGGCAGCCTATGCCTACTATCACCACATCTTGTGCTTCCGCCATAGTTTACATACTTCTGCACGGGGAAACAATAATATCAGGGAAACTGATGGACGCTCCCCGAAAACGCGCTTTGTGAATGGGTTTAGATCAATGGACAGAAACACCATAATAATATGTACATGACCCCTTGAATGGAAGCTGCCTAACATTGTAACTGAAATTGAGTTAAGAGATCTTGTACAGCAATATAACTGTGAATATGTTAATGAAATTAATAACTCCCTGACAAAATATTGGAGTGAAACGACCCGACAATATTTTCTTGTCCACCCTTTTAAGGGCACTTGTCGTTTGGGGATCTCAAGGTACTGAATTTCGAGCAGAAACAAAGAGGTACTTAAAAACTGTTTATTTGTTATCAATGGGCATTAACTTTCTGAAACCAATAGCAGAGCAAACTGGTAATGTACCGATGCTCACCTTATATAAGTACTACATATACACTGTCATCAAATTAGAATCATTCATTAGTAAATGTCATATATCAAAGACCATAAGCTTCATGAACGAAAGTACTGGGTTGGAAAATCCTCACAATATGTACATGTTGTTTTGTTTACTACTTATAAAGTTTAATCCAATCGGACAATTGTTTTCATGGATCTGTTACGAAAACAAGCAATTAATCTAAATGTCGTGTTAGTAATCAAAAGGCGATACCTGCTTCATATGAGCGGAAAAAAGTGACAATGTAAGCATGACCGACCTTGTCAGATACTGTATGTTAAGTTTCGTTTGATTTAAATCATAAATATCAGGAAACGAATTATAATTCTAAGGGAAATAATTTCCCGGAAAATAGAGCGGAATGACATGAAGATATGCGCATGTCCCCTCTATATTGACGCTGCATATACAGTTTCATCAAATTCGGATCCTTAGTTGATGACTCTCGTGCGAAAACGAGTAGTAAATTAGAAAAATGTCATTATATTAATCAAAGGACTATACCTTTTTATAAAACTAATTGTAGAGGAACGACGCAAACCATGCAAAAACCCTTTCTATCGGGATATTGCACATTAAACTTTACCTAATTAAGATCAAAAGTGTAAGAGATTTCACGCGCAATAGAAATATTATTCAAATGTCAATAACACCCTGAGAGGTCATCAGTGCAGAATACACAAGTATATATTAAATTCGCACCCATAGTTTTAGAACATAAACATGATTTAAATGTATTTCTTACAAACGAAATAGTATTCACTGAAATCAAAGTAAGATTTTGTACATAAGAAGTACAGCCTTTTCACTTGCATTGAATTATTAACGGTGGACAGATGCGCTTTAATAGTGATGATTTTCTAACAGAGATGTCTTAAATCCATTTAAGGTTACATGAAAAACGTATTGTGTGTTTACAAATTTATCTAATTAAAATTAGACCTTAGTGGTAAGGTGACCTGCTTTTGGTAATGTTACTACCCTTAAATTATCAATTATTGTCAGAAACCTGTTGCTAAGCAATAGTATAGACAATCAAGTTGCGTAAATAAATAAGAAAAAGTACTATAAAAATGTTACATAAAATAAATCTTAAATATTGAATTGTAAACAAAACAAAATTCATGTATAAACAATATATCGGACATCTCAATAACACACGTTGAATTAACACGCATCATACCTGTGTCGTGGTAAATTCACTTTGCATTTAATGATATTTTATTCTATTACATGTGTTACAAAGAGAAACATCAGCTGATAATAACAAGTGGCCCTTTATTTATGGCCAGAAACAAAGAGTCAAACAGTTTGATGCAGCGCCACAGTTTAAGTCACAACACAGAAATAAGGTGAGACAAAAATCTTGTCATTTCAAACGGAATCCTTATACATCAATAAACGCGATGTCTTTTAACCAAGTTATCATTCGGGACCGAGCAAGACAACAATGTGTTTTTCTTAAAGATAAACACATACCCGAATTGATTTTCTGGCATGAACACGAAAATTATTTTCTTCAACAAAATATTAATTCATTTGTTATTGGCAAGATACAGGTGAACCGTAACATTGCTTTTATTACCACGCTACAGATTTGCATTAAGATTTGGGTTTGAACATTCATCAGCAGTTACTTAATACTAGAGACTGAGCATATCTCATCTTATAACATATGTTAATTATAGCGATATTAATGAACTGTTATGATATTGCAATTTAACACTTCACCTGCGATATTCAATTACATGTTTACAATTGGTTTCCAGCCATAAATCGAAATCAAAACATAACCTCATCTGTCTAGTCTTTTGTCAAACAAATTCACCCAAATAATAAAAATACACCAAAATAATAAAACATATCCTGTTTATAAATGAGGTTCACCTGCGTCATTCAATTACATTACATTTTTACAATAATTTATTGGTTATCAGCCATATATCAAAATCCAAACATAACCTCATCCGTCTCGTATTTTGCCAAACAAATACACCAAATTAATAAAATATATCCTGTTCGTCCTTACCGATCTGATTCATTCAATTGAACAATTACGATTGGTTGCAAGGCATGGATCTAACTCAAATCTTTCGGCATCCGTCTAGTGTTTTGACCAAAAGTTATTCCTGCCTTAAAAGTGTGAACATATTCCCAAAGATATTTTTTTAAATATATTCTTAATAATATTAAAATTCTTTAAAATATATTTTTATGCAACACTATATAAATAATGTTATTGCTCATGCAATCCATGGAAATATTAGAGCAGTGTTTACAAAGCTGCTAGTGGTGGGTGGAGTTACGCTTCAGACCCAATTTCCGTAAAAGATACTTGTTCACAGATTTCCTTGTTTGTTTTCTCATGTTATTCAATCTATTTACTAAAATAACTTTACTATTTTGATGAGTTTAAAATAGTGATTCAAAAAAGGATAATTATTAAAAACAATGAATTGCCTTCCTCGAGCTTCAAGCCCGGGGCTTATGAAAGCAATCGCTAACAACAGAAAATAAGCGTTTAAATAAATATAGAGATTGCATGCACTGAGTACAATACACGCGGATCAATGACTATTAATTGATAACGTGACACCTCATATACAATAATATACTACAGTATAAGCTATACGTGTCATTAGCATTCCAAGTATTGCATTTATGCCATGCACAGTAAGAAAAGCAATATAAATAAAATGGTGATGAACGAAGACTTTTCATTCATATTTCACTTGCAAAAAGATGTTAAACAGCATTTTCAAATAACAATAAAACACATCTATTTGAAAATGTGATAGGACAAAGCAGTTATAACTTATTCTTAATGACAAATCAACCGCAATTTAAATATTTACAGTAAGTTAATAAAATATAAACTCACCATTTAATGAAAGTATCATTCTGTGTACGCACATTGATTTGTGTATATTAGCAAACCGTTACCGCATTTTCTTAGAATAAGTAACGTAATAATTAACAGTGACCTACTTTAGTCAGAACGTAAAATACAAGTTTATCACAATTGTACAATTAACTTGTAAAAATACGCTCCATCAAATTTACTATTTCAATATCGTTCAATTAAAAACTTACTTCTGACAGGTTCACGCAATGAAATGACTCACCCCCATTATTACACTGAGGAGTGCTATATCAAAGACATGACTGTTGAATGATTTGGCAAATAAAATATTAAAAAAATTCCAAATGAAAGTATCAAACACAAACCATACAAAATTTATATTCAAAAAAGACAAGCTAACCATCGTCATGGTGCCGATTAAGCGAAAAGGCTGTAACACGTTTTCAATATATTAAAAATATATGACCTGTGACCAATTGCCAAACAAATTGTAAAAAAGACTCATAGCATAATACGAAGTAACTATATCACTTACAGTCTCTGAAGACTGAAAATTTCACAACATGATGAGTTTTCAAGCTCTTAAATGATATTGCATCGTTTATTTCACTATTACATTATGATTTATATTGTTACAGTAAATGTATCATGCATCTCATTTTTTATTCATCATGGCATAATAATGACAAATAAAAGGTACCGATTGTGTTAAAGGTATCAACGTGATTAACAATATATTTTGTTAACTAACCTTCTTCTGAAGTGGGCAACAACACAATTGCATAAACAAAATAATAATGTATTATATAATGTACATTTGTATTCTATTCCATAGAAATTTGCAAAATGGGGTTTACAATCCCCAATATTTGCAGAACCGTTGTTGCCATATATTTGAAGCCATTATAAGAAACCCAGATTGATTTATAAATTGACTAGCATAAAAAAAAAAAATTAAAATTACTCACAATTCGGTTGTATTTGGATTCTTTGCAGCCTGTCTGTTTGTGTGATCGCATTTAGTATGCATATATAAAGAGAGCGTACATGCGCGGTATGATTTCACCGTTATATTTAAAATCTAACTTCGTGTTCACATCCTTCATTATATATGTATTTTGTGAAATAAAGGCACAACGATTAACCAGTCAGAAACTATAACCTGTTTGACGCAAACGAATTCTTCGTTCCTTAGTAGGAGTATTCACAATTCACCGAAGATCCGCTGACGTGTGCTTTCCGTGAAAACTATGTTTAACTGTAATGAAATGATTGAACGAATTAAGTGTTGCAAAACGTGAGATTGTTTTGCTTAAAGCCTCAAAAGTCCAGGATTTGATAATAAATCTTGTGAAAATAACTATGTATCATAGCAAAGATTCCCCCTCGCTTTTGAAGGCTAACCAAAGAAGTTGTTTATCTTCACGGTAAATTACTGAGTTAAGTGTCTTGATGTTTAAATATTATTACCTGGCAGATTTTTTTAAGTAATGTGTGAATGTAAATAGGTTTTTGGATACATTGAGAATGATTTACATTACTAGTTTAACAAATGGCGTACAGAAGTAAAATACGCCGTGGGCTCACTTACCGAACAAAATGTGAACAAGTAGTGGCATCAGCAGTTCGAATATGATTTGTTATGTTAATGTAAATATTAATGTTTACATAATTATCGGGTGAAATACCAAACTTTCGAACAATCCTTCGTTCTCACTTTGTAATTAATATAACTGATATCAGTTGAGGGCCGGCAAGTTTTTACTTATGAGACACATATAATGAAGAACACCTTTATCCCTTTCTTTTATGTCGGACGCTTAACATCCCACCCAATCACTAGGACACAAAAACGGTTCACATAATATGTCGTTACTTTGCGTAACTTATTTTATTATCACGCCGGATATATAAACTCGTAACCACGAGTATTAGTAAAGCATAAACGTTAAAGGGTAATAATACATACCTTACTATATATAGTAACACATTTGTACAGTTGTTCATGCCATTATCACCATTGCGGGGTCATTATAAATAATCGGCCCTCACGTGAGGATCGATTATTTATAATCGGCCCTCAGAATGTGTGCGCGTGACGTTCAACTTGAAAAAATGGCGTCCACATTCAGTCTCAGCCACAAATCAACGAAATAATCAATCATAATTAGATTATTTAATGACAGGTAGCACGCAATTTGGTTAATGCAAATATCAATTGAAACTGAAACTCTGCTTCACATTAGATTGATCCCTTTATTTGAGCTTTAACAGGATTCACCAAACAGCAAAATTTAAAAGTAAAAGACAACTTACCTCTATGACAACTTTAATCCGATGCTTATAATAATAAAATAACAACGATTTGCAATCCGTTTTCTGTTATTCTATCCGTTTATCTATATTTATTTTGAATCACACTTTTTTAAACGATTGTAGCGAATGCTAACCGCTGTCACCAAAAACACGATTTACAAAATCGAATGACTTGTCGGAGCGATAACAAGAATTTTATCAAAGCTTCCAATTATGCACGACGAATGTACAATCCGAAATACGTTTTTGTTTTCGTTCGATGCTTCAAAAATATTTGATATAAACTTTTCACGTCCGAATAGCTAAAACTGGTGTTTTTCTTCACAGAAATTACGTCACAGAAATACGTCATAAATTGCGTAATCAATTGAATGAAAATAAAACTGGTTCTGTAATAAATTTTAGAGAACGAACAAAACAAGGTAAACAAAACAAAGTAAGATATATATTATAGACGTTAATACACGGCTGAGCCGGGCCGGGCAGTGATAATCGGCCCCAGGTCGCAAAGGGCCCTCGGGCCGTTATGCTCCCTGCGGGCCGATTATCACTGCCCGGCCCAGCTCAACCGTGTATTATCCTCTAATTACAAACTTCTTTTCAATTTTCAAACTTTGATTTTCGTTATTATATGCAGAGTAAAACGAAATATGAACGGGAAATTAGTTTGGTCCGTGTATATACGTATTTTCGTGTTGCTGTTTTTTTAGCATTCAACAAAACGATACAAGAAAAACAACTCATTTTAGTTTGTTTTCCAATTTCCAAATTAGAACAACGCATTCAACCAAATATTTTTCTTTGTAACGTGTATCATTACACTAATTATAAAACACAAAACGAAGCGCTAGGAGGTTTAGTGGTTCAATTTTATGTTATGTATTTTTATATACATTTTTAAATACTACAACACTTTGATTTGTGCTGTGTAAATGCAGTAAAACGAGCCCTGTTCATACCTTGTACTATTTAAATGTTCAGAGGCGGTAGGAGTAGAGCTGTTTTTGTTATGCGGATGAAACATAATTTTAATATTTATTACACCAAGTTTATTTGACAATGTTATGTACATATATTAAACGCTCAATAGTTTAATATCTTTTCGGACCATATTTGGTATATGTGACCAGTGTCATTAACTTGTGTGTGCTGTAAGCTACTTGAACACATAGTATGCCGCCACATTATGAACCACCTTGAACAACACAACATTTTAACTACGCTACAACATGGATTCCGCAGCGGACACTCTTTCGAATCACAACTGATAATCACTCTAAATGACATCATGGAAAAATTTGACTCCAAACAACAAACTGATCTTGCCATCTTAGATTTTAGCAAAGCGTTCGATACAGTGCCACATCAAAAACTTCTTCATAAATTAAATCACTATGGAATAGATGGAAAAATAAATAATTGGATCCGATCATTCTTAACACAAAGGAAACAACAAGTCATAGTAGAAGGCGAAAGTTCTGATTCCTGCTCTGTTGACTCGGGTGTGCCACAAGGGACAGTCCTAGGCCCCCTCCTCTTTTTATGCCATATAAATGATCTACCTGACTGTATAAAATCTAAAGTCAGACTTTTCGCTGACGAGCGTTTACTTTATACATCTGTGAAATCTATCCAAGACCAAATCCAACTGCAAACAGACCTGAAATCCTTAGAAAAATGGGCCCTCGAGTGGGGCATGCAATTTAATGCCACAAAGTGTTATATAATGTCGTTACACAGAGCAAAGATCCCGTTCACCTACAGTTACTCCTTGAACAATCATATTCTTGAACAAGTAGGCGAAAATCCATATCTCGGGCTAACCATCTGTGACAACTTAAAATGGGCATCCCAGATCAACAAGATATGTAACAAAGCAAATTCTACACTGGGATTCATAAGAAGAAATCTGAAACATTGTAATGAAAAATTTAAAGAAACAGCCTATATCTCACTAGTGCGTTCCGTTTTAGACTACTCTGCAAGGGTCTGGGATCCGTACCTACAAAAGGATATAGACAGAATAGAAAACATACAGCGTAGGGGAGCCAGGTTTGTCAAAAAGGACTACAAGTAGTGTGACATCAATGATAAACGAACTCGGATGGAAACCACTTGCACACCGGAGAAGAGAACAACGGTTGACACTACTCTTCAAGATCATACATGGCCTGGTGGCTATCCCCGCCAATGATCACATAACTTTCAACAAACGACCATCCAGAACAGGACATAGCCAGCAAATTAAAATAATTGCCACAAATACTGACATATATAAAAACTATTTTTTTTCCTAGAACCATCAAAGACTGGAACTCATTACCAGAAAGTGCTATAAAATCAGAGACTGTGGATAGTTTTAAAGAACGCATTTCATGTTACTAATTTTAACGCGCACACACCCCCTGGATAATTTCTACTCAGTGATTGAGTCATTTTCCAGTACCCTACAGATACAGATACAGATATTTGAATTCTAATAATTACAAAAATCCTAAATCGTTTGAATACTAACGAAACTGGTACATTAAAATTATATGTATATTATTCAATTCGCTTGTCACATTTCGGTATTCATATTTGCATTTTCTTTCTGCATGGGTTCATTTGATTGGGATCGTTTAATGCGTTTGTTTTGTCACTAATTAAGAGGTTTGAGGTTCATTAAGCCTTCAAATCTGTTTCAACCTAGTTTGCTTTGTATTAACCGTTCCAAGACGGTCATCCCAGTTTTAGTCATTAAATTTTTGTAGTTAGTGTTCTGTATAAAAAATAATTAACAAAGCAAGAACATACACTTACTTTACATACCATATACACATTCACGTCAATTCAAGTAGAACAGGTGAATTCAAAATCTCATTACAGCAACGGATCATATGACTGGCATTTTGGTAATTAATTAGGTCACTTTTTGGTTTTGATAAGCGAACGTGCTTTGCAAATAAGTTAGGACGTGTTCGCATAAACAAGTTTTAAAAACCGCACATAAAATATAAATAAACATATCCCACAATTGTTAAAAAATCGATTGATTGTCTCGTTAACACAACGCTGAATCATGTTATGTCCACATGTGAATATTGAGCAAAAAATAAAAGCCGATTATGGATGTGATTTGAGAAGATCATTCATAGGTAAAATTTGTTGAAAGTTTAAACATCAAAACTAGTGCGGTGTTCCACCATCAAGCGAATTCTGGAGTAAGTCCAAACCGATGGCTGCAATATAAAATGATCATGTTTTAACATATGCACAAAAGTGTATTTGATTGTGAAAGGTACACAATTAAAAGTCATTGTTCGGCTTAATACTTTTGAATATTAATTTAGTGCTATCGAATATCGATAATAAATACCGATATCAGCGACAACTAGTTTTTCAGTCGACAAGGCTCATCGAAATTGACATTGGACCAGGCTTATGAGTCTGCGCTTCATCTAAAGGATAACCATACTGTGCAACTTCATAATTCTATTGAATTATGGATTAGCGTCTACAGAAATATTACGTTTTGAAAATACAGAAAATAAAACAGTAGTGACATCATCAGATGATTAATCATATCATCACTTTTTGTAGATCCTTTATGTATTTCCCTTGACATCCAGTGGGATGTTGTGTAAGTTTGCCTCTTAAGTGAATTGCTCTGGGCTAAGTATGAGGTTTGGAGCTCCATAAAGTAGGTTTAATCACCCACTGTTGTGTATTGATTGTTCTGAGGTTGTGACCCCAGTTTTATTGATGTTTGATTTTGTTATGTACTTGGGTGTCGTGAGTATAACATTTGTTTTTGTTTCACTGTTTGGCAATTAATTCCTTGCCATAAAAAGGCCGACTTTTAAGACGTCGAATCGGAGTTTCCTGAAATCGCTATCAAAATTTGATGACATCTTATTAAATAACGAGAAAACAAAAGGCAATCAAAACCCTCCTGTTTTGAAAATTAAAATCTCTAATCTGACCTTCCATCCTAGCTACTTTTTCTGCAAATGTTACTCTTTGAGCACATGTGCTGGTTACAATTATATTGCCCACGCCTTATGCTTCAATAGGAACGTCTTCTTAGATCTTGTTCTTGAGATTATCTTACCTACTTAAACTACTTGAAACACAATTGTTAAAAAAAATTATTAACAAGAAGCAAGTATTCGTAGAGCGCCTCCCAGTAAATAAATAAATAAACACAAAACCACAAACTATATCATCTGAGATAAGCATATATCATGTTTAACATACATCAGAACATTATCAACGAACAAAATAATATTCGTCCTTCACCCATTCCATTCAAATTTCTTGATTTTCAGAGTCGATAAATCACGTCACAAAAACTACGAATTTGACGCAACTAGCGACATGTGTTTATATGGTTCTTTTTTAGTATCGTTGGTCTGTAAAAAAAGCCATACAAGTATTCAGCAAGCATATTAATACAACTTTATATAACATTAAAAGTCTAAGCTGCTAATTAAACTACATATTATGTGATAATAACATTCAAACATACGAATAATTGAGTTTAAATCTAATATAATATCCTATTTTTCATATATCACGTCAATCGAGTAAGAAACTCTTATCATAATTTATAAGAGTTGATATTTGTATTATTTTTTTCTGACAATTTCATTAAAAATTGGTCGTCGGGATGCAAAGGAACTAGGGTTAAATTACTTTCAAGGGTAAACAGCGTGTTGAAGCTGTGCATGAAACGCCCCTTTTACTAAACTTTGACAATATTAATCTCTTAATTAAACTTATCGTTTTAGTATAACATTCACATCAAACGTCAATAAAATATAATGCATCTTAGATAACTCAACTTTAACTGAACAATATATATATTGTTCACACACCTTTCTCCCTATATATGTCTGTTTGTGTGTCTGTGTATCTGGTTGTTCACACACCTTTCTCCCTATATATATATATATATATATATATATATATATATATATATATATATATATATATATATATATATATATATATATATATATATATATATATATATATATATATATATATATATATCAGCAGGTGAAATATTCAAAATCTCGACATGCACATCCAGCCAAACAAATACATTTTAAATTGTATATCAACATTACTTATTGAAAGCAAATATTTATACATAAAAATACAACTTTATGGTTATAGTTAGACATTTAAGACAATGGTTCATTACGTTCAATAGTTAGCATTAATTTTGTGATCTCAAATCTTTCACAAAAACCACAATCTTAAACAGCATTCAGTACTCTTTTCATAAATGTGTAACAACAACAATTCAGACGTTTTGATAACAGTCCGTTATGGTTTTATCTACAAGACATTACACCGAGAATGACGCCGATTCACTTCAACGTTTGTTGATACGCTAAAGTATACATTTGAAAAGCTGTTTTAATAAAGAGGGTGTTGTCACTTGTGTTTATGATGTGATATCAATACTGCTTACTTTTTGTCCGTGAGCATTATCATATTTTCACAGTTTGCAGAGGTTAGTTCATTTAATTAAAGATACATATATGTACAATGATTGTCTTAATTTTCGTAGTTTAAGACTTAATCGTGTGTAATGAATATATTGTTTAGCCTGTGTACATTTAAAGTTTTTGAATGATCAACATATTCTGAGTGTCTTTGATACAGGCAAAACATGCATTAAAAAATGAATTCAACTCAATCAACTCAATCAATTCTACATCCCATGTAATTTGTTTAAATTGTTGAGTGCATTACTGAGTATCCGGGAATCAAAATAACAACACGATTAGTCATTTTCTATTCCTCAAAATTTCACATAACAGAATGCATCGAAATCGTTTAGTTAAGAGAGGTTTACAACTATGAACTGATTTAATAATCCTTTAACATAATTTTCAGTCACAATATCGTCATTATTTATCTTCATCAACTTCGAAATAATTAAAGACGTGTATTATAACATGATCCATAGAGGACTAGACAGCACTTTAGCGACCACTTACTTTGACATTATCCATAGTGAAATTGAGAGTACTTGTTGTGATCACTTACTTGGACAGAATCCACAGTGGACTGAACAGTACTTTTGCGATCACTTACTTGGACTGAGTGCACAGTTAACTGGACAGTTCTTGTGTGATCACATACATGGACAGAATCCATAGTGGACTTGACAGTATTTGTGTGATCACTTTCTAGAACATAATTCAAAGTGGACTGGACAGTGCTTGCGTGATCACTTACTTTGACATAATCTACAATGGACTTGACATTACTTGTGTGATACCTTGCTACGACAAAATCCACAATCAACTTGACATTGCTTGTGCGATCACTTGCATGGACTGAGTGCACATTGTATTGGACAGTTCTTCTGTGCTCAATTACTAGGACAGAATCCACATTTGGCTCGACAGTGCGTGTATGATCACTTACAAGAAAAAATCCATATTTAACTGAACAGTACTTGTGCGATCACTTACTAGGACAGAATCCACAGTTAACGGGCAGTGCTTTTGTGATGACTTACTTGGACAGAATCCACCGTGGACTTGACAGTATTTGTGTCATCACTTACTAGTATAAAATTAAAAGTGGACTTGACAGTATTTGTGTGATCACTTACTAGGAAGAATCCACAGTGGAATGTACAGTAATTGTATGATCACATAGTACCTAGGACAGAATCCACCGTAAACTGAATAGTTCATGTGTGATCATTTACTAGGACAAAATCCAGAGTGGACTGGACAGTGCTTTTGAAATGACTTACCAGGACAGACTCCACAGTGGACTTGACAGTGTGATCACTTTTATGACATTAGCCATAGTGGAATGACAGCATTTGTGTGATCTCTTACTAGGACAGAATCCACAGTTGACATGACATTACTTGTGTGATCACTTACTTGAACAGAGTGCACAGTGGACTAGACTAGATTAGAACTACAACTAAATGTACAACAGACCAAATCACCCTACTTAACATTACCCCACACCGCTTTACACCATACAACTCTATACCATAGCACTCTACACCACACAGCTCTTCACTACACCACACAACACCACTCCACACCACTCCACAGTACTCCACACCACTCTACACCACTCCACACCAATCAACACCACTCCACACTACGACACACTCGACACCACACCACTCTACACCACACCCACCACACCACACCAGTCTACTCCATACCACATCACACAACTCTTCATCACACCACACTACACCACACCACTCTACATCTCACCCACCACATCACACCACTCTACTCAATACAACATCACACCACTCGACATTACAACTCTCTACACCAAGCCAAACGACTCTACACCACTCCACACCAAACCACTCAACACCAATCCACTCTACACCACACCAATCAACACCACACCACTCTACACCACACCACACCCACCATTCCACACCACTCTTAACCACACCACTCCACACCACTCTGCACAACAACACTCTACACTACTCCACACCACACCACTCTAAACAACACCCCTCTACACAACGCCACTCTAAAGATAACCACACCACACCCCCTACACCACACCACTCTACACCACTCCACTCCACACCATTCTGAACAACACCACTCTTCACAACACCACTCTAAACATAACAACACCACACCACTCTACACCACACCACTCTACACCACTCCACTCCACACCCATCACTCCACACCACTCTCAACCACACCACTCTACACCATACAACCCTACACCACACCACTCTTAAAACACTTCTCCACACCGCGCCACTCTACACCACACCACTCCACACCACTCTACACCACACCACTCCACACCACTCTTAACCACACCACTCTACACCATACCATCCTACACCATACCACTCTACACAACACCACTCTACACCATACCACTCTACACCATATCACCCTACACCGCTACACTCTACACAACACCACTCCACACCACACCACTTCACACTACACCACTCTACACCACTCTTCACCACACCACTCCCACACCACACAACGCTACACCGCACCACTCCAAACCACTCTACACAACACCAATCTACACCACTCTACACTACACCACTCTTCACCAAATCACTATACACCACACCTGTCTACACCACACTACTCTACACCACATCACTCTACTATACACTACACCACTCTACACTACACCACTCTACACAACACCACTCTACACCACACCAATCTACACCACACCACTCTTCAGCACATCATTTTACACTACACCGCTCTACAGCACACCACTCTACACCTCATTCCTCCACACCACTCTACTCTTCACCACTTTTCACCACACCACTCCACACTACTCCACACCACTCAACACTTCACCACTTTACTACACAACACTCCAGAGCACACCACTTTACCCCGCACCACTCTTCACCACACCACAAAACAACATCACTCCGGACCACTCTACACCACACCATTATACACCACAACCACCACACCACATCACTCCACACCACTCTACACCACACTATACAACACCACAACCACCACTTAACATCACTCCGAACCACTCCACACCAATCTTAATCAACGATACACTTCACCACTCTTCACCACACCACTCTACATCACACCACTCTACACCACACCACTCCGCACCAAACCACTCTACACCACACCACTCTACAGCACAGTATCTAACACCACGCCGCACCACTCTACACTTCACCACTCTGCACCACTCCACACCACTCCACACTTTTTTACTCCACACCACTCCACACCACCCCACTCTACACCACACCAAACAAAACAAAGCCACTCTACAACACACCACTCCCAACCACACCACACCACTATACACCACACCACTCTACACAAAACCACTATACAACACACCACAAAATACTTATCTACACGACACCAATCTACACAACTCTACTCCACACCATTTTGCACCATAAAAATCAACACCAACCACTCTGCACACCCCCCGCTCTACACCATCCCACTCTTCACCACACTACTCTGCACTAAACCACTCCTCATCACATCACTCAACACTACACCACACCACTCGAAACCACTCTACACCACACCTCTCTACACCACACCACTCTACCCCACACCACTCTACACCACACCACTCCACACCACTCTACAACACAGCAATCTACAACACTCTACACCACACAACTCTACTCCACACCACTCTACACCACACCTCATCTCTCGACACCCACAATAAACCCCAACACTTTGCACCACACCACTCTACACCACAAAACTCCACACCACTATACACAACACCACTCTTCACAACACCACTCTACACCATACCAATCCCCTCCACATCAATCTACACTACACCACTCTACACCACACCACACCGCTTTTCACCACTTTACACCCCTCTACACCACACAACGCTACACCACATTACTCTACACCGCACCTCTCTACACCACACCGCACAAGTCTACACCACTTTACAACACACCACTCTACACTATAAAACACCAATCTACACCACACCACTCCACACCACACCACTCCACACCACTCTGCACCGCGCCACACCACTCTGCACCACACCACTCTACACTACACAACACCACTCTACACCACACCACTCTACACCACTCCACTCCACACAACTCTGAACAACACCACGACACACCACACCACTCTACACTACGCCATATCACTCTTAACCACACACAACCACTCTACACCACTATACACCACTCCACATCACTCTACACCACACCGCTCTACACCATTCTACACCACACCACTCCACACCACCTCACTTTTCAATACACATCACCACTCTAAACCACTCCACACCACTCAACACCACTCTATACATCTCTACCTAACTCTACACCGCACCACTCTACACTACACCATACCACTTCACACCGCTATACACCACAGCACTCCACACTACTCCATTCCAAACATCAGCGCACCACTCTACACCAAAACCACTTAACACCACACCACTACACTCTACACAATACCACTCTACACCACTCCGCAACACTCTACACCACACCACTTTACACCAAGCCACTCTACACCACGCGAATCTACACTACACAACATCACTCAACATCAAACCACTCCTCACCACAGCAATCCACACAACTCTATTCCAAACAACACCACACCACTCAATACTACACAACTTTACACTACACCACTCCACTCCACACCACTCCACTCTACACCACTCGACACCACTCCACAACACACCAATCTTCACCACTCCACAGCTCTCTACATCATTCTACACCACACCACTCTACACTTCACACCAATCTACTCTACACCACAGCACTCCACACCACACCATTCCAAACAACACCACACCACTCTACACCACTTAACACCACTCTACACCACACCACTCTACACCGCATCACTCTACACCACATCATTCTACACCAAAACACACCACTCTACACCAATCGACACCACACCACACTACACTACAAAACACCAATCTACACCACTCCACTCCAAAACATTCTACACTAGTCGACACCACACCACTCTGCACGATAGTACTACATCACACCACTCTACAACACACCTCTATACACCACACCACTCTACACCACACAACACCACTCTACACCACACTACTCCATACCACACCACTCTACACCACACAACACCACTCTTCACTACTCCACACCACTCTACACAACACCGATCTACACCATTATACACCACACCACATCATTCTACACTACACAACACGGTTGAACACCACTCTACACCACTACACACCATTTTACACCACTCTACACCACACCACACCACTCCCCACTACACCACACCGCTTCACACCACTATACACCACACCACTCCATTCCAAACGACACCGCATCACTCTACATCAAAACCACTTTACACCACACCACTCCACTCCACTCTACACCACACCACTTTACAACACTCCACACCACTTTACACCACACAACTCTACACCACACCTCTCTACACTACACAACATTACTCAACATCACACCACTTCACACCAGAGAACTCCACACCACTCCATTCCAATAAACACCACACCACTTTATACCTCACAACTTTACACTACACCACTCCACTCTACACCACTCCACTCTACACCACTCTACACCACTTCATATCACACCACTCTACACCACTCCACACACTCTACACCACACCAGCCTACACTCCACACCATTATACACTACACCACTCCATTCCACACCACTCTGCATCACAGCACTCCACACCACTTCATTCTAAACAACACCACATCACTTTACACCACTTAACACCACTCTACACCGCACCACTCTACACCGCATCACTCTACACCACATCACTCTACACCACAACACACCAATCTACACCAATCTACACCACACCACTCTACACCGCATCACTGTACACCACATCACTCTACACCACAACACACCACTCTTCACCACTCTACACCACGCCACACTACATTACAAAACACCACTCTACACCACACCACTCCACAACACTCTATACCACTCTTCACCACACCACTCTGCACCACATCAATCTACAACACACCACTCTACACCACTATACTCCAGACCACCCTACACTACACAAAACCACTCTACACCACTCTACACCACACTACTCCACACCACATTACTTTACACTACACAACTCCACTCCACACCACTCTGCGCCCCTCTGCACCATACCAGTTATTGAATAACATGATCTTTTTCAATAGCTACATATTTTATTGAAAGGTAAACTGATTGTGTTAATATCCAATATATAAATACAGAAATTCCAAAGAACACTTCCTGTCCGATCTTATCATATTGTAAAACCAATCCCAGCTTCATCTAAACTTTACAAAGTGTGAACATTGGCAAAGAGGTTTCAGATATCTGTCAGATGATAATTAACATAAACTGATTTATCTAATGATAAGGCTTTCAAATGTATCGACATATGTTGATGGTCAGACTAAACGATGGCTATTACATTTGAATATTCTTGAAATATAATAATCACACAAATACTACTAATAAAAATAAAGATATCTCATTTCAAATCCATTTTTATTAACCCTAATATTTCAAATAGATGAAGACTTAGATATACTGCTTTATCAAGTAACAATACTTTTTGGAGCGCTAAGTTTAAACTCGATTCTACGTGGCCAGTCGGCATTATATTATAATAACATTGTTTTAAGGCAACCTCCTGTGAATATTGATGTGGATTTTTGTAGGTTTTTGTATTAATCATTTGCACAACATCTGCCATTTGAAATCTAATCCAATACATATAACTGTTTCTAGAATTTTGTCTAACAAATTGATGTTTGTGCATAACGTTTCAAAGGCAGCCCGGACAATCCACATGAAATGACAATAAATAACTCGTAGATGGTCCAGTCGTCTAATATATTGTCAAACATCCAAGGAACATTGTTCCTTTGCATCTTTGGGTATCACACTACCTTTTGTCACGTGTCGCAATTGCAAACTTGAATCCGGTGAATATTAAAGGGTTGCATTTTTAAATCAAAACACCTAGCAGAAAAAACAGATCAAGCATATTTTATGTTTGTGTTTAAAATCTGCAGTTAATGACAGTTTCTGATTCTTTTATAAACAAATGGTAAAGGTTTAACACATATTGAACTGTTTTGCTGAAAAACAACAAACCCGCGTTTGCATAGGAATCAGCTCCTTTGAAATCATGTGTAATTAATCTCCGTTCTTTGTTAAATTTTATGATATGGTGTTAAGTGCTTATTTTCTTTGCGTTTTACAATAAACACGATGTTCATGTGATCCTCGCCGTGGTTAAAAAAAACGTACTTCATGTGTCATAGTAAAGTGTCTTCCCAGATGCAGTCTGTATTTTTTGTTTAAAGAAAGTCTATTCTTACCGAAATTCCATTTTAGGCGGAAAGTGTCAGCCCTGAATAGCAAGTGCAGACACTTTACGACACTTTACTCACATGCATTGAACCCTATTCCCCATAGCGAGGCCATTTGCATTTTCCAGATAATAGTTAGCTATACTGACGTTTTAGTTTGAGCTTTACAAGTTGATGTAACCCATGCTGTGTTGTTTTGGGAAGCTGTTGTATTCGTTTAAACTAGGGATGGGAATCGTATCCGAAATCGGTATTCGGATAACCGTATCCGCTATCCGAATATCGCCGAATATCCGTATTCTTTTGTAAGTAAACTACAAAAAGCGTTTACCATCATCATAACACTGTGAATACGTTAATTTGCACTGTTTACAGAATAAAAAACAATATAACGCATTAATATGATTTCTTTATTTAAAATATTTTATTTATAAGAAGAATATCAAAGTCGCAAAATACGTAATATCTTTAAAAAAAAAAACACATCGTAAAGCTAAAACAAAAGCATACTACTTCATTTTTATTCGCTAAGATGCACTTACCTAAGGTTTTTGTTCATGAAAATAATTGCATCGACTAATTTTCTATTTAGTCTGTGCCTTAGTTTGGTAAGAACCAAGCCGGCCGACGAGAACACGCGCTCAGACGGAACCGATGTTGCCGGAACTGCCAGAATACTTCGGGCGACATATGCCAGTTCGGGAAATATATCGCAGTACTCGGTTCAATAAATTGTTAATACAACAGTAATGACAAACACAACTTTTTTATACTCTTTTTTATAACAGATAAAAAACTTTTATTTGATTGGGCAGAGATAATTTTTCCATACTGTTGCACTCGTCGATTGAAGCCAAGTAGCCAATTGGTGTCAATAAATGGGAAGTAAGGACCATAAAACAAAACACAGAGGCGCAAATTGGCAATTATGCAACCGTCCACTATCACCAAGGTGATCGGGAACTGGCAGGGGCGCTCGCTGAGCAAAGACCAATTAACGAATTTATGTCAGTCTGTCAACGATGTCTGGTATACAGATTAACGTCGAAATATACGATTACGAACATAGTGTGCATAACAACAGGGGTAATATCGTTTAATCAAGTATTCGGATCCTCTTTTACAATTCGCATACTTGACCAGTATTCGGATATCCGGATATCAGGATAATCGTTACCATGCCTAGTTTAAACTCGATTTTTCACAACTCTTTGAAATTGATTGATCGGGTTGCAATGTTTCATATGACATATCGTTTTGCAAGGACGCTCACTCGATGACTTAGTAACACATGTTACAGTTCGTTAATGCAATATTTTAGAATTATGGTTAATATCTGATGCTACTTATTTCCTGTATGGTTTTAGCAGTTTATTTTTAGGGACTAAATCAGTCTAATCAATACCCAATCGACAACGTATGCGAACAACGTATACTCGACCGATACCTATTGATTCTGAACTCTTGATAACATCGTGCAATATTCCTTGAACCTGTAATTTTCAAATCGTGAACACATTCCAACCGAGCACAAAGTAGGGTATCATAACGTACTGACACGCATCACTTCGAAGCGATGACATAATCTCAGAAAAAAACCACGATCAATAACTTGTGGCAAATTGTTGAATTTGTGTTTGATCGCAAAATAAAGTAATGCATGGTATGGTGTGGTGTAGAGTATTGTGTTGTTGAGTGGTATGGTGTAGAGCGGTGTGGTGTAAAGCGGTGTGGTGTAGAGTGATGTGGTGTAGAGTGGTGTGGAGTAAAGTTGTGTGGTGAAGAGTGGGGTGGTGTTGAGTTAGGTGTTGTTGATTTGTATGGTGCAGAATGGTGTAGAGTAGAGTGGTGTATATAGGTGTGGTGTACATTGGTGTGGCGTAGAGTGGTTTGGTGTGGTGTAGAGTGATGTGGTGTACAGTGGTGTGGTGTAAAATGGTGTGGTTTTGTTTCCAATGGAGTGTAGTAGAGTGATGTTGAGTGGAGTGGAGTGGTGTGGTGTAAAGTGGTGAGGTTTAGAGTGGTGTGGTGTTGTTTGGAAGGGAGTGATGTGGAGTGCAGTGGTGAAGAGTGGTGTCGAATGGTGTTTTGCAGTGTACAGAAGTGTGGAGTGTACAGTGGTGTGGTGTAGAGTCGTGTAGAGTGGAGTCAAGTGGTGTAGAGTGTTGTAGTGTGGAGTGGTGTAGATTGGTGTAGTGTGGAGTGGTGTAGATTGGTGCTCTACACCACACCACTATTCACCACACCACTCTACACCACACCACTCTACACCACAACGCTTTACACCACACCACTATTCACCACACCACTATACACCATACCACTATTTTTACCACACCACTCTACACCACACCACTATTCACCAAACCGCTCTACACCACATCACTATTCACCACACCACTCTACACCACATAACTATTTTTACCACACCACTCTACACCACACCACTCTACACAACACCACACCACTATTCACCACATCACTCTACACCAAACACCTCTACACCACACCACTATTCAACACACTACTCAACACCACACCACTCTTCACCACACCGCTCTACACCACACCACTATACACCACACCACTATTCACCACACCACTATACACCACACCACTATTCAACACACCACTCTACACCACACCACGCTTCACCACACCACACTTCACCACACCGCTCTACACCACACCACTATACACCACACCACTCCTCACCACACCGCTCTACACCACACCACTCTACACCACACCGCTCTTCACCACACCACTCTACACCGTACCACTCTACACCACACCACTCGACAACAAACCACTCTACACCACACCACTATACACCACACCACTCTTCACCACACCGCTCTTAACCACACCACTATTCACCACAGCAATCTACGCCACACCACTATTCACCACACCGCTCTACACCACACCACTATTCACCACACCGCTCTATACCACACCGCTATTCACCACACCAGTCTACACCTCACCACTATACACCACACCACTCTACACCACACCACTCAACACCACACCAATCTACACCACAACACTCTACACCACACCACTCTACACCACACCACTATTTACCACACCCCTCTGCAACACACCACTAGTCACCACACCACTCTACACCACACCACTATTCACCACACCACTCTACATCACACCACTATTCACCACACTACTATTCTACACACCACTCTACACCACACCGCTTTTCACCACACCGCTCTGCACCACACCATTATTCACCACCCACTATTCACCACATCACTCTACACCATACCGCTTTTCACCACACCACTCTACACCACACCGCTTTTCACCACACCGCTCTACAAAACACCACTATTTACCACACCACTCTACACCACACTACTATTCAACACCACTCTACAACGCACCACTATTCACAACACCACTCTACACCTCACCACTATTCACCACACCGCTCTACACCACACCACTATTCACCACACCACTCTACACCACACCACTATTCACCACAACCACTCTACCACCACACCACTATTCAACACACCACACCACTCTTCACCACACCGCTCTACACCACACCACTAGTCACCACACCACTCTACACCACATCACTATACACCACACCACTCTTCACCACACCACTATTTACCACACCACTCTACACCACACTACTATTCAACACCACTCTACAACTCACCACTATTCACAACACCACTCTACACCTCACCACTATTCATCACACCGCTCTACACCACACCACTATTCACCACACCACTCTTCACCACACCACTATTCACCACACCACTCTACACCACACCACTATTCAACACACCACACCACTCTTCACCACACCGCTCTACACCACACCACTAGTCACCACACCACTCTACACCACATCAATATACACCACACCACTCTTCACCACACCACTATACACCACACCACTCTTCGCCACACCGCTCAACACCACACCACTAGTCACCACACCACTTTACACCACACCACTATTCACCACACAACTCTACATCACACCACTATTCACCACACCACTATTCACCACACCACTCTACACCACACAACTCTATATCACACCACTATTCAATACACCACTTTTCACCACAGCACTCTACACCACACCGCTTTTCACCACACCGCTCTACACCACACCATTATTCATCACACCACTCTACACCACACCACTATTCACCACACCACTCTACACCTCACCACTATTCACCACACCACTCTACGCCTCACCACTATTCACCACACTGCTCTACACCATACCACTATTCACCGCACCGCTCTTCACCACACCACTTTTCACCACCCCGCTCTACACCATACCATTTTACACCACACCGCTCTACACAACACCACTATTCACCAAACCGCTCTATAATATACCACTATTCACCACACTTAACTCTACACTTCACCACTATTCACCACATCGCTCTACACAACACCACTATTCACCAAACCACTCTACACAATACCATTTTACACCACACCACTCAACACCACACCACTTTTCACCACACCACTCTACACCACACCAATATTTACCACACCATTCCACTATTCAGTACACCGCTCTACACCACACCACTATTCACCACACCACTCTACACCACATCACCATTCACCACACCGCTCTACACCACACCATTATTCACCACACCACTCTACACCACACCACTATTCACCACATCAGTCTACACCACACCACTATTCACCACACCACTCTACACCATACCACTATTCACCAGACCACTCTACACCACACCACTCTACACCACACCACTCTACACCACACCACTCTACACCGCACCACTCTACACCACACCACACCACTCTACACCACACCACTCTTCCCCACACCACTCTACACCACACCACTCTACACCACACCACTATTCACCACACCACTCTACACCACACCACTCTACACCACACCACTATTCACCACACCACTCTTCACCACACCATTATCACTACACCACTCTACACCACACCACTTTTCACTACATAATTCTACACCACACCACTATGCACCACACCACTCTACACAACACCACTATTCACCAGACCACTCAACACCACACCACTATTCACCACACCACTCAACACCACACCACTATTCACCACACCACTCTACACCACACCACTCTACACCACACCACTATTCAACACACCACTCTACACCACACCACTCTTCACCACACCGCTCTACACCACACCACTAGTATCCACACCACTCTACACCACATCACTATACACCACACAACTCTTCACCACACCACTATACACCACACCACTCTTCGCCACACCGCTCTACACCACACCTCTAGTCACCACACCACTTTACACCACACCACTATTCACCACACAACTCTACATCACACCACTATTCACCACACCACTATTCACCACACCACTCTACACCACACAACTCTATATCACACCACTATTCATCACACCACTTTTCACCACAGCACTCTACACCACACCGCTTTTCACCACACTGCTCTACACCACACCATTATTTATCACACCACTCTACACCACACCACTATTCACCACACCACTCTACACCTCACCACTATTCACCACACCACTCTACGCCTCACCACTATTCACCACACTGCTCTACACCATACCACTATTCACCGCACCGCTCTACACCACACCACTTTTCACCATCCCGCTCTACAACTTACCATTTTACATCACACCGCTCTACACAACACCACAATTCACCAAACCGCTCTATAAAACACCACTATTCACCACACCACTCTACACCTCACCACTATTCACCACACCGCTCTACACAACACCACTATTCACCACACCACTCTACAAAATACAATTTTACACCACACCACTCCACACCACACCACTATTCACCACACCACTCTACACCACACCAATATTTACCACACCATTCCACTATTCAGTACACCGCTCTACACCACACCACTATTCACCACACCACTCTACACCACATCACCATTCACCACACCGCTCTACACCACACCATTATTCACCACACCACTCTACACCACACCACTATTCAACACACCACTCTACACCACACCACTATTCACCACACCACTCTACACCATACCACTATTCACCAGACCACTCTACACCACACCACTCTACACCACACCACTCTACACCACACCACTCTACACCACACCACTCTACACCACACCACTCTACACCACACCACTCTACACCACACCACTCTTCCCCACACCACTCTACACCACACCACTCTACACCACACCACTATTCACCACACCACTCTACACCACACCACTCTACACCACACCACTATTCACCACACCACTCTACACCACACCACTATTCACTACACCACTTTACACCACACCACTTTTCACTACATCATTCTACACCACACCACTATGCACCACACCACTCTACACAACACCGGGTATTTCATGTCGATCCTGCCAAAAAGATATGGCTATAATAAGCCTCTTATGACACTTCTTGTTCTTTGCCCATATGCTATATAAATTCAGTACTATTTTTACTAAAAAAACGTTGTTGTCCTATAATAAGGGGGGAGGTCCTTACATTGTAAGAGCTGTAATACCCCTTCCCCTAAGTTCCGTATTCCTCTCATTATTACCCTTACACCCGCATGACGTTTTAAGAAGTAAAATAATCGGCGGCGGCTGCTAAAATGTTTTGTTTTGGGTTTAAGGCCGTTTCGATAAGTTTGGTTATATAAGGTCAGTTTTACAGGAACCGTCTGGGTAAAACAAAATGTGAACTCCTCGGTATTTCAGCTTGAGACAGACAGCTTTGCCATCTTTAAATCAGCGATAAAAGGCTAATTTTTTTGGTTAGAATCATCGATCCAGGATCGCACCAGGACCTCTGGTCCCAACCTCTGTGTTCAGCTCTTTGGCTCATTGTTGGGCCGGCTAAGGAAAATGCCTTTATATGAAAACTGCCGGGAATTACGGGTTCTCTCCTTAAACGGTTGGTCGTTCGGGTTCAGCTGCGCAATTCATCAGATACTAAACCCATAATCAAATGATCGCCAAATACAGCTCACTTTACTCTGTGAACGGCTTTACACCCAACGTTAGCAATCAGGCTCAGATGACAAGGACTCCGTGTCGGTCGTAATTACCAGTTAACTGAACATGCTATCCAATTTTCCTACCTTAATTTGAAGAAAGGCTTGCACTAGTGTCAATTCAATATTCTTGTACCGCGATAAGTTCATTAGCTTAAAAAGTCTCTTAAGCGACACATACATTACTGTTGTCATTGACAAAATTAAGATTTAAACGACAATTCTTTATCGAAATCGGAATATATTGTTGTCATTTTTCTGAATTACATTTATGTTAATTTTAGCAAATTATTTTCCAATCTTCACAGTTGTGAAACAAATGTGTCGTTTTGGTGCTTCCCTTAACGTTTTGGGATCTATGCAAGAGTGGATTTAGGAGAGCGGAAGCGGCGTGCGTCCCTCCTTTAAATCAGCCAAGATGTTGTTTTACTTGGGGCCTTTAAATCGAATGCCAAAAGTTGCATAACCCCAAAAAATTACCTGCGGCGCATGAAATTGGATATCATAAGATACTATCAACCGTTTTAGGGTTTACAATTTGTCACTAAAGTATCCGCCCCTTGTAAAACTGGACCTACGCCCTCCCCCCACCCCTATTCGAAAACCCTGGATCCACACCTGATTTGATGTCACAAACATGACATCACGAATTTACAGGAGGCAGATTTTGCCTTCTGCTCCGACAAATCAGTAGACTATTCGCCCTTTAACTCAGTGCGCGTTGCTCGCGATACATTAATTTCTACAATACTGTAAAATGTGTAGATAACGGGGTACGAGGGTCAGCCCCAACGCATCTATAGTGTTTCAATCATTATCAAAGTACTTGACCAATTTACTTGACACTGTGTCCACCTATCGTATTACCAAATGCTTATTACCAGTGCGACCGCATGGGGAAAATATGTTTCGTTTGCTATACAATCGGGGAACGCACAATTAAGGTCTCATATAATCGGCCGGTGAGGGCAGTGGAAATGACGTCGTAACTATAACGATTTAATTGAAATAATGTCATACAGTGTACTTTTATGTCAAGCTTGGAAATAAGTAAGCTCTAATCTTTTTGATTAAGGTCTTATAATAAAGATTGAAATTCCCGAATTGCGATTTTTCGAACAAAGAAATTCTAAAACTATTACAACAGTTTAACGTTGATAATACATATTAGTAAAAGCAATAAGATAATAGAACCGTAAACGAGTTTTAGTTTATTGTTGTTAACTTACATAAAATAAGTGCTGTATTTCAGGTTGATATGTTTGCTGTTGCCGATGGCGCTAGTAAAGGGCTTGAGGACGTGCGGGCTAATGTCCGATACAGAGTATAGGATAATGTTCGAAGTGGTATCGGACGGGGCGTATTATGTACCGGTCGCAGAAAGGACACCCTTAGAACGATCTTCAATGCGAAGAATTCAAAGATACAAGGGGTTTTATTCGATTCAAAATAATAAACTTTACTATAAGGGAAAAGAGCTTTTGTATCAATCAAAATGCAGGAAAGTTATAACTCGTAATTACCATAAAAGTAAAGGAATTGGTGTGAGAAGGTAATATCATCTGTTTAAAAGAAACAAATTATGCGTTAAGTTGCGAAGGAATAAAATGTATGCGAAAACAGTAAGACACGATACGTCATAGTCACGTACTCAATCTGTAAAAGAATTACACAATCTTAAACGTGCAAAGAAGAAGTACCGTTTTAAGATGATAAATCATTTCGCAAGCGCATGTATCGCTTTAATAAGAATTTGATTAGAATAAAATATGCATACAACAAATTATAATTAAAAAGGTAGTGTTTTATATGCTTTAATCAACTTTTTAGGCACAATCGCGGTAGAAGGTAGAATACTGTGTTCTATATCGTAAGTTTATTAAAGGATACTTTAAATTAAGAATCGGATGTTATGCATTGGTCAGGTAAAGTCAAACTACTCGCAGCGATTACCGTACGTAACCTGCCCTAGCTGTTTAGTGTTAACAGAGTGCTACGCAGCTTACGCATATCAAAGCGCTGTAGGCGCTGCAGTTGTTTGCGCTTTGCGCGTATTTAATATTACTTACAGTCACAGGACATTAAATTCGACTTCATAAAGTAGGCCAATCGAACGGCCACGAAAAATACAAACTCCAATATAATTTACTTTTAATTGTCTACAGTGGTGAGATTTTGAAGAAAAAAAAACAACATCAAGGCGGAAAATTCCATTGATTTACAATCTTTCATAATTTTATACAGGATTCACACAAACCCCACTTATGATTATGTGCAAAGATGAAAAAAGAAATTCAACGTATATCTAAGTTGGCCCTCAGGAAAACTCTGTGAGTCTAACAAAGAATGAACCACAACATAATTCTAATAATAAATGTATTGATATCAACTAGCATTTTATTTAATTCTCAACCAAACCATATTAAAAAAACCACTTTCGCCTGAAATTAAATGCTTCATTTAATGTATTTCCATTTCATTTGTATTCATTTTCATGTAGGCCTACTGACATTAACGTGTAAAATCTCTACTCTCTCACCCGTCACCAATATTTTTATGAACGTAACATCTACTGCATTGTTTAAGTCACAAATTAACGTATTTTTTCTAAAGCTTCAATGCGTAAATACTTTCTCATCGTGTGCATGTATTCTGATTAACTTTTTTCATCATAAAATACTACATGTACTGAATTGCACATTTATATTCAGTAACAGCACCTGGTCTGTTTTCAACACGCACGCTTTTAATGCGTGGAACTTGACAGACAACATCAAATATTTCGCACTGTTTAAAAAAACACGTTTTTTAACATGCGTACGAAGGAATTTGAATCAGCAAATATTAACACATGGCTATAGAAAAGCGAAATATACATGTACTGAAATTAAATTGCTACCGCGTAGATTCTTTAAAGGTTGTTGTTTTCACAACTTACTCGCCATAAGGATTCAATTGGTCACCATTTGCTTTTAACTTTTCATAAGTAACTATTGTTTACAGTTAAAAGGTGTGAGGATGATTCCCGACATTGTCTTTAATGTACTGAATAAATTACCGTTTTATATTACGTAAACGGTAAAACTCAGGCCCGTACCAAGGGTGGGGCCCATGGGGCCCGCTCCCCCCCCCCCCGCTGGGCGTCGAGTAATGATTTTTAATTAATGGGCCTATTGCAAATTTATCTCTAATGAAAGGGCCCACGGTACTCTTTCCCTCAATACAACAGAGCAGATGTGTGTTATTTCTCTGAGGTCAGTGTTGTGCAGGATGCCCTCAAAGATATCCGTATAAACATTGACCCCTTATCACCGGCAATGGTTCAACGAAGCGACAACTATTGCTGCACAACTTGACGTGCAACCAACTAAGCCAAGAATCTGTGGTCGGCAGACAAAACGGGAGAACATTAAAGCACTTACACCAGAGGAATATTACAAACGGAACCTGACAATTCAATTTGTGGATAAATTCCTAAGTGAGATGAACATAGATTCAGTGAACTGCAATCAAAAGCTGCTATGTGTTTGAAAGTAATTCCAGGCAACTTATGCAACAGCGAAACGACCATCAGAGCTAGTGACTTCGACTGGTTTAAAAGAGGACCTGCCCTCCCTCAGAGTCTAACGTCAGAGCTGCAACTGTGGCAAGCAAAGTGGAGAGTTATTAGCGACCGCCCAACAACTCTGCAGGACTCCAAAAAGCAGTGTGACACACAATTATATCCAAATATAAGAACTGTGTTGGGAATATTGTGTGTGTTCCCTGTAACATCATGTGAATGCGAGAGAAGCATTAGTGCTTTAGGGTAAGTTAAAAAAAAACTGAGATCAAGTATGGGCCCAGATCGACTGTCTTCTTTGTGCTTTCTCTCCATTCACCGGGAAATAGACATCGACATCAAGCAGGTTGTGAAAGAATTTGCTAGGAAGAATCCGAGAAAGATGGCGCTTCCTGACCTGATTGTGATGGTTTATATGTGTTGATGGTGATAGTAAAAATGTGTAGTAGATGATACGCATTTTATTAGGAAATTACTTTTAAAAGTAATAGATTGTTTGATTTCAAGGAAAGAATACTTTATTTATATGGTGTATATGTCAGTTATACTTAATGAAACATTAATGAAACATTTCTTAATTAAGGTTTTTGATTTTCAAAGTTTGCTTTCCTACTTCATCAAACATCAGACGTTAATGAAATCTAAAGCTTTTAACATTGGTGTGAATATCATATCAATGTTTAAAGCTTTACACTTCAGAAAGGTGTTGATTTACTTGTTATATTACATAAATTTATATCACAAAATAAGGTTTTTAACTTTTTATAGGCTTTAAAATTCACCTGAACTGTAATTATTTGTTAAACAATCTGCGGTAAACGCTTACTTAATCGACCGACGCCAATCAAAAATAATAGTCGCAAGTTGACTCCGCCCACATAAGCATTCTCGGAACCGATTGGACGGCGAGGCGAAAATTACAGTTTGGCGACTAGGAAGTAACCTGAAAAGTTCTCGGCACGCATCTTTGTCAACACACATGACTGTAATGTGGCTTGTCTAATTTACCTCGGCTGTCCGGGTATTCGCCAACGAAATTTTTTATCCAAATACTCCTTTATGTGCACTGGTAGACAATTTAAAGACAAATCATGCCTGGTTGCCCTTTAAAGGACGAGGTTACTCCGCCAAGCGTCGCTTGTAAGGCCTCTCTAGACGCCACAAGCCGTCGACCCGAACCCCAGAACGGTTTCCCCAGCACGTTGAGCGTACTGGGTACCGCCGTCCCGGAACATTTCCATTATCTTGATAAGGCCACCCATCGAATTCCAAGGTCCGCCCCACCAAGGTAATCTACGCTGCCACCTCCGCTGCTCCCGTCCCTCTTCTGGCGATGTAGTGAAATCACTATCCACCTACGGACAATTACCAGTCCGCTTGGCGATCCTATCAAATTGTGTCAGCGAAGTCAGCAGTCAGAGGCTCGCTTACTAACAAAATTTTTGAACTCATTTAATAAAAAATGGTATGAAACGACAACTCGTATCATATATATGTTTAATGTAAATGCGGCCATTTTCGTGATTGGTTAGTTTAAAGAGTACGAGTTCAAATTCCAAAAGGATCGGGAATCTAATAAAACAAAATTACTGTGTACGGAGGATGATCTTTGACACTGTTACTTACCAAATACTTTTATATTCACGAAAGTACAGTGGCGTAGCCGGACCGAAATTTTAGCCGAGGCAGTATCTTAGGTTATTCTAGAGGGGTCCGGGGGCATGCCCCCCGGAAAAAAATATACCTAGAACGTCTCTGGTGCGTTTTAAAGGTCATTTAAACCACATTTTATACCTGAAATATCGGAATCGTGGACGCTACATATGACCGTTATTGTATCAATAAAGTTAAGTTAATATTGATTGATAGATATTCTAAAGACGTCAAAGGGAGATTTACTTTTACCATGTATAAATTAAATCCATAAAAGGAAGTTCAGTGGCAATGAACACTTGTTTCCATTTTCATTATATTGTAAGAATAGAGCCACACCATGCAACAAGACATTTATTTTATGGAGATATTAAAATGACGAGATTTTAAAATAACCTACACTATCTAGAGGGAAGACGACACCGTATCGAGAGCAGGTGAAGTAGACTTGATGTGGACAGTGACTGACTGCTCCCGATGGTTTACCCGGAAGATCTTGTATTGAAACCCTCCATACCTCTCTGTATTCCTGAAATGCAGTTTTCTTATAACAGGGCTCGTAGTAACAAAAGTAATTTTCTTATGACTTTTCGGGACCTGAATTAATTTTGAGTAATAAAGTGAAAAATATAAAGGAAAAATTGCCTATTTACCTTATAACTTTCACAAAACCAGCCCAAAATAACAAGCAATATACTTCGATTCGGAACTGCAAGAGGTTTTGAACTCATTCATATAACACTCTTTTCGTGTGCGTGTGTGTGTGTGTGTGTGTGCGGGTGTGTGTGTGTGTGCGTGCGTGCGTGTGTGCGTGTGCGTATGTGCGTGTACGTGTGTGTGCGTGTTGAACAGTTTCACATGCGAATCATTTTTCCTTGTATTTCAGACGAAATCATGCTTCTCCAATCGATTTAATCTCACAAAAGCAACTGGACCCACATTTATGGCCATAGACGCTGTCAATATACATGGCGCAAGTGAGTTTCCTAACTTTAGAACTAATTTACGAACCCTTTAAATTAATTCAAATGATAATATATCACTATGGTCGGTACGGCGATGTTGACAAATGTCAATACGTAAAATGTTAGTCTATGTTTGCCAAGTTTTGTTTTCCAAAATATTACTGATTATCATAAAGATTAATTATTTACATCAATAAATCATATGTATTGTCATATATTGGCGTAATTCATTCCGCCGCCTCTGTTAATATTTTGTTTTATTGACAACTCATGAAATGATAATGAGATCTTAAACTAAAAGAAACCGTGGATTAATCAATTGCATTATGCTTGAGACACGAACATGCACGGCTAGACATGCAAACATAAGCTTCGTGTTGGTTTGCTATGAACCCAACCAATCTGAAAAATATTGATTACAAGAGTACTTGCGGGTAAGGCTGACGGTAAAACAAGTTGTATGCATATCTAAATTATATGGAATTCTGTTAATCATATCTTGACATTTTGACAAAAATATCTTGTAACATTATATGGCATTCTGTTAAACATATCTTTTCATTCTGCAATTAAAGCCCGGCAGATACATTCTTTGTTGGACCTGTGGCATTTTTTATATTTGGAATAAGCAGTGTTTCAACAAATTATGCAATGTCATTTGTAAAACAAATTAATTAAATATTTCAGACAGTAAAGATTAACAATGACCTTAGTTAAAATTTGACACTTCTTCTTCATGGCAACTGCATTTATAATAATAAAATTAAAGATTTTGAATGTTGATGATACCATATATAAAACAAAATGAAATGATTTTGTATTGTCCCCATGGTTTGTGTTCTAAAATTTCTTTGTAAAAAACCTAAAAACTCAGAAATAATGATTGTAAAGCATACAGCAACAACAATATTATTTTTTCGTTTCCTATAAACCATATGGACATATTAAATGCAGTTTGATTGATATGTTCAAATAAAATTGTTATGTCATAAGAAGTTATTTAGAACCTTTTTTCTTTATAGGTGGTCACACAGATTGACAGAAAACTATCAACAATCAATTTTTTTTCCAATATCTTTGAACACATTTCTTTAAACTCTATACTGTGTTTTTGAACATACTGTAATGTCCATTTATACCATTTTAAGTTCTATAATAATGCTGTAAACATTGCAAAACCCACTTTATTCTATCTTATATTGTGAAAAGCAATGCTGCGAATTTTCTCATTTTTTTTACATTCAGTTATTTTATACCATTTTTTGTTGGGAAATATTAGAATAAGGTATACTGTCTTTATTATTATAAGTAAATGTATTTTTTTAATGTTTTAAATCCATTAACTTGTACAAATAAATAAGAAACATAAAATAGACAATGTTTGTGTTGTGTAGACAATATAAATTCAAAAGAAGTTGTTTGTTTTGCACTAAATAAAGCTTTTTGCGGACATGTATGGTATCAGTGTATGTGTTCAAAAATCAATTGAAAAAAAACTATTAAAGATTTGAACTGAAAAAAACAACAGATTTAACATATTCTCATAATTATGTATCTTTCTCTAACACATGAAAAAACATTTGAATAGCACAATTTTTACTGATTTAAAAAAAAAATGTAATAGAAATTTAATATCAAGTATATAGACACATATTTTTAATAGCATAATTATTAGGAACTTGCAAGAATAAATTGTGTTATCCTGACATGATTCAACCAGTAAAATTTAACTTCATAAAAATAGGAACATTTAAAAATGGTTTGCTTTCTCCCTGTGTTTTGTTCATATGTACATTAAGCCAGATGTGTAAAACTTTTCCATGAATTTAAATTGATGCATTAGTTTCCATTAGTGAATGGCATTATGTTTAAGTATGTTATGAGTGACTGAACTTTTTCACAAATATTTCAGTCATTGTGTTGGTAAAGCATGTAAAGTGATTCAGGTTTACGCAAGTGCCCGCTTGTCATACCAATTACCCCATACCAATGACCCAGGATGGATCCCAATTTCTCAAATTTTGTATTTAGAACTAATCACAACTGGTACATACCCTGACATATATTTTACCAATCCATGCATTTTTTTTAAATATTGAACAAAAAATATAATATAATTATATATGTGAAGAAGCATACTTTATGATAATTGCAAATGCCTATTGTCTCAAATTAATCGAAGCATTCATGGACAATGTTAATTTATCACAGAAAAAAGATTCTCATTTTAAATGAATTTATGAGTAAAAATCTGTTGTTTTTTTAAATATTTTGCACACAAGTATAAATATAAACATGGTAAAAACATGATGTTGATTGTTATAAAATTATCTAGAAGTGCGACAAGTGAATACAAGCTACAGAGTTTGTTAATTCTTCTAAAACCATACTGTACTACTGTACATTATCATTGATCAGTAAATGAAATTTAAAAAAATACTACCTTCTTTACAGAGGCCATTGCTGATGTTCTTCTCATTATAGGACATTCCATTTGTAATTCAGTGACGCACTAAACATAATCAAAGATACCCTTCCAGTAAATTGAATTCATGTCAGGAAACTCCTTGATTATGTTTCTGTAAATTCAGATGTGTAAGCTACAATACACATGCTTGTCTTCTCAGTATTATCCATCCATTTTTTTCCAGTTTGCTCCAACAATTCCAGTTTGAAATATATCTGACTAACCTTCGTAAAAGATTTGCTTCAGTAAGGATCATCTCTTCTGTTTTCACAAAGAGCATATCCAGCACAACAAAGAATCAAGAGATTGAACTTTTTTTACAGTTGACCCCTTTTTTCGTCGCAATTTCGCAAACAAGGGAAAGAACTTTGCTCTTTATAAGGTACTTCTTAAGGATAAATGTATAAATATTTAGTCTACCGAAAGTTTGTTAGAGAAAGCAAATTAAATCTACTTTATGAATTTCTTCAAATGTTCTCTATAAGGTCCGCGCAATCACCAGACTTCTGTTGAGAGATTATTCAAACATAGCAACTAAGTTTTACGCTACGTTCGGTTTATAGAAACGCACTTACGCATTCAGAAAAGCGTACGTAACTTTATACGTACGTACATTTTCGTCCGTAAAGTTACGCATTGTACTAGAAACGGCCCCCAGAACTCTACACTCCAAGGGAGGAAAAGAGATAAAATGAACAATTCTTTGATGCATCAGAATTACCTCCCATTGAATTTCCGAATGATAAGGGCCCAGAGAAATAAAAACAATCTTCTATCGAACCACTAATAACAACAACTAGATCAGGTCGACAATTTAAACCACCTGAGCCGTTCAAAGACTATATGCTTAATTTTGTAAATAGTGTGCTGTAATTATGTGCAGACTTTTGACATTACACATTCGTTACTTGTATTTTATTTGTCATTTGCATGAATTCATGAAGGCAACTTGAGATCATTTATACTGCTTATTATGTGCATATGCTGAAGCAAATAATAATGACTTTTATAAATTACTAGTACATTAAAGACCATGTCTATCTTTTGTAAGAGAGAAAGGATGTAACAGTATAGGCCTGATATTGAATTTATGAGTCATACCCAGTTTCTGTTAGTATATATACAAGCCTCCGCAGTCTACTCAGTCTATTGCTAGCGCTCACCATCAAGTTGCGTTATTATGGATGTATAATAAACTTATAAACTATACGTGTAGTTTATTAAGTACACCATAAACAATAATCATACATTTCATTATTTATTTTTTATAAGAAAAAACGTACGAAAAGCGTAAGTAAAATGATAATTTACAGTTCAAAAGGTGCTTTCTTACAAGATTAAATGTTTTCAAAACATTTGGAGAAAAATGGCTTATCCCCATCGGTATCTGCTTTTTGATTGAGCAGACCAATAAAGTTGGCCAAAATGGTTTCATTAGTGATTATGTATTAACAAGACTATTGCCAAGCAATAAAAGTCCCCTACCGGCTCCACCATTGTCAGAAATTTCACCATTGTCAGAATATTTTTTTTATTTGTTTCCATAGCAACAACAATTTTTGACGTAGGAACAAAATGAAATGACGTGCATAATGTCCATATTGCCATTTATCCATGTTCCAAGTTTCATGAAAAAATATTAAGAACTTTTAAAGTTATAGCAGGATCCAGAAAAAAACACCATTTTCAGCACTATTTCTAGTCTATTTGTTGCCATAGCAACCACAATTTTTGACGTAGGAACAAAATGAAATGACGTGCATAATTTCCATATTGCCATCTATCCATGTTGCAAGTTTCATGAAAAAATATTCAGAACTTTTTAAGTTATCGCAGGATCCAGAAAAAAAACACCATTTTCAGCACTATTTCTAGTCTATTTGTTGCCATAGCAACCACAATTTTTGACGTAAGAACAAAATGAAATGACGAGCATAATGTCCATATTGCCATTTATCCATGTTCCAAGTTTCATGAAAAAATATTAAGAACTTTTAAAGTTATCGCAGGATCCAGAAAAAAAAAACATTTTCAGCACTATTTCTAGTCTATTTGTTGCCATAGCAACCACAATTTTTGACGTAGGAACAAAATGAAATGACGTGCGTAATGTCCATATTGCCATCTATCCATGTTCCAAGTTTCATGAAAAAATATTAAGAACTTTTAAAGTTATCGCAGGATCCAGAAAAAAACAAAATTTTCAGCACTATTTCTAGTCTATTTGTTGCCATAGCAACCACAATTTTTGACGTAGGAACAAAATTAAATGACGTGCATAATGTCCACATTGCCATCTATCCATATTCCAAGTTTCATGAAAAAATATTAAGAACTTTTAAAGTTATCGCAGGATCCAGAAAAGTGTGACGGACAGACTGACGGACGGAGACAAAACCATAAGTCCCCTCCGGTGAAACCGGTAGGGGACTAAAAATAGATTATGGATTATGGACAAACCAACAGGGCATAAGTTCGCTACTAATGGCCATTTGAGCTTTATTTTAAATAAAATTACATTGAATTACAAGCATTCACACATTCCTCCTCAGGAATATTAAGCGAATGCTGAAGAGTTGGCATATCTTTCTATATCTTTCCAACTCTTTTATGTAGGATGATAAACATTGCATATGCCCAACAACATAAATCATATGAAACAAGGCACTCAGGTTTGAATGGTGTACATTATGTGCAGGAAAACTTCTCTGCACGAATTTGCGTCCTGTTAAAAGTTAAAATAGCAATACTGTGTCGTTTTTTACGTAGGATTGTAACAATAGCACATACACAACCTCATTTCTTATGAAGAATTCATACCAGTTTAAATGATGAACTTTGAAAAAGGTAGGAGCAATTTTCTGACAGAATTTGTATATTCAAACAGATTGACAAAAAGACAAATTGACAGAGGGGGTAGGGGGTAGTAGCAAGCTTACTGAAAACTTAACCAAACCACTTTTGTTAAAACATTTTAGAGTCTTTGACAACTGACCTTAAACATTAAAATGTAATTGAGCAATTTACATATATACAATGCTCAGGCTACATCAAGAAACATTCTAGTGCAACAAATATAGTTTAACAAATATTTCAAGAGAGAATCTTCAGAAAAACATTTATTTTGTTACAAAACTTTTGTCAATAAAGTTTTAAAAAAACAGTTCATAAATGATTATAAAAACAACAGACAGCTAATAATTCCACTCTTATTTAACCAATATTGTGAAAATAACGATCATCTCATACGTTTGTCTATGCATTAATGTAATGACATATGTTGCTTTTGAACAAAAATAAAAATTAGGAAACTATGTGTACAATTTATTGTGTATGTTTGATGTCCAAAATGTATACCATACATATAACACAGAATATCTTGAAATAGATTTAAATGAGGCATACAACAAACACGATGTGATCGTTTTAACAAAACATATGAAATAAAAACATATAAAATGTATGACATCCCCTGCAAAATGTACATCCAGTTAAATTAAGTTACTTTTTAATGTGTATTCCTTGAAAAATTGTCTACATAGATCTTTATTTGAGATGATTATTTCCAGACAATAATCAGCAGAGCACCAAGTTTGATTGCATTATCTCTGGATATTTATCAATAGTGTCTGAAGTTTGATTGGAGTATCTCTGAATATTTATCAAAAGTGTACTAAGTTTAATTGGATCATCTCTAGATAATTATCAATAGTGCACAAGTTTGATTGCATTATCTCAGGATATTTATCAATATTGAACCAGGTTTGATTGAATTATCACTGGATATTTATCAATAATGTCCGAAGTTTGATTGGATTATCTCTGAATATTTATCAAAAGTGTACGAAGTTTGATAGGATTATCTCATGATATTCATCAACAATGTACAAAGTTTTATTGAATTAATTCTGGATATTTATAAATAGTGCATGAGTTTTATTGGATTATCTCTGGATATCTAACAACATTGTTCGAAGTTCGATTTGATTTTCTCTGGATATTTATAAATAGTGTACAATTTGATAGGATTATCTCTGGATATTTATCGATAGTGTACCAAGTTTGATTTGATTATTTCTTTATATTTATCAATAGTGAACCAAGTTTGATTGGATCATCTCTGGATATTTATCAATAGTGTACCAAATTTGATAAGATTAACTCTGGATATTTATCAATAGTGTACTATCTCTGGATATCTATCAATAGTGTATCAAGTTTGATTGGATTATCTATGTATATTAATCAACAGTGTACCAAGTTTGATTGGATTTTCTCTGGATATTTGTCAATAGTGTATGAAGTTTGAAAGGATTATCTCTAGAAATGTATCAACAGTGTACCAAGTTTAAGTGAATTATCTCTGGATATTTATCAATAGTGTACCAAGTTTGGTTGGATTATATCTGGATATTAATCAATAAAGTACCATGTTTGATTGGGTTATCAGTAGATATTTATCAATAGAGTACTCAGTTTGACAGGATTATCTCCAGATAATAATCAGCAGTGTACCAAGTTTGTGTGTATCATCTATGGCTATTTATTTGATTTTTCAGTTTGATAGGATTATTTCTTGCAAACAATCAGCAGTTTTCTAAGTATGATTGGATTAAATCTGTATAATATCAGAAGCTTTATATCAAACAGCTCATACGTGTTGGATTTCTCTCCCTTTGGCTTGAGATAAACTCACTTATTAAAGTGCCTCTTTATTTGCTGTTTTGATGTTGTTTGTTAATTACTCTGGGTTGGCATTAATAAATTAATATCAAGTAATGGATTGGTTTGACCTAAAGCATTGTCAATATTTTGACATTGATAGTGTTCATTTTCGTGCTTGAAATGGTCTCTGGAGAAACAGATTTTTTTTAAATCTGTTTTTCCATTGAGCAAAGTCTTGGATTTTCGTTAAGGTAATTAAACGCACCTGTGCCATGTTAATACAAACTTTTAAAAATATCGCAAACAGTAATGTGGATGGTTAAGAATTCCGTAATAAAATATAACATTTTTGTAGTAAGTATATTTTTTTAATTTAATAATTTACACCAAAGTTCATTTAGCTTCTCTAAAAATCTTAAGATCAATTAATACATATGTATTTAATGTTTTCCTCATAATAAGGAACACAATTTTGATAATATTGCCGGAAACACAGATGCCCACTTGAGTTAAAAAAATCTGTCAATTTAAGATTGTGCGTTGTAAACTTCTAACAGCACCATCTGTACGTGGGTGATGTTCAATCCTAAAATCCAAGGTCCATTTCAGACAGCAGAAATATTTTTTTATTGATTAGTTTGTACAAGTGTATACAAAGTTTCATTATAATATCTTATGTACTTTTTTTATTGCAATCATAATTTTTGTTCTATTTTAGTATCAGTTATCTGACCTTCGACCTCTTCCAAAAAAGATCGTAAATAATCTTCACAGTGCCCTCTATATGTATACAAAGTTTCATCAAATTATCTTCAGTACTTTGTGAAATCACAGGATCCAATTTTGCAGATGAACAAACAGGCCAACATGACAGACAGAGTGTAAACCTACATGTATAGCCCCTCCCAGTAAACCTGTTGCAGACTTATTATTTGTAATTTCTAATATAATTAACAGCCATCCAAAATTCAATTAAAGTGTTTGTACATAAAACAGAGCTATGTGTTTTCATTGGAATTTCTTCATATACTATAATAAAAGCATTTAAATCATACAACTACATATAACATAATAAAGGGAAATTTGTAAAGTTTTATGTGAGTTTGTAAGAAAGTAAACAGTAATTTTCACATTTTCAATTGTTTCCTAATAAAATACATCAACAGCAATATTCAAAGTTTCACTACATTTTTCTTTATAATTTGAAAAACAAAAACCAAGCAAACATTAATTGGATTTTTTAAAACAAAAAAAAATAACTTGAGATTGGGGATTTCTTCATCTCATAAGGGACATCATACTAGTGATGTCAAATTAAAAAAAAATCGAAACATAAATTAAATGAACAAGAAATTCAAAGCTTCATTGAATTTTCCTTTAAAAATTTACAGAAACGTTCTAAGTTTAACTGTATTGTCTCATGTATATAAAAAGCAAAATGCGCAAAGATAAAAAGTATTTTATTAATACAAAACTGGTAGCTTGAGATTTCTTAATCATACAACAAAAGAGTAATTGGACAACATGTGGCACTAAAATACAAACAAAATCCAAACATATTACATGGGTTCATCTCAATACCAGCAATGTGCAGCAAAGATTGGTTACATAAACTTTGTATGACACATTTCAATGAACAAGCTTGCACAATAAAAATCAAATATATAAAACATTTAATATAAAATTCCCTTCTTTACTTGAACGAAATGTCAAAATTGACAAAATAAGAACAATATATATTATACCTTACATACTTTTTTTGATTTTCTATACATAAAGATCAATTATTAAGATAAATTTCAAACTTTTGTTTTAGCAGAGACTAACATACTATAGTGCATAAAGCCAGCTGACACTATATTATACTGGTGCATGCTAATTTCAGAAATCAAAGTTTTACTTAAAAACAATTACTCAAACTTTCACATGCTAATATATTTACACAGTGACATGAAATAAAACCAGTAACAATAAAATAAAGACAATTCAAGCTTATTATAAAACAAGGGACAAAATTGTCACAAAACCAGGTTTTCAATTTGAAAAAAAAAGTTTGATAAAGGGAGACAATTCAAAATGTGCTTTGTTACTGGTTGTTCCTAGTTACCCCCTTTGTGTCAAATTCAATTTATTTTTAGTCTTGAGGATATCAACGTAATTCTTTCGCATGACACACCGTCCAATGATTGGGAACAAATGTACTATGTAATGTAATGTAATCTCACAATGAATGACATAGTTATGGCCCGGACAAGATAATTTATGGCCATTTTTTACCTTTAAACTCAAAGTGTGACCTTGAACTTGGAGATATCTACGTAATTCTTTCACATGACAAACTGTCCAATGATGGTGAATAAATGTGACAAATGATTTTAAAATCTCACAATGAACTACATAGATATGGCCCGGACAAGCTCTTTCCTTCAGAAAACCTGGTTAAATATGAATCCTTAACACATTATTCAGAAAATATGCTAAGAATAATTACTTCAAATCATTTGCAATAAGTTCAACAATAATTACTATCATCGTAATTTTACTATATATATATAACATATATATAATTTGAAACAACTTATAATAGTCATTATAAATGGTATAGTCCAACTTTGAACTTGTTGCCTATTTGATTATAAACAAGAAACCGTCGGAGACGGGTGATGCTCCCCAAAGTTTTTTTTGTCACAATATTGCACTATATATTCAGATAAAAGGAAACGTCTTGAGGGGCATAACTTTGGACAAAATAATATGATGGATGGTTTAGCAGCTTAAAAAATTTCAAAGGGCCATAACTCTCTACATAAATCATCTAACCAGAACCCACAAATAACATGCGCATCTCCTCAAGGAAGTTAAGCTTCCCATAAAGTTTCATTGAATTCCAGTCAGTAGTTGGGGAGAAATAGCCAGAACAAGAATTGCACTACATGTACAGTTTATAGAAAATTTCAAAGGGTCATAACTCTGTGAAAAATCATCTGACTAGAACCCGCTGATAATAGGCACATGTCCTCTTGGTAGTGAAGCTTCCCATAAAGTTTCTTTGAATTCCGGTAATTAGTTGCTGAGAAATAGCCCACACAAGAATTGCAATATATGTATAGTTAATGGAAAATTTCAAAGGTGAAAAATCATCCGACCAGAGCTGGCTGATAATATGCATGCACATCTCCTCTTGGTAGTGAAGCTTCCCATAAAGTTTAATTAAATTCCGGTGATAAATTGCTGAGAAATAGCCCGGACAAAAATTGTGCACGGACGGACACACGCACGGACAGAAGAAGCGGCGACTATATGCTCCCACAAACAATTTTGGGGGAGCATAAAAAGTGTAAACCTGAACTCTAGAAATGCAGCATTAAAATCTAGGATCTAGGCGTTATCTTTTAATTCTATAGCACTGACCTACAATTAATAATTATATTCTAAATTCTTGGACCCCAATCATGTCAGGCCTAAATATGACTTAATACAATGCTAATAATGTTATTCATTAAATTTATACATAAAAGTAGAACGTTTATGTCTATTGTGTAGTGGTAGGATAATCAAATGACTGATCAAGGGAGACAACTCCTGTGAAAACTTTTGATACAATGCTTAACAGAGTTGAGCATATTTAACAAAACATAACAAATGAACAGTAAAGAAAGTATATTCAGTCGACAAATCATGCACCAAAAGATGCATTGCATTCTACTATGTCACTTAATTTTACATGTATAAACTTACTAAAAATGAATAAGACATTTTTATTTTCTAATTTACACCCCTCCCCCTCCTCCAAAAAAAAGAACAACTTACCGGTACATTATGCTGAATCTTAAAGCTATTTTAAAATCTATCACACATCACAAATATTTCTAAATTTCTCAAGAGGAAGTCAGTGTAACATTATTGAAAATGTGAATGTTGACAAAAAGTCTAAATGTAATCTTCAGTTGTGACCTGCCCATGCGCATTACGTTAAGAGCTAATAATTTCTGCACTCTGTCTAAATTCCAATTGTTTGAATGGTTAGAGGTGCGTTAGACTTTTCACCTATCCCTTTCCCACTCAGAAGCAAAGTGAAAATGGCTTGTGCAAACAGCATAAAACCAGAACAGCCTGCGAGTAACGTGCAGTCTGTTCAGATTTTATGCTGTTTGCTGCTCATCAGTATCTAGGGGTTGAAAATGGAGCCTTTAAACTTGAATTAGTAAGAAAAGTCTTTCATAAAATTTAGTTTTCTGAGGGACTACAACTTTGTCAAAATGCGTTTCTACGTGGTAAACAGTAAATAAACAAACCCTATCAACTGCCAAGGCACCTCATTAACATGAGGTACCTTTCGCAGGTCTTTGACAGGTACGAACACATGAGTTGGAGGTGTTTGGTGAGCCTGTCCACATGTGTTCCCAGTAGTTGCAGAGTCTCTGCATCACACGGCCTGACAGCTGGTTCTTTCCTTCTATGAAGGGGTAAATGGGCCTGATCTGTAAGTTGTGAATTGTTTATTGTAATTATTTTTGCTGCAATGAAACTATTTTTAGCCGTGCTCTGTTAAAAAGGGGTTTTATGCATGTGCATAAAGTGTCGTCCATGATTAGCCTATGCAGTCCACACAGGCTAATCAGGGATGACATTTGCGCTTTTATGGTATTTTTTGTTTACTAAAAGTCTCTTCTTAGCAATATCCAGTTTAGGCAGAAAGTGTCGTCCCTTATTAGCCTGTGTGGACTGCACAGGCTAATCTGGGCCGACACTTTACGCACATGCATTTAACCATCTTTTCACAGAGCAAGGCCCATTTTTATTTTTCTCACGCTGGGCAGTGGACATTTTGAAAAGTAGCTCAAACACCATTCTCCACTTCATATCTTTCTGCGTTTTTACATACATTCAGTACGAAAACGATTACGATTAAAATAAGAACTGAAAGCACCTTCAAAGAGAAGGCTAAATTTGTGTTGCTTGTTTGCATCAAAAACTTAATTCTTATAAAGATAGGAGCTATAACTCCAGTTGTTAATCCTGCAAACAAAACTATGCAGGTGCACAAGTTAACCTTATGGTTATATATAGCAGCCTAACTTTTTGATGTACCCACAACACAATTAAAAAACAAGGGCTGTTTGTAAAACATGCATGCCCCCCATATGGGCTCTCCGTTGCAGTGAGAGCCATTGTGTGAATATGTTTTTTGTCACTGTGACCTTGACCTTTGACCTAGTGACCTGAAAATCAATAGGGGTCATCTGCCAGTCATGATCAATGTACCTATGAAGTTTCATGATCCTAGCCATAAGCATTCTTGAGTTATCATCCGGACACCATTTTACTATTTCGGGTCACCTTGACCTTTGACCTAGTGACCTAAAAATCAATAGGGGTCATCTGCGAGTCATGATCAATCTACCTATCAAGTTTCATGATCCTAGGAATAAGCGTTCTTCAGTTATCATCCGGAAACCATTTTACTATTTGCGGTCATCGTGACCTTGACCTTTGACCTAGTGACCTGAAAATCAATAGGGGTCATCTGCGAGTCATGATCAATCTACCTATCAAGTTTCATGATCCTAGGCCTAAGCGTTCTTGAGTTATCATCCGGAAACCATTTTACTATTTCGGGTCACTGTGACCTTGACCTTTACCTAGTGACCTGAAAATCAATAGAGGTCATCTGCGAGTCATGATCAATCTACCTATGAAGTTTCATGATCCTAGGCCTAAGCGTTCTTGAGTTATCATCCGGAAACCATTTTACTATTTCTGGTCACCGTGACCTTGACCTTTGACCTAGTGACCTCAAAATCAATAGGGGTCATCTGCGAGTCATGATCAATGTACCTATGAAGTTTCATGACCCTAGGCCCAAGCGTTCTTGAGTTATCGTCTGACAACCACCTGGTGGACGGACCGACCGACAGACCGACATGAGCAAAGCAATATACCCCCTCTTCTTCGAAGGGGGGCATAATAAAGCAGTTTTGTTTAATATATCTGAAACCAAATTATGGTGGTGCCCTGAGTCTTTGCAAAGTTTATCTCTTCTACTAACAATTCGTTTTTAGAAACCTTCACACAAGAAAGTTAGACGGTCGGAAGAGAGCAGAGACATGCAAGCTCAAAACTGTTTGCCATCCCAGATTAAGTAGGGGGCATAAAAAACATCTATCAAAGAACAGAATTTCAACAAGCTAAACAGCTAAATGTTGAAGAATATGAAGACTATTCAATAAACAAGAGCACCAAAAAGCGGGTGCCAACCCTCAGCTGCGGGTGCAGTTTTGAATAAGTGAAAGCTTGCTTGTTTGCATCAAAAACTTAATTCTTATAAAGATGCTCTAGAGTCTGTTTGCCATTACTGAGAGCTTCTGGGAGCAGAACACATGAATGCTTCTGAGTGAGGATAAAAATCTTAAGTTTCCTGTTGCATTGCTCACACCAAATCCACTCAATTGACCTTTCGTAGATTGTTTTCTTTTTACTTTAAAAAGTGTATACAAATGATTTGAGGATAAGTCCAAGGCACAAAACTTGGCCAAAAATCAACTCCAAAAATAAGCACAATATCTGAAAACGAAGCGTAAAATACCCCGGAAGATGGAATGCCGGACATACAGTCCATGTGCTATATGCTATCCTACCGGGGACATACAAATAACATGCAATCACCACAAGGTTTTTGAATGTACGGGTAACACCAAGTACTAGTACTTACTGGATACCACCGACAGGTAGCTTGCAACGAGGTAGTACAGGAGCATGGCGATCTCGTCAGTTTCGCAGGCAGAGAGACTGATAAACAAGCCAACTTGTGCGCTATCCATGGTAGGGGTGGTGGGTGGGGTAGGATACAATTTGAGCGGTTCAACCTGATAAATAGCAATACAGTTATAACAAATGATAGCGAATTAAGCATGAAGCACCTCAAGGCAGTTCACACTGCTCTTTGCGCTTCTTGAGTGTTATTTTCATAATATTTATTATCTTTCGGAGAATGTTTATTTTTCACGACCCTAGAGACATGTGTGAAGTTATAATAGGGCAATTGAAGTACTTGTTTCATGAATACTTTAGCTTGAATTTTTAACTAAAGGGCCATTGTGGCCATTAAGTGCTCAACTGTTTTCATGGTACACCAATTCATGAAGACTTGATCACACATGAACCAGATTTAAAATGGTGCGATATTTTAAAGATAAACATTCTGACCAACTTTCTTTAAGATCAAGTAATTAATTTGGCTTTAAGAGGGCTTAGGGAACCAGATTTATTGGACCAAGTTACATCAAGATTGAGTCATAAATATGGCCTCTAGAGTTGTAACAATGTTATCCTAAGAGTTGAAAAAGTGACCTAAATTTTGGTCGCAAGTGACCCAGGTTGGATCTTGGCCTTGATAATGTTATTTAGACAAACATCCTGACCAAGTTAACCAAGATTGAGTTATAAATGTGGCCTTTATAGTGTTGACAAGGTTTTCTAGAATTGGATCCGGTAACCATTTTTTTGACAAATTTGATCTCAGGGAGAGATATTGTCAAAATAAACATTCTGACCAAGTGAATGATAAATGTGGCCTCTGGAGCAGTAACTTGATTAGAGTTTACAAAGGCTTAAAAAAAAATACACGACAAAGGAGGACTAAAATATGGGTACCACAATGCCTAGCCATTTTTTTAAATAAAAAGGAGCTATAACTCCAATTGTTAATCCTGCAAACAAAACTATGCAGGTGCACAAGTTAACCTTATGGTTATATATAGCAGCCTAACTTTTTTATGTACCCACAACACAATTAAACAAGAGCACCGCCTTGCTAGTGCAGACCGCTCATCTATTTTCTTTTTAAAGGTGAAGGGACTCTCATTTTCAATCACAAAGGAGGGAGGGGTGGAGTGAAGAGGGGTGTATAGTGTGGGGGCGTGGACATTTATTACATTATCTTCCAAAAATGCGAAAAAAAATAAAATTCGGTGGGTGGGGGAGAGAGGGGTGGGGTGGGGGGGGGGGATTTTTGGGTGCGATGTAAAACATGCATGCCCCCCATATGGGCTCTTAGTTGTAGTGACAGCCATTTTGTAAATATGTTTTTTGTCACTGTGACCTTGACCTTTGACCTAGTGACCTGAAAATCAATAGGGGTCATCTGCGAGTCATGATCAATGTAACTATGAAGTTTCATGATCCTAGCCATTAGCTTTCCTGAGTTATCATCAGGAAACCATTTTACTATTTCGGGTCACCGTGACCTTGACCTTTGACCTAGTGACCTGAAAATCAATAGGGGTCATCTGCCAGTCATGATCAATGTACCTATCAAGTTTCATGATCCTAGGCATAAGCGTTCTTGAGTTATCATCCGGAAACCATTTTACTATTTCGGGTCACCGTGACCTTGACCTTTGACCTAGTGACCTGAAAATCAATAGGGGTCATCTGCTAGTCATGATCAATCTACCTATCAAGTTTCATGATCCTAGGCATAAGAGTTCTTGAATTATCATCCGGAAACCATTTTACTATTTCGGGTCACCGTGACCTTGACCTTTGACCTAGTGACCTGAAAATCAATAGGGGTCATCTGCTAGTCATGATCAATCTACCTATGAAGTTTCATGATCCTAGGCATAAGCATTCTTGAATTATCATCCGGAAACCATTTTACTATTTTGGGTCACAGTGACCTTGACCTTTGACCTAGTGACCTCAAAATCAATAGGGGTCATCTGTGAGTCATGATCAATGTACCTATGAAGTTTCATGATCCTAGGCCTAAGCGTTCTTGAGTTATCGTCTGACAACCACCTGGTGGACGGACCGACCGACAGACCGTCATGAGCAAAGCAATATACCCTCTCTTCTTCGAAGGGGGGCATAATAAAAATAAATATTTGTGTTTTTTAACCATTCAAAAAAAAAATATTTGGGGGGGTGGGGGGGGGGTTATAGTGTGAGGGTGTGGTGGTCATTTGTGAGATGATCTTAAAAAAAAATAAAAAATATATATATAATTTAGGGGTGGGGGGGGAATTCGGGAGGGGGGGGAGGGGGGCGGTGGGGGGTATTCTTGGGTGCGATGGTTGGACGGTATTTCAAACATAAAATAATAAAAATAAATATTTGTGTTTTTTAGCCGTTTCAAAAAAAAAATGGGGGGTGGGGTGGGGGGGGGGTATAGTATAGTGTGAGGGTGTGGTGGTCATTTGTGAGATGATCTTTAAAAAAAAAAATTTAGGGGGGGGATTCGGGGGGGGTGGGGGTAGGGGGGGATGGGGGTGTATTCTTTAGTGTGATGGTTGGACGGTATTTCAAACATAAATTTATAAAAATAAATGTTTGTGTTTTTTAACCGTTTCAAATATAAAAAATTGGGAGTGGGGGGTGGGGTGGGGGTATAGGGTGAAGGTGTGGTGGTCATTTGTGAGATGATCTTAAAAAAAAAAAAATTAGGTGGGGGGGATTCGGGGGGGGGGGGGGGGGTATAGTTTAGTGTGAGGGTGTGGTGGTCATTTGTGAGATGATCTTAAAAAAAAAAATTAGAGGGGGGGGGTGGGAGGGTATTCTTGGGTGTGATGGTTGGACGGTATTTCAAACATAAAATAATAAAAATAAATATTTGTGTTTTTTAACCGTTTCAAAAAAAAAAATTAGGGGAGGGGTGGGGTTGGGGGGGGGGAGTATAGTATAGTGTGAGGGTGTGGTGGTCATTTGTGAGATGATCTTAAAAAAAAAATTTAGGGGGGGGGGGGGTGATTCGGGGGGGGGAGGGCACGGGGGATGGTTTGGGTGGAGTCTATTGTGGTATGTCAGGTAAGAGTAGTTTTGTCAAAGTATCAATCAAATCTAATCATAAATAAAGAAGTTTTTAGTTGGCATTTTTAGCAAAATTTAATAATTTGACCTTGAGAGTCAAGGTCATTCAAAGGTCAAGGTAAAATTCAACTTGCCAGGTACAGTAACCTCATGTTAGCATGAAAGTATTTGAAGTTTGAAAGCAATAGCCTTGATACTTTAGAAGAAAAGTGGATCGAAACACAAAATTTAACCATATATTCAAAGTTACTAAGTCAAAAGAGGGCCATAATTCCGTAAAAATGACAACCAGAGTTATGCAACTTGTCCTTTTACTGTACCCTTATGATAGTTTACGAGTGTTCCAAGTATGAAAGCAATATCTATGATAGTTTAGGGGTAAAGTGGACCAAAACACAAAACTTAACAAAATTTTCAATTTTCTAAGTATAAAGGGCCCATAATTCCGTCCAAATGCCAGTCAGATTACATAACTTTGCCTACACAGTCCCCTTATGATAGTTAATAAGTGTTGCAAGTATGAAAGCAATAGCTTTGATACTGTAGTAATAAAGTGGGCCTAAACACAAAACTTAACAAAATTTTCAATTTTCTAAGTATAAAAAGGGCACATAATTCTGTCAAAATGCCAGTCAGAGTTACATTACTTTGCCTGCACAGTCCCCTTATGATAGTAAGTAAGTGTTGCAAGTATGAAAGCAATAGCTTTGATACTTAAGGAATAAAATGGACCTAAACACAAAACTTAACCAAAATTTTCAATTTTCTAAGTATAAAAAGGGCACATAATTCTGTCAAAATGCACACCAGAGTTATCTAACTTTGCCTGCCCAGTCCCCTCATGATAGTAAGTAAGTGTACCAAGTTTGAATGCAATAGCATTGATACTTTCTGAGAAAAGTGGACCTAAACCCAAAACTTAACCGGACGCCGACGCCGATGCAGAAGCCGACGCCAAGGTGATGACAATAGCTCATAATTTTTTTTCAAAAAATAGATGAGCTAAAAATAAAGCAGTTTTGTTTAATATATCTGAAACCAAATTATGGTGGTGCCCTGAGTCTTTGCAAAGTTTATCTCTTCTACTAACAATTCGTTTTTGGAAACTTTCACACAAGAAAGTTAGACGGTCGGAAGAGAGCAGAGACATGCAAGCTCAAAACTGTTTGCCATCCCAGATTAAGTAGGGGGCATAAAAAACATCTATGACAAAGAACAGAATTTCAACAAGCTAAACAGCTAAATGTTGAAGGATATGAAGACTATTCAATAAACAAGAGCACCAAAAAGCGGGTGCCAACCCTCAGCTGCGGGTGCAGTTTTGAATAAGTGAAAGCTTGTCAGATTTTTTTTTTTTTTAAAGGTAACAGTGACCTGGACCTTTGACCTAGTTACCCAAAAATAGGTGTGGCGTGTAGAACTCTTCAAGGTGCAGCTATATATGAAGTTTCAAAGTTGAAGGCGGAAGCACTTTGATTTTAGAGCCAATGTTAAGGTTTTAGCACGATGCGGACGGCGGGCCAGCTGGCTATGACAATACCTCCGGTTTTCTCCAAACAAGAGGGCTAAGATGGCCCTAGTTCACTCACCTGAGAAGAGTGTATTCATTGTATTTTAACCAAATGTATTGGGCTGTTTGTACAACATGCATGCCTGCATATGGGCTGTCAGTTGTTATGGCAGCCATTGTGTGAATATGAATATATTAGTCATTGTGACTTTGACTTTTGACCTTGGTTTCTTGAGTTGTCATCTGGACACCATTTTACAGTGTTGAGTCATTGTTATTAAGACGTTTGACCTAGTGACTTGAACATTATGTTGGTCATCTGCCAGTCATGATCAATGTAACTATGAAGATCATAAATCTAGGTGTAAGCATTGTCAGTAAATATCAAGAAACAATTTTATTGTTTGAGTCACTGTGAAGTTGATCTTTGATGTAGTGATTTGAAATTCAAAAGGGGTATTTTTATAATCATGATCTATGTACCTATGAAGTCTTTATCCTAGGTGAAAGTGTTTTTGAGTTATCATTTGAAAACCAATTTTTGTATTTTGAATCACTGTGACTGTCACCTTTGACCTAGTGACCAGAAGATCAATAGGGGTCATTGATGAGTCATGATTAATGTAGCCAACAGTTAGCAATTTACATTCCAAACCTAAATTTGGTACATGTAGCTGTTTTTTTTAGAACCCTTTATCAGCAGTAGCATATATCCATTGTTAATGTCTTCTTTAAACACCGCCTGTTGACCAGAGCTCACACACCAACAAATTACAGCAAAATGTTATTCCTGGTCCCATACATTAACTTCATAAACAATCAATGTGTTTATCCTTCAGCATGACTCATTCCTTCCTCTCCCTCATAATCAATGTTAGGCATCAATGGGTTAATATCAAATTGAGTTGTGCGTGTTTGTTCTTGTGTACTTGTAGATTTTAGAGCATATATGAACTGTAGTGTCCTAGTCTGATAACAAAATTATAATTGTATAGTGTTTTCATAGTTGACATGTTAAGATTTTAAATTACAAAACAAACAAATCAATTACATTCCATCTTGCATCATTTCAAGGTCAGCCCACTGTTAGTCTGTCTGGAAATTGTCAATTGAGTGCTCTGTGTTTAATTACCAAAACAAAAAAAAGCTTTAAACCACAAACATCTTAAACAAGAGGGCCAAGATGGCCCTAGTTTGCTCACCTGAAAGGAGTCGGTTCATTCAATCTTTACCTAATGTCAAACTTGACCTAGATATTGACCAAACAAACATCCTGGTCAAGTTTCATCATTATTGAATCAAAACTCTGGCGTAGGAAGTGTTTTTGTTTTTGTAAGATTTGAAATGGTGACCTATCATCAAACTTGACTGAGATCTTTCAGCAAATTTGATAAAGAATGGTTTAGAAATGTGAATGCTAGAGTGTTTACAAACCAAATGTGGATGGACGGACAGCGGACAAAGACCAATCCTAAAACCTCACCTGAGCAATCAGGTGAGCTAAATAGTTTGTTTCACCGATCTGAGCCATTTTCAAACTTGTCCAAGAAATCAATAAAATCAATGTATTGACTAAGTTTCACGATGATTAGGTAAAATATGTGACTTCCATAGTGTTCGATCACAAGGTTTCTCTCTATATAGTCACATAAGGAAACTGCCCTACCCCCCTGGCAGCCATGTTTATTGACCCATTGGGACCATTTGCAAACTCATCTGAGATATATATAAAACCAATCTTTTCAGAAAGTTTCATGATGATTGGGCAAAAAATGTGACTTCTAGAGTGTTCACAAGCTTTTTTTTACTATATAAATATAAGAAAACTGACACCTCCCCCCCGGCAGCCATGATTTTAAAACAACCGGAACCATTTTCAAATTTAACTCGCATATCAAGAAAAATAAATATTCTGACCAAATTACATGAATATTGGGCAAAAAATGTGACTTCTTGAGTGTTCACATGTTTTCACTATATACGTATAGAGAAAAATGCCCCGCCCACTGGCTAACTTTTTTCACCGATCTGGACCATTTTCGAACTCATCCGACATATCAATAAAACCAATGTTTTGATTAACTTTCATGATGATTGGGCCAAAATTGTGACTTCTAGAGTGTTTACAAGGTTTCTCTATAGCCATATAAGGAAAACTGCCCCGCCCACTGGCGGCCATGTTTTTCAACGAACCAGAACCACTTTTGAAATCAACCAACATATCATTAAGACAGACATTAAGACAAAGTTACATGAAGATTGGGCATTAAATGTGACTTCTTCAGTGTTTACATGCTTCTTTTTTTTGACCTAGTGACCTAGTTTTTGACCCAGCATGACCCAATTTCGAACTCTATCAAGATATCATTGGGACAAATCTTCTGACCAAGTTTCATGAAGATCAGAAAATAAATGTGGCCTCTAGAGTGTTTATGAAAAAATGTGGACTGACGGACGATGGACGGACGGACGACTGACAAAGACCGGTCAATAAAGCTCCCCTGAGCAATCAGGTGAGCTAAAAAAAACATCCAACCTCGAATAACAATTAACACATAAATGATACACAAATCTACACTGTATTATTATGAAAACATTAATAATCAAAGGGGAGTAACTACTGTAAACTTAAATGCAATATTTAGAAGAGTTTTCTCGCATGTTATATGTACATGACCTTAATTCATGATTGTTTAAAAAGCCTTTTTACTATATAAAAATAAGAAAAACTGCCCCGTCCCCCTGGCAACCATGCATTTCAACGGACCAGAACCATTTTCAAACTTAAACTCACGTATCTAGGAAACAAAAAATCTGACAAAATTTCATGAAAATTTGGCCAAAAATGTGACTTCTAGAGTGTTGACATGTTTTCACTATATACATATAGAGAAAAATGCCCTGCCCACTGGCCGCCATGTTTTACCTGATCTGGACCATTTTTGAACTCCTCCGAGAAATCAATAAAACCAATGTTTTGACCAACTTTCATGATGATTGAGCAAAAATTGTGACTTCTAGAGTGTTTACAAGGTTTCTCTATAGCAAAATAAGGCAAAATGCCCCGCCCACTGGCGGCCATGTTTTTCAACGGACCGGAACCACTTTTGATCTCAACCAACATATCATTAAGACAAACATTTTGACAAAGTTACATGAAGATTAGTCATGAAATGTGACATCTAAAGTGTTTACAAGTTTTTTCTTTTTTTGATCAAGTGACCTAGTTTTTGACCCGGCACGACCCAGTTTTGAACTCAACGGAGATTTTATTTGGACAACGCTTCTGACCAAGTTTCATGAATATCTGACAATAAATGTGGCCTCTAGAGTGTTTACGAACAAATGTGGACAGACGGACAGACGACGGACAAAGACCGGTCACAAAAGCTCACCTGAGCAATCAGGTGAGCTAAAAAAACCTATCTGGGTAATTGCTGTAAAATAGCCAAAACACAAATTCTGAACCATTAAAAAAACAAAGGAATTACATAATTTCTTCAGAAAAGAAAGCAAGTTCTGTAATGATATCTTTGGATATGTTCTCATTAAAATGCATTATTCAAATGAAAATGTTTTTAACATTCAAAATAAAAACATGTACATAAAAGTGAAATTAATGTGTTATTCTTAAAATTCTTAAAAGCACTTTAAAAAACAAAGCATGTGCTTGTTTCCATGTAAATAACAAATTATAAGAAACAGATGAATACAAAGAGAATGGTTAACTCTCTACAATATGTTGAAGACCTGCACTTGACTTGTTGAGAATTCAGCATAAAACTATTGTATCTACTAATCACGTTTGTATCAGATAAATCAGATAAATTAGTATACCACTGATACCTCAATGTTAAATGAAAAGCTGTCCTTCTCAAGTAGCTCTTGAATGCAAAACCATTGCTCAATAGAGATTAGAAAAGTGCAATCAGAGAACAATACCTTTCAAGGACTCTCATATAGGCAAGATAAACAATATACTTGACTTGGCCCTTCAAATGACTTTCCCCTAAATGATTATACACAAAGCTGAATAATAGTATTTGCTTGTATGGACCAAAACTGTCACTTAGGAAAAGAAAAGATTCATAATTGTTCTAACAATACTTACTATCAAGGATTTAAATTGGCAAGATTAAGCATATAACTAATGAATTTGCTCCATTAAAACAATGAATACGTGTCAATTTCCTTGCACCAAAAACCAAGGAATCTCTATTGAAAATCCTGGTCCCAAATCTGCTTGGCTGGGCAAAAATACTATTACTAACAGGGTTTTTTCCTTTCTATAGTTGGGGCCTTCATACTTTCTAATAAAAGTTTTCCAAATCATGCAATTTTACTTTCAACAAAGGATTTAAGCCTCACTTTGGGAAAACAGCATTAAATGCATGTGCATTGTTGTGTCTAGTTAGTGTTGTCTAAAATAAGCATCTGTAGTGTACAGAGGCTAATCAGAGGAGACACTTCCCACTTTAATTGTAAATTTCGATTAAAGACAGTCCCTTTTTAGCGCAAAATCCAGAATAAGCAGAAAATGTCATCGCTGATAAGCCTCTGCGGACTGCACTCTGGGATACCACTTTAGGCATATGCATTAAACCCCATTTTCGCTGTGCATGGCTCATATGCATTCCCCAGCTATGAAGTTATCCATATGAAATGCAACAATTGACCAAAAATTTTCTTGTTGTTTCTCATCGAAACAATGAGAAAAAAGCAACAACACTGTTACCCACTTGAAAGAAGGCCTCGATGACTGCCTTCAGGGAGGTCGGGAAGCTGGCAAGGGGCAGGTAACCATCGTACTGAGCCTCAAGGATGGACTGCACAGTCCGATACTGGAGCAGCGGACTGCTGATGGTGCGAACTAGACGGTCCTTGCTCTCCAGATCCGGCAGGAACTTGTAAGAGCCAACCTGTACAGAGGAGGAAATAAAGGTAAGCTAAACCCAAACAACATGTATTAAGTATGGCATAACATTCAATTTAACCCTAAGAACTGGTGCAGAGCATCATGGCATGAAATTCAGCAAAACACAAACAAACCAGTACAAAGGATGGCATTAAATTCAGTTAAACCCAAACAACTTGTATTGAAAATTTCATAAAATTCATTTCAAGTTCAACACAACCAACTTGTACAGAGGATGGCATAAAATTCAGTTCAACCCAAACAACCTGTACAAGGGATGGCATAAAATTTAGTTCAACCCAAACAACTTGTACAGAGGATGGCATAAAATTCAATTCAACTAAACAACCTGTACAAGGGATGGCATAAAATTCAGTTCAACTAAACAACTTGTACAGAGGATGGCATAAAATTCAGTTCAAACAAACATCTTGTACAGAGGATGGCATAAAATTCAGTTCAAACCAAACATATTGTACAAGTGATGGCATAAAATTCAGTTCAAACCAAACAACTTGTACAGAGGATGGCATAAAATTCAGTTCAAACCAAACAACTTGTACAGAGGATGGCATAAAATTCAGTTCAAACCCAACAACTTGTACAGAGGATGGCATAAAATTCAGTTCAAACCAAAGGACCTGTATGACGGATGGCATAAAATACAGTTCAACCCAAACAAATCAAATGGTGTGCAGGATAATGGTGAACGCCTTACCACCATTTGGTCCCAGATTTGATCATAACTCCTAGAGGTTGCAAGATTGATACAAGACATTAATTACATCAGCAGTTGCATGGTTTATACCTACATTAACAAACCCTTCTTCATACATTCAGTAATTTTTATGTCCCCCACTATAGTAGTGGGAGACATATTGTTTTTGCCCTGTCTGTTGGTTGGTCTGTTGGTTCGTTGGTTGGTTGGTTGGTTGGTCTGTTGGTTGGTTTGCGCCAACTTTAACATTTTGCAATAACTTTTGCTATATTGAAGATAGCAACTTCATATTTGGCATGCATGTGTATCTCATGAAGCTGCACATTTTGAGTGGTAAAAGGTCAAGGTCATCCTTCAAGGTCAGAGGTCAAATATATGTGGCCAAAATCGCTCATTTTATGAATTCTTTTGCAATATTGAAGATAGCAACTTCATATTTGGCATGCATGTGTATCTCATGGAGCTGCACATTTTGAGTGGTGAAAGGTCAAGGTCATCCTTCAAGGTCAGAGGTCAAATATATGTGGCCCAAATCGCTTATTTTATGAATACTTTTGCAATATTGAAGATAGCAACTTCATATTTGGCATGCATGTGTATCTCATGGAGCTGCACATTTTGAGTGGTGAAAGGTCAAGGTCAAGGTCATCCTTCAAGGTCAGAGGTCAAATATATGTGGCCCAAATCACTTATTTTATGAATACTTTTGCAATATTGAAGATAGCAACTTGATATTTGGCATGCATGGTGTATCTCATGGAGCTGCACATTTTGAGTGGTGAAAGGTCAAGGTCAAGGTCATCCTTCAAGGTCAAATATATGGGTCAAAATTGCTCATGTAATGTCACTTCTGCAATATTGAAGCTAGCAATTTTATATTTGAAATGCATGTGTATCTCAAGGAGCTGCACATTTTGAGTGGTGAAGGGTCAAGGTCAAGGCCATCCTTCAAGGTCAAACGTCATATAGGGGGACATTGTGTTTCACAAACACATCTTGTTATTTGTGCTTTATTTTTTACAGCCTGTGTCTTCTGGATTTGGAAAATTAGCGCAATTAACAATGAAATTGGGGAAATTCAACATTATTCATATGATAATAGATAACAATATTCCATTTTTTATAAGTGCATGCTTAACTGCATTTTTTAAAATTATATTCTAAAGTGCTAGGAACCACTGTATTATAAACTCACAAAACAATTATTGAGTTTATTGGAAAAGTTTGTCATCTATTTTTGAGAAGTTTTTGTCAGATTTTTGGGGAAAAAAGTTTCTTTTTGCTATTCTGAAACAGCCTGTAAAGAGCTGCAATTTTGGGCATAAAAAAATAACTGACATTTTTGTTCTTATTTTTCCAACATGTAGGCCAACTCAGAATACATTACCAAATATAAACTCAAACATATATACAAACATGTACAAAGATACAACTTCTTAGAACAAGAAAATGGCTGTAAGAATGATTTTATAAAGGCAGTAGAAGACTCAAAAGAAGACCACTCAGGAAATGTTCTCATGATCTTCTGTCACATTTCCGTACTACTTCTACCCAAGACACAGCAGTGTCTACGTAAGCCGAAGGCTTTTTTACGCAATGGAAAGTAAACAATTAAGTTTCAATTAAGGCTCAAATAAAGACTGTTAACATACCAAATCCACCGCTAGATTCCTGGAACAGTCCAAGCAACTGGTGCTGACTTCCACGCAGATACACAGTATCTCCTGTTAAAAAAAAACATAATTTTAACAGAGTTACAAATGTAATATTTTGAAACTAGTGTTTTTGCCAGGCCCTTTAAGCGTGACTCTGCCCTAAGCCACCTTTTTTAAGCAAAAGCCACCATGCACTCTAATTGATAAAATCTTAATTGCCCCTTGACCAAACTTCTAAGCCGACTAGTATCAAAGAATGGCCCCAAGGCAGCGAAGATTCGCATGGCTCAGTGCATTACTATTAGTCATGCGTGAATAACCCTGTGTCAATATCTACATGTATCAATAATTTCAGTGGCTTTGTTATACCAAGCCCATATCTATCTGTAATGTGTACTCCTCCATGAAAAAATCGTGGACAGTTAGTTACTTAGGAGACTCAAGATGAAAACCGAGTGTAATCCTCGTGGAAATACTCAAACAATGCATTTTGTGCATAATACAGTAATATCAAAACATTTATTTCTACGCGTAATAAATTAAACAAGAGGGCCATGATGGCCCTGAATCGCTCACCTGACTAACCAAATACAATCCCAACCCAGATTTCATCAAGATAAACCTTTTGACCAAATTTCATAAAGATCAGATGAAAACTGTGACCTCTATTGTCTACACAAGGTTTTTCTATTATTTGACCTAGTGACCTAGTTGTTGACCCCAGGTGACCCAAATACAATCCCATTCCCAGATTTCATCAAGATAAACATTCTGATCAAATTTTATAAAGATTGGATGAAAACTGTGACCTCTATTGTCTACACAAGGTTTTTCTATTATATTACCTAGTGACCTAGTTTTTGACCCCAGATGACCCAAATACAATCCCAACCCAGATTTCATCAAGATAAACATTCTGACCAAATTTCATAAAGATTGGATGAAAACTTTGACAAGGTTTTTCTATTATTTGACCTAGTGACCTAGTTTTTGACTTAGTGACCTAGTTTTTGACCTAGTGACCTAGTGTTTGACCCCAGATCACCCAAATACAATCCCAACCCAGATTTCATCAAGATAAACATTCTGACCAAATTTCATAAAGATTGGATGAAAACTGTGACCTCTACTCTCTACACAAACAAATTGTTGAAGTTGTTTTCTATTATTTGACCTAGTGACCTAGTTTTTCACCTCAGATGACCCAAATACAAACCCAACCCAGATTTCATCAAGATAAACATTCTGACCAAATTTCATAAAGATTGGATGAAAACTGCGACCTCTATTGTCTTCACAAGATTTTTCTATTATTTGACCTAGTTTTTGACCTAGTGACCTTGTTTTTGACCCCAGATAACCCAAATACAATCCCAACCCAGATTTTATGAAGATAAACATTCTGACCAAATTTCATAAAGATTGGATGAAAACTGTGACCTCTACTGTCTACACAAGGTTTTTCTATTATTTGACCTAGTTTTTGACCTAGTGACCTAGTTTTTTACCCCAGATGACCCAAATACAATTCCAACCCAGATTTCATCATTTATCGACAATTGGTATAAAATCTCTCACATTGAGCTCTAGTAGTCAGGGGCTCAGGCTGCATGATTCTAAGATTTTATTTGGATGAAAACTGTGACCTCTATTGTCTACACAAGGTTTTTCTATTATATTACCTAGTGACCTAGTTTTTGACCCCAGATGACCCAAATACAATCCCAACCCAGATTTCATCAAGATAAACATTCTGACCAAATTTCATAAAGATTGGATGAAAACTTTGACAAGGTTTTTCTATTATTTGACCTAGTGACCTAGTGTTTGACCCCAGATCACCCAAATACAATCCCAACCCAGATTTCATCAAGATAAACATTCTGACCAAATTTCATAAAGATTGGATGAAAACTGTGACCTCTACTCTCTACACAAACAAATTGTTGAAGTTGTTTTCTATTATTTGACCTAGTGACCTAGTTTTTCACCTCAGATGACCCAAATACAAACCCAACCCAGATTTCATCAAGATAAACATTCTGACCAAATTTCATAAAGATTGGATGAAAACTGCGACCTCTATTGTCTTCACAAGATTTTTCTATTATTTGACCTAGTTTTTGACCTAGTGACCTTGTTTTTGACCCCAGATAACCCAAATACAATCCCAACCCAGATTTTATGAAGATAAACATTCTGACCAAATTTCATAAAGATTGGATGAAAACTGTGACCTCTACTGTCTACACAAGGTTTTTCTATTATTTGACCTAGTTTTTGACCTAGTGACCTAGTTTTTTACCCCAGATGACCCAAATACAATTCCAACCCAGATTTCATCATTTATCGACAATTGGTATAAAATCTCTCACATTGAGCTCTAGTAGTCAGGGGCTCAGGCTGCATGATTCTAAGATTTTATTTGAAAAAGCTGATGCTAATGTTCATTTTTTTGGGTAAAACATCATTTTCGTACCCACGAAACTTATTGATCACATGGTTTCTTAAGCCAAGATGGCTTCCAAGATGGCTGCCCATAAATTTATAGGTTACATAACCCTAAACGGAAGTGGAATTTTGATAGTTACATGCAGTCAGTTTGCTACTAAGCACATATGATGCAGGTCCTGGTGCATAAGATTTTTAAAATGTATTTGAAAGGATGAGTTAAGGTATCAGTTTAAAGGTACATGTGTAAGTCACAGGGCAAAAGGACTGATTTGTGCATTTCTTTGTATGTTAGTGAATGCCAGCCTCAATAGTAGGGCATGGTTTTTGCCTTCAAATGGCAGTGCCGGTAGCTGTCAAAACCGGTTCATATGTTCTAAGGTAATAATTTTGAGTTACGTCGTATAGAATTTTTTCAAATGCAGTTTTTTTTGTAAGCTTATGAAACCACCTTTCCTGTCATGTATAATGATATATTGGCTTATCGCTAGGTCATGGTGAAATTTTATATCAAAGATTGCGAATTCTATATATAACAAAGAAGGAAATTAATTGGACATGTGTAATCTATAAAATACTGTTTTTGCACGAATTGCGCGAACAACATCTAATTTTGACCGTTTTGGTTGGCTTTTAAATTTAAGGAATGCATAACATATTATTTAAAAAAAATACAACAATTAACTGTTTTTGATGAAATATTTTACATTTTAAAGTGTTACCTGAAAAGCTTTATGGATGAAATTAACGTGTGAACTGCATATATAAACCATACAGAGACTTAGGAATAAAATGATATATTATTTTATGTGAATATAATCCATGATTATTATATACAAGAAAATAAACGTGGATGGGGCAAATTACAATCTGAAGAAAAAATGCCTAATGTGCATGTTGATATATGTTAAGATAATTGATCATTTTTAAACTTGTTATGTTCACTAGTGCTGCAACAATATACCGGTTTATCGGTATATATCGCAATACGCAATTTGCATATTGTATTGCGATACGATTTTCATCATACCGGTACGAACATTTTTACAAAAATTCATTCACATTTGTCCAGAGAAGCCATTCGAAATAATGATAACAAGGTAAACAAAACAAAGCAGTGTAAAAAAAAATTCCGTAAAAATAGCATTCTGAAAGTGTATTATACGGAGTAGCGTTGTTACATCGGAGCATTTGTTCGATGCTTTTGAACAGATTATCGTTGAATTAATTGCGCACAGCTGTAAATGTTTTGTTCGATTCTGAATTGAGCATTATTAAATTTGTATTCCAAACTTCGGAATTACGCTTCCAAATTTTAATGCTAATGCGACAATAAAAAATTCTAGCGTCAAATAAAAAGTGCTTTATCCTTTGTTTCAATAAAAAGCGCGCGAAAATTATACAGACATGTAGAACGTGGCATGGAAAGTATGGGTGTATTTTGTGTTGTATAAAAACGGGAACATCACGTCAGGTAAATTACGCGTGTATAGTGGAAAAAACGCCCCGGTTGGACGTTATTTCATCACATCTTTAAATAGTAACGAATGCCAAAATGTATTTGATACTTAAGAAAAGTTGCGAATGTTTGTGTTTCTTGTTATTCTTGAGCACATTTATAGTAAATATATACCAGAATTTGCTTTAAAACTGGAATATACGGGATTATCAGGTAATTGGCAAGTTATAATTTTGGTACAAGTAAGCAATATATTGCGATATATTGCAATACGGGTTTTTGAACTGACAATATATTGCAATACGGTTTTTGGCGTATTGTTGCAGCACTAATGTTCACTGATATATGGATTTATTTTCGTACTGATTAGTACATTGCATTGCATGTAATTAGAAGCTTAATCCACTAACTCATAATAGTATTGTTAATAAAAATAGGAAAACAAGATCATATAATTGTATGCACATAGCTTATGCATTAACATCCCTCAAATGAAAAACACTGTTGTAAGATGTCATTAAATTATCCAATAAAACACATTGTTTCGAAACAAAGATTGTTATGTTATTTTTACACACAAAAATCAGCTAAAGAGGATTTTTTTTTTTTATTTGTGTATTTTCTAATTTTTGGGAGGGGATGAGAGTTAAATGTCAATGATGTATACTAAAACTGAAACACAGCATAATACACAATTGTGCGACAAACTCTTAGTCTTTACTAAATTATGAAGTTTCTATATTGTTATTGTAACGTATACTTTCTTTTCTATGTGATTATAGGAAACATTGCATTCAATCAAGTAAGTAGATTAAATCTAATTAAATTGAGCAACCAAACCAGTTGTGCGTGTGTGTTTTTGGAAGTTTATGAAGTCCTTCCGCACCTGAGGCTGAATAATGTGTGGACCCGGAGTTGGTTCCATAACTTCTACTAAATTACCTCACTAAACTGTTCTTTAAAAATCAAATAGGAAACTAATAATAAATTGTAAACAACCATAAATTAAAAGAAAATGTTGTTTTCCCCCAATTTACCGGATCATTTCCTTGAAGTTTGTGTTGCCATATCTCGCATCTCTGCTCCCTATGCAGGGACTAGTTGCCCCAAAAACAAATTAACGGCCATTGATTGTTCCGTGACAGTATTAATGTGACTAACTTGTTAACCCTTCAATATATATTATAATTTGTAGCAAATATGTTTTGTGGAATTTTTTGATAATATTTGAAAAAAGCATTGCTTTAAAAAATTATGAGTTGGGACTGAAGTTTATCTTAACAGACGTTTATCTTAAAGTTTGAACAACCGTAGCCTGTCCAGCTGATCACACACAACACTGGTGTGCATTAACTCATTCGGATTACTATGAAAGTCGTTGATCACAGGCACGTCAACAAAAAATGTGGTTTTTGGTCGATCCTCTAGGTATGTTTGCATTTTTTTTCCAAAAGAATAGCCCGTGTTACGGATGTGGTGCTTATAACCGGAGGAGGCACACATGTCCAATTTAACCGTGGTACATTAGCATGTTTAAGATCATCCTACTTATTCTACTTGTTATGTTTGAGCTGATTTCGGCAAACAGGTGTTCAGAACCAACTGTTTTACCAACAATGCCTAGAATGATAATACCTTTATAATAGGTAAGAAAAAACAACATTACACAATGTCTGGCGTCTTCGTTCAAATGGGTGTTTATTGAATTGTATGCATAAACAAGACACTCATTTTTAAATACAGTCGATACAACCATGTCGCTTAATTTTAATATGGAATTAATTACGCGAATTCTTATATAACAAATACTAGAACTCTCAAGTGGTTAATTGAGTATGCAAATTTTGTAAAGCTTATTTTTTCGAGATAATTAACACTATTTAACAAATCATTGCCTATCCGATTATCAGTATATTTCTTCAAATGCTTCAATACATGAAATAATGTAAGAAATGAGCTTCAGTAATAATGCGAGGAAGGAGATACATGTAACAAACTTGTGGGAATGACTTATCCAGTCTCGGGAAGGAGTTCCTATGTGGTGGTAACGACATAGCTTACTCACGGGAACAACTTAAGTCGTTTAGAATGATATATCTTACACTAATGATTGAGATAACTTACTCGTGGAAACGACCAATCAGAATACAAGCAGTTTGAAAAGCATTTTAAATGCATGAGCCTATCCTATTCATATCATACAGTAACAGAGTCATGACAGTTTTCCATGTACAAGTCGTTTTATACATACGTTAAACAAATTACTTGTTTTCTGATTATCTAGCTGTCTCACATTAATACCTTAATAGAACAATTTATTTCTTTTTCACAAATTGTAATACTGTTACCAAGAGTTAGCTCTGTTGTTCCCGCGACTTATTAACTCATTTTCTTGAGCAATCTTGAAAATGACCGTTTAAATAAGGTATGAAACTATTCGTGTCAGAGAGAAGTAGCATGTTTTTGTCATAAACAGTCTTATTAAAGAACAGATGCATAACGTTTTTCAAAATATTCGGGATTAAGTTATTGATTGTATATTGAGGATGCTGACTTGGTTTGACCTTGAGAGGGGGGCATTGTTTATTAAAACTCGCTTATTTTAATGGAAAGTATGTATGTTCTGTATAATTATGGAATAACTTATTTTTGTTTTCTGTTCTTAGCGTCACCTCCTTGGGTTTGGCTCCCGCTTTTTTGGAAAATGCAAACATGTCTTGTAGGTCGGTAATAAACCAATGTCTAAGTTGATTCTACGATTTGAATGTCTTGAAAGTAACTGCTTGATGCCATTACTGATATAATTGGCTGGATTGTTTTCTTCACATAGCAAAAAAGTGATCCCCTTCTGTGATGTTCATCATAACGTATAAATGTCCGCATGTTTTCAACTGGGTTGCGATTCTTTGGTTCAAAAATACACCAGGTCATAACTTAAAAAAGCTGCTCACATTTCCATATTGAAGGTTATTGTATGGTTTTGTACATGAATGTATACAGAAATATTCGTAGAATTGCATGCAATTGCCTAATTTTAAATTTAAGACACGATCTTATAAAAATAAAAACAACTTATTAAACATAATCACTTTCAAGAGATTGCAACATTTAAAACAACTTCCATACCCTGCAACATGGGTCTTACAGACACAAATTAAAGAAATATTTCAAAATATCCATGTTTTTTTTAAATATGATTGAAGACTTTTTCCGACCATTTAGACATATAATTGACACTGTGGTAGATGCGCATCAGTGTTACAAGGAAATGTTTATATGCGCTCCATGAACCGTACATGTATGCCGCAAAAATCATGATTAGACCATTCTGGCATGATGACCATTTTCACTCACGACGCTTACACATTTAAGGTCTGACTAATTAATAAAAGCAAACATCAATTTTTATGTCTCGCAACTTGAATTAAATTTTAAATATATTCTTGCTAAGTGTTGTTTTTCATTAAAATATACAGTGTTAACCGCTTGCTGAACATTACTATAATGCTCGTTCGGATTTAAATGTAAAATTTGCGTTTCTTCTAAATATTTCTAAATTAGAGATACACAATAACTTCACATATAAATCTAGCTCTTGATAGCTGTTTACAATTTATTTTTAGCTTCCTATTTGATTTTTAAAGAACAGTCTAGTGAGTTCATTTAGTAGAATTTATGGAACAAACTCCGGGTCCACACATTATTCAGCCTCAGGCGTGGAAGGACTTCATAAACTTCAAACAAGAGGGTTTGAAAGGCCCAAAGTCACTCACCTGAGATAACAAGATATTATTGGGACAAATCTTCTGACCAAGTTTCACGAAGATCGGAAAATATATGTGGCCTCTAGGGTGTTAACATGGTTTTACTAAAAAAAATTTATACCAATCCTGGGGCGCCCTGCCCATAATAGGCCACACCCACCCAAAATTGTCTTTTACTATAATTTCTTCATTTCTACACCGATTCACTTCTAATTGATACCGAACTTCTCTTATGACAATACGGTCAATCTCAACTATGCATGGCCCCATTATCAACCCTGGGGCGCCCCTGGGTCAAACATGCGGCGTGGGGATACGCGTCGACCTCTGCCGCGCCATTTCTAGTATTGGAGTTACAGTGTAGTTACACACTGCAATGATCAATATCTGGGGTCTAACAAATTCTAGAGCAGAGCTAAAAATAGATTGGGGAATATGACTCAGCAGGTTAAAAAAGAGAGAGATAGATACTGCAAAATTGTGTACATGTTGTCTTTGATTCAGCTATCTCTCAGTTGATAGGCTTACCATAAGTAATAATGACTAAAACAGTTGTTAATTATGAAAATTCTGTGTAATGAAAAATTAAATAAAACAGTTAATGGTACATAATAATGACATTATAAAACCAAACTTTACTACACAGGAAACAAATGTATTGACCAAATTTCATTAAGATTGGGCAACTGAATTAAAAAAATAAAATAAAGACTTTATAAATAAATGGTGATATTTTATTTTAAGAATCTATACATTATTGCATGTTTAATATGCAAAATAGGAAGGATATTAACTTAACATTGTCTTCATTGCAAGAATACATTAAAGCAGCACATTATAACATAACTTAAGAGTGTCGACAAGGTTTTACTATAGTCACATAAGAAAAAATGCCCCGCCCCCTGGCGGCCATGTTTTTCAACCAACCAGCATCATTTTCGAACTCGTCCAAGATATTAATAGGATGAATCTACTAACCAAGTTTCATAAAGATCGGACAAGAAATGTGGCCTCTAGAGTGTTAACAAGATTTTACGATAGCCATATATAGCCATATAAGGAAAAATGCCCCGCCCCTTGGCAGCCATGTTTTTCAATCAAAGGTTACCATTATTGAACTCATCCAAGAAGTTATTGGGACAAATCTTCTGAGCAAGTTTCATGATGATCGGAAAATAAATGTGACCTCTAGAGTGTTAACAAGGTTTTACAATAGCCATATAAGGAAAAATGCCCCGCCCCCTGGCGGCCATGTTTTTCAATCAACCAGCATCATTTTTTAACTTGTCCACAATATTATTGGGATGAATCTTCTGACCAAGCTTCATGAAGATCGGACAATAAATGTGGCCTCTAGAGTGTTAACAAGATTTTACTATAGCCATATAAAGCCATATAAGAAAAATTACCCAGCCCCTTGGCAGACATGTTTTTCAATCAAAGGTTACCATTATTGAACTCATCCAAGAAGTTATTGGGGCAAATCTTCTGAGCAAGTTTCATGATGATCGGAAAATAAATGTGACCTCTAGAGTGTTAACAAGGTTTTACAATAGCCATATAAGGAAAAATGCCCCGCCCCCTGGCGGCCATGTTTTTCAATCAACCAGCATCAAACGTAACCATTTTCAAACAGATCCAAGATTTCATCGAGACCAATCTTCTGACCAAATTTTATGAAGATTGGACAATAAATGTGGCCTCTAGAGTGCTCAGAAGGTTTTACTATAGCCATATAAGAAAAAATGCCCCGCCCCTTGGCAGCCACGTTTTTCAAGCAAACATAACCATTTTCGAACACATCCAAGAAATCATACAGACCAATCTTCTGATCAAATTTCATGAAGATTGGACAATAAATGTGGCCTCTAGAGTGTTAACAAGGTTTTACTGTTGCCATATAAGAAAAACTGCCCCGTCCGCTGGCGGCCATGTTTTTTCACCGATCTGGACCATTTTCAAACTCGTTTGAGATATCAATGAAACCAATGTTTTGACCATATTTCATGATGATTGTGCAAAAATTGTGACTTCTAGAGTGTTCACAAGGTTTCTCTATAGCCATATAAGGAATACTGCCCCGCCCGCTGGCTGCCATGTTTTTCAACGGAACGGAACCATTTTTCAACTCAACCAACATATCATTTAGACAAACATTTTGACAAAGTTACATGACGATTGGGCATCAAATGTGACTTCTACAGTGTTCACACGGTTTTTCTTTTTGACCTAGTGACCTAGTTTTTGACCCAGCATGACCCAGTTTCGAACTCAGTCGAGGTATCAATGTGACAAATGTTCTGACCAAATTTCAAGAAGATCAGACAATAAATGTGGCATCTAGAGTGTTCAAAAGGCAAATGTTGACGGCGCACGACGGACGACGGACAAAAGGCGATCACAAAAGCTCACCATGAGCACATTGAGCTCAGGTTCGCTAAACACCCTCAACATTTGATAATTTATTGTGTACTGTCCAGCGGGTGATAGTGTTTGTTCTAGTGTCTAATTGGCACTCTTTGTACGTGTTCAAACTGTGAAAAGATGTGACAATCACAGAAACAACAGGATGGCGCTGCCAATTAAGTGCGAGAATGCAGGGCAACAGATAAGATTTAGGGTCAATTAGTTTTCACTACAAGCTTTTTGCAACAATTAGTTTTTTCCATAAAAACTCTCTGTCAATTAGTTATTTTTACAATTTGATCAAAACGTTCATACATTTCTGGATCAGATTATCGCTTAATGTTTGGATATTGATTATTCTCAGCAACTCTTAATTTTTAAATTATTCCAATTAAGTCATTATAAATTCACAGTGACAATGGTTGTTTGTAAATACTAGTATAAATTGTACATTGGCAAATTGATGATGATGAGTCATTTTGTTTCAACCAGTTTCAACACTCCTGCCTTTCAGTCACAGAGCATACTCAAATTGCCAAACCCTCTCCATGAATGACAAGCCAGTGGAAATCAAAATGTTATTAGTTTTTGAGACACGTAATCACTGCGGTGTTTTTAGCTGAATATTTCAGAAAGTGTCACCACCTGCGCTATTAGATCGTCCCAATGTCTTTTCCCGACGGTTTGGGTCTCGTTACAAATTGTAAAATATTTGGCATGCACGCCGTTTATGAAAGTTTCCTAACCCGTCCCCGTTTAAAAGAGATCATTTTCCCGATTTTTTTTGGCGGAAGAAACTTTTTATATTGACACCAGCCCAAAACGGTGTCTATATAAACTAAATGAAAATATTACAACCGCACTAAAGGTTACAGTACACTTATCATTATATAACGCGGAAAGGAGGAAAACGGAAAAAACTAAGACGACGAAGAATCGATTTCAATTCGTTTTCCATTTTCATAATCAAGTAACATACGATTGATTTTTAATTTCAATTCGTTTTCTGTCAAATACAAATTGTAATAACTATAAAACGAACCTTATCTGTTGCCCTGGAGAATGGATGAAAGGGCATTGACAAAATGCGTTTACTCAGATGGTCTCTCACAACAAAAAACTATACAAGTCAAGGTGTTATGTTTTACTTCTATCAGTAACGATACGGATAAGGCGTGTTTGATTTGAAATGACTTTAAAAGAAATATCAAATTGTTGGGGATACAATTGTTTTAAAAATACCAAAGAAACATTTAACCGAAATCAACAGAATTCAATGTTCTCTGCGCTACACAGTTTGTATTAAAAAAATCAATACCTGCATGCTCGTATACCTTGACCTTGTACATTGCCGCATAATTTTCGCGCTATTTTGTTGAGAAGTATACATGATGACTATATTGGAAGCATTTGTAAACGTCGTGTTAACACTAAAACATCGGAAGTGTGTTTCGGATTATAAATCATTATTCTCATTTGGGAATTTAACGGAACATTTATACTTATGGTATATTTGTTTTGAATTGACTATTAATTTGTTACAACGCCTTACGTGTCGAAAAAATGTTTTGATAATATTATGCATTAATAGCACAATTTTCAGGAGGAAAACGTTTTTTCACATGAAGGCGTTTGACGCAATAAAACGTTTTTTTGTAAGATCGTATTGCATTCAATCTAAATTTAAATGCGCTCGTCCAATGAAAGCTGTGTCCCACATTATGTACTGTACTCTTTACACTTTTGAAAAATGGCGTAGTCATATGGTTGTGTTAATGAAATTCTCAAACATATTTACCGACATAAATGTTTAAGATTATTTTTTCATAAGTGATGTTGTAATTACGTTGGATTATTTGATAATTGTGAACATTAGAAAAGCGTTATGTAAACAGTTATCGATACGATTCGGTTTATATGTATGAATTGGCAAATCATCGATGTCACTGATATCCACTGCGATCACGGCGAATCGCGGCGCATCACCGCAAAATTGAGGGGAATCAGTGCGAAGATTATCTTGCTCTCGCGCGACGGTGGAGTGACGAATCACTTGAAATCGCGGTGATTTTCCACTCAAAAAGCAAACTGTCCGCCCTGACTCCACGAATTAGGCAACAATCACGGGTCGCGTAGTGTATTGCTTTATCATGCTGTACAGTTTACAGCATCAGGGTCTTCCCCAGGCCATTTAAGCGCCCCTTGCCGGGGCGCTTGAATTTCGAAATCAGAGTCCCCGAGGCGCTTGAAATTTTCCGATCAGTGTATTCTTCAGTAAAATAAAGTGGAGATTGTCCAAAAAAAATCAAGGTTTCCCTATCAGTGTATCAATATTCCCTGTTTTAAAAGAGCACTCGGTACCTACTTTCACAAATAATCGCCATAAACACCACATGGGGAAATGGATAATCCACTGATAAGAGAATAGCATGACGCGCGTATCGATTATTCTAGCCACATTACACGGTCATTTAAATGCTGACAAGGATGTATCTGGTAACTTTCCAGTCGTCAAACTGTGAAGTTCATCGTCCATTCGGTTACGCAAATGCTTATGAGGGCGGGGTTAACTATCGACCATTATTTTTGATTGACGTCGGGCATGAAGTAAGAGTTTATCGCAGCTTGATTAGTAAGAAGTTGTACCATTTGAGTAATATAAACCGGTAATTAGTACAGTACAGAACATTTAAGACGGTTTCGGGCATCATCATCACACCTTTTTACTGTAAACAAGTGTTACCTATGACTCATAATTAATACGAGAAATTTATTGCAAGTGGTAAACAATTAATTATTATAGCGAGTAAGTTGTGCAAATGACTCCCGGTTACAATTATGTGATAACAATTTATTTAATTCCAGTACATGTATATTTCAACATGTTCATTTATAGAACTGATTAACCTCGTTTTTCTGACATTTATTCGACACGTAATGCGCTTTAACAAATTTTCGTTGAATAAATTACGCACACTTGTAAATGTTTCGTCAGATAATCGATAGTTAGAAGACTGATGATGGCAACCGGCCGTGATCCTCGTGGACAACGTGAATTTCATGCATAATTCCGTCAAAACATTTATTCGACTCGTAAAGTGTTTAAACAAATTATCGTTGAATTTATAACGCAACGGTTAATATTTGTTGAAATCTCAAATGGGAATAATTAAATTTGTAATCCGAAACCCATTCCCGTAAGTCGATGTTAACGCGTTTTTAATCCGAAACACACTTCCAAATGTAAATGTTACCGCAACGTTAAATATTTTTGCTTCAAATTAGCAGTGCAAATTTTATTTTGTGTCGAATCTTTTTTTCAATTAAAAAGAGCGCGAAAATTATGCAGCATGTACAACGTCGCGTCTATTGCATACAAATGGCGTGTACTGAGCGTTTTAACAAGCACACAACAGGTCAGGGGATTGACGCATATTCAGACGCAATATTTCATCAAATCTATAAATAGTCACTTAAAAAATGGCAAGGTTTGTGTTAAAGAAATAACTGAAAGCTTTTATCGTAAATATTTACCAGAAAGAGATTGATAAAAACGGAATAAACGGGATTATGGGATAATAAATAGAAACTTGAAAAATAGTAAGTATACAGTAATAGAGTCGGGTTAAAACGGATGTATTGGGGAATTGTTCGAGTCGGGATTTTACTATCTGTGCGGAAAAGTTTTAAAACAATTAAACAATATAAAAAAAATATATTTTTAAATGACTGGGGGAATTTTTTGAAGAGTCATAGCGCACCAAATGACGTCTTTTGACGCTGTTTTTCTTTGAGTTATAACGCACCACAGAACGTGAATTGACACGTAAAATTTAAAAAAAAATCAACGTATGGAGGGGACACCCCTCCGGAACCCATCCCCGATCGGCCCCGGGGCGCCTGAAAAAAATCCTGGGGAAGGCACTGCACAGCATGGAACTTAAATGGGAGACATTGAAAGGTAAATACATTAATATAATTAAAGTAAATACATCAATTACACAACTGCCTCTGATGCTATTAAATGTTTCTCCCAGGACCAGGTATTCACAGAACCTTTTGCCCTTTCTTGCATAAACTGCGTGTCAAAATGCCCTTTTGGAATGTAATGCGCCATGCCCCTTTGCCCTCCTGGGAAAACGCTAGAAACTAGAGTGTTAACAAGGTTTTAATATAGCCATGTAAGGAAAAAAGTGCCCCGCCCCCTGGCCGCCATGTTTTTCAACCAATCAGAACCGATTTCAAACACGTCCAAGATTTTATTAGCACAAATGTTCTGACCAAATTTCATAAAGATCGGACAATAAATGTGGCCTCTACAATGTTAACAAGACAAGTATTGACGACGCATGATGGGCAAAGGCGATCACATTGTGCTCAGGTGAGCTAAAAATGTTCACACAGTTGCTGAGATTTGTTTGTTCAAAGTCTTGTTAAGATGACATACAGAACTGGTATCTTAGATAATCTAGAACATCATTAATGTTGTTTATTTATATATTTAAATGGACAGAAACCATTTGTGAACTCAAGAAGATTGATGTATGTTCTGACCATGTTTGATGAAGATTGAACAAAAATTGTGGCTGCAAGAGTGTTTTATAGGTTCATACATGATTCACAATGAACAACAAAAGGCAATCACAAAAGCCCACCATGAGTCAGTTGTGAGAATGTTGTACTCGGGTGAGCTAAAAATAATTAACCTTTTGTCATAAAAATCCCCAGCCACCTTTCATCAGAAAATTTAAACAAGAGCACAGCATAATAGGTATCAACGCTCGGCTGCGAAAGCTTGCCAGAATTTGACCTTGACCTTTGACCTAGTGACCCAAAACTGGGTGTGGCGTGTAGAACTCATCAAGGTGCATCTATATATGAAGTTTCAAAGTTGTAGGTGAAAGCACTTTGATTTTAGAGCCAATGTTAAGGTTTTAGCACAACGCCTATGGCGAACGGCAGACTACGAACTGGCTATGACAATACCTCAGGTTTTCTCCGAAAACAGCCCAGCTAAAAAACTGCTATTTCATTCTAAGTTGCAACCAACCTGTATAATTGGTAGAACTTGTGGTATGGACTTCCTTTTGCCCTCAAAATCAACTGATGTCACTTGCCCAACATGAACTGCCTGGTTAAAATAGAACATCAATACCTTCCTATTTGCTGCAATGGAATTGTAGGAGAACAGTTTGTATGCCTGACTCTTACGAATGTTTCCAAAATCTTGCATAACATCATTAGAATAAAGTTCATCTTTCAAAACACACAGGCAAAGGCGCAGAAACTGTGTTGCTTGGAATAATGTTAGAAAATTGCTAGATTTGTTCGGCCCATAGATTCGGGACAAGCTACTCTCCACCATTTCCCAATGTATTCCTGTAAGGCCATGTTGTTGTTTTGACAAGTTCATCAGAATAGCACTTGCTTTGTTTATTTGCAGACTGCTAGGGATTTTGCTGAAGTAAATAGATTTTAATACAGTTTTTACAGTATCATCGGGAATTCTGTAGTTATATGTAAACTCTTCTAAATACTCCAGATATGAACCAATGTGAATGTCATTATTATCATCATCAAAACAAGCATCCAGAAAGTTCATATGTGAATTTGGCAGAAGCACTTTGTGAGTCTTGTTTTCACTGCTTCGCCTAGAAAATACTTTCCTTGTTGCTCTGACTAGAGAACACTGTTCTATATGTAACTCTGCTGATGAACACACAGATGACATAACTGATGATGATGCTGAAGTTGGGCTTGATGATTTTGATTTTGAGATCGTTAGCCCTGATGATAAAAATGAGGTTAAGGCTGATAAAGCTGATGCTGAGGGCCTGAATGGTGAATTGGAAACAGAAGCTGGTCTCAGTGAATCGATTTCAGATACAGCTGACAGTGTCCGACTGTCAGAATTATCATTAGCATTGTGTTCAACAATGTCTGTATCATTCCTTATACAATCAGCTTCACTCATACTGACATTACAAGCAGTTTCAGTTTTCACAGCACATGGAACATCTATGGAGTTTATTATTTGACCTATAGATGTTGTTTCCACAGTTTCAGTATGTGCATAGGCAAGATCAAACTCCATTACGACATTTACAAAAATGTCTGTTTCCATTTTTTCATCAAAATTGTCGACCACATGTTCAATAGTTTCAATTTCAACTGTTACACCATCATTTTCATGGACAACATTTAAATCTGTTTTCACAGTAACACCATCATTGTTGTTTGTGTCTTTGTCAATGGGTACAGTCTTTACAGAGGCAGCTTCAATGTGTTCTAAGTTATCATTAACACATTCTATTTTGACCATTACCCTATCCACATCTTTCAAGCTGAAATCACTGTCTGAACCTTCTGTTGTATCAGTTATACTGTAAACATCTTCCTTATCCAGTGGCCCATCTGATTTCCTGCCGCTTTCAACATCACTAGACTCTGATGAAATAGAGATACATTCTGGGTAAGAAATACATCTGGATTTTTTTGACAAGAGCAAATTGTCCATGCAGATGCATGAATCAAGAATAAGTTCATCTTTTGTAATTTGAGGGACAGGTACCTTCAAATTTTCATCTACACTTAAGTTTGGTAATTCATCGTCACTCTTGTCTGACAAACCAAAAACATCCAAAAAATGTCTCGATTTTGGTTTTGTTTGTTGCACATCATTCAAAACAACTGTACAGTTCTTAACATTAACCTTTTCACTTCCCAAAATTTTCAGATTTCGATACCGTTTACGTATGGAGTAACTTAGATTTTCAAGGACATCAAATTCAGAGTCGTTAATCCCTTTATCTGACTCTTCTGATTCAGAAAGTGACAAATTAGGCCTTTTGCTCGGTGATGAATGCCTCAATTTTTTAACTTTCAAAGATGAATTATGACAGGTATTAACACTTGCAGACCTAACAAAATTAGAATTTTCTTTGCCTGAAACATTACTTGATGGAACTTCACTAGAGCATCTTTGAAATCTTAACAATGCCTGTTCTTCTTGAGATTTCATATTTTCCCTAACAATTTTTACATTTTTACAAGGCTTTCCATCCATGTCATTCTGAACAGCTTTATTCAACTGTTTCACCTCAGCACCACCACTGCACTTCTGCTTTTCAATCACAGAACTGTTCACAGCATTATTCCCACTAGAAATCATTATACAGTCACTGTCTGACGATGACCCGACACAGAACAACGGTCCCTGTAGCTTGTCATACAATGACCTTGTCTTTTCCCTGACCTCCAAAAAACTGGAGTGTCGCCGTCTTTTTATTATCCTGGACCATTTTTCAGGCCGTTTTGCCCTCTTGTGTCTTTCCAATTTTACAACTGTTTTTGGTGCATCTGACGGAAGTTCTGGTAGAGGGGGGATCCTAGGTGCATCTCTTTGGGAATGACAGATTCCATCATTTCTGTAGACAAAAAACAAAAACTGTATTATTTATGAACATTATGACATAAGTGAAATTATATGATTTATAAGAAAATGTAGTCCAATATGAATGTAATTTGAAAAGAAACGAAAACAAATCTTACCAAAGGACATAAAAACAAACAATAAAGTCATGAGTTTAAATCAAAAATCACATGCTGATAATGTGTCATGGTTGCATTACTGCACTTACTGAATTGGATTGCATCATTAATTACAAGGTAAGAAAGTTATCATTGCGCAAGACATGAATATCTTTACAAAGTCATTGATGCATAGATTTAGTTAGGTATTGACAACAGGCGGAAAATTAAAATAACTAAGTTATGTTGAGTCACTGTCATTATCTTCATTGGTTTCACACTGTTGATTTTATTTTAAAACTTAAACAGTGGTTAGAATTTTCCTTGATATTAACTGCATACACTTTTGGCCTATCAGTGTTTGAAAGTCACATAGAAGCCACTAACACTAACTCCTACTTCATCCTGCCTTTATCCCCTGAACTGTAAGAACTAAAGATTCAGACATTCCCAAAAGAGTTTTAAGTCCACAAGACATCTGGTCCTGTGGACTTAGATAACTTGCAGGACCCGACTGGGATTCATAAGACCGAAACATCAACTTAAAAACATATATGTCCAAATACCTTTTGCAATCTTAATTTTAATGGAGTTCCGCAAAAACTTAGGTGCTCTATTAGCAATAAGCCAGTTGTTTTTTTCCACTTTTTGGGAAGATAGCCCATGGGTTTGGAATTGGGAATTTTATCGGCATTTTCATGAAATTGGGAAAATAAATTCATTAGCCTTTTTTTCCACACGAAAAGTCCACTGATTAGGGAAATACTAAATTTGATTTAACTCTTTATAATCATTCAAATTAAAAGAAAAAAAATCATATAATACTTTGTAAGATGTAAGATGTAATTTAATTAAAATTGAGATATAATACACATAAGACTTCTTGGGAATTTTTTGCCACATTTTGGGAAAAAAGTACACTTTTTGGGATTGGGAACATTCGGCTATAAAATCGGGCAAAAAAAAACCCTGTAAGCACTTAAGCGTTCATGTTCGATAAGTTGTACAGTTACATATTTGTTTTGTTAATTCACACTATTGGCCTTTTTCATAGACGACAGCAAAAACCCTGCATCAAGTAACCGACTCACACATATATAATGATAACGACATAATGATAATAACTGAAAAATTAAATGATCAAGAAAAAAAGCAATACTGAGTGATAAAACTGAACAATTACCAATCACAACATTCTCATAAATAAAAAATATTTAAACCACAAATTAGTTTAAAGCAATAAAAATGTTCAATGGAAATACTAGAAATATATACTGATATGCAAATTGCTATAAAAACAAATGTTTTCAGGAAATGTTGTGACAGTGACCAAAGAATTACTGAATATCAGTCAATACAAAACACACAGTAATACAGGTAAGAAATCAATCAAGTACATTAAACAACAGAACAAATGTCAGATATCAATAACTTAATGCAGCAGACTCAGTTTTAAAAATGCAAAGCAATGGTCATAATTGAGAAAAATTCAATGACAAATATTCCGGAGTTATATGACAACTCAGAATTTAATACAACAAACTAATCACATAAGATACATAAATAAATAAACAGGAACTTTTAAACGTAAATTCAAACACAAAATTCAAACTGCATGTAACTGTTACAAAAATCTGAGATGTGAAACGGTCTGACAGATGTCAAGTTAATTCCCCCATTAAAACAATCTGAGATGTGAAACGGTTTGACAGACGTCCTGTTAATTCCCCCATTACAACAATCTGGGATGCAAAATGGTTGGACAGACGTCCTGTTAATTCCCCCATTACAACAATCTGGGATGCAAAATGGTCGGACAGATGTCCTGTTAATTACCCCATAACAACAATCTGAGATGTGAAACGGTCGGACAGATGTCCTGTAATTCCCCCATTACAACAATCTGAGATGTGAAATGGTCTGACAGACGTCCTGTTAATTCCCCATTATAACAATCTGACATGTGAAATGGTTGGGCAGATGTCCATAGAGATTCCAGTATACCACCTTTAAGGTGCAACTGGGAGAATATTATATAAAATACTATATTTTTGCATTACCCATAAAGTGACATAGGCAGTACCTAATGGTTTTATTATCATAAACAATGCTAACCTGAACTTTCTGTAAAATAACTCTTTTTCAGCCCTAGGCAGGAACACAATTTGTGGCAACGTACTGTCGGTCTTCATGCTTCTTCTTGGAATGAAGAAATCTTCGCTGTTATCATCATCGCTTATTACAATCTGAAAACATAAATGGCATTGCAGCATTAGGCACTGACTTCTTACCAATAATTGACCAAACAATAATGCATATAAAAACAAGATATGTGTTTGTCAGAAACACTATGTCCCCTACTGCGCCGCTTTGATCTATTATATTTTTTTTATCATTTAGCAGGTTCAGATATTTATCTCCCTTTAAAGCTTACTTCCCTTGGATTTTTATTTTTACCTTTGACCTTGAAGGATGACCTTGACCTTTCACCACTCAAAATGTGCAGCTCCATGAGATACACATGCATGCCAAACATGAAGTTGCTATATTCAATATTGCAAACGTTATGGCAAAATGTTAAAGTTGGGGCAAATGAACAAACAAACCAACGAACAGGGCAAAAACAATATGTCCCCCACTATAGTGGTGGGGGACATAAAAGTAATAAAACAAGAAACTGTCGGAGATGGGTGATGCTCCCCAAAGGTTTTTTTGTCACAAAATTGCACTATATATTCAGATAAAAGGAAACGTCTTTAGTGCACAGTAGTTGGGGGGACAAGAATTTTTATATATGAAATTTCAAAGGGCCATAACTCTGTGAAAAATCATCCGACCAGAACCATCTAATGATATGCACATCTCCTCTTGGTAGTGAAGCTTCCCATAAAGTTTCATTGAATTCCGGTCATTAGTTGCTGAGAAATAGCCGAGACAAGAATTGCACTATCAGGGCTCTCGGAAACACTTAATCAAGCGTATTTGTACTTGAATAACTGGGATCTTCAAGTCAATCCATTAACAAAAAAAACCTGTGAAGTAACCTCAAATTTAAACTCAAGCTAACACAATTTATTTCCTCACACCTGTTTAAAATTGAATTAATCAAGTGCAGTAATGTTTCTAAATTGTCTGATAGTTTTCCCACATCCCATCCTCTAAGGAGCTAAGTCCCGATGCTTTATCTGACAGTATTAGCATGCTTCCAGTAATGTAGTATTGACTAATGCTGTTTGAAATACCCATTTGCTGATGTGTTACAAAATTTATTTACAGTATTAACTTCCTAGAAACTTGCCCCTCAAAGACCTTTGATGCCTGCCAACACTATTCACAACTTGGAGTATTTTTCAGGCATAGGTTTTATTGATGTCATCTGGTAACACTGTTGTGATTGTCAAAGACTTTTGTATTTAACTGGTTTTGTTGTCGTTTCAAATGGAAATATCATTGCAGGGTAATGATAATGTTTTGTTTACAAAAAGAAAATGTATATAAGTGGGGTATGTACGAAAAAACAACATTAAGCACTTTTAGGCACACTTGCCTTAAAATAGTTGTTTTTTTTATTATTATCTACATGATATTTTATTCAAGTAATAATAAAGAGAACATACATGTAATGAGTGGGATTCCTAAAGTGCATTTTGAACTTGGGGTTTTAATAATGAGACCAATATTTATATTATTTATTATTTTATATTCCTTCTTTATTGAAATTGATTTTGTGCTGAAAATTTGAAGATGTGTGCAATATTAATTGGGACTCCTATTTTTCCTTTTGGACTCCTACTTTTTCCTTTTGGAATCATACTTTTTCCAAGTAAGGAGTCCAAGGACTCTTGTTTAAAAATCCTAGTGGGCCCCTGACTATATGTACAGTTAATGGAAAATTTCAAAGGGCCATAACTCTGTGAAAAATCATCCGACCAGAACAGGCTGATAATATGCACATTTCCTCTTGGTAGTGTAGCTTTCCATAAAGTTTCATTGAATTCCGGTCATTTATTGCTGAGAAATAGCCCGAACAAGAATTGCACTATATTTACAGTTAATGGAAAATTTTAAAGGGCCATAACTATTTCATTTGTTGCTGAGAAATAGCACGGACAAAAATTGTGCACGGACGACACATGGATGGACGGACGGACAGACGAAGCGGCAACTATATGCTCCCCCCCAAAATTTTCGGGGGAGCATAAAAATAATGGATTTGTAACCACGTATTCTGATAAACACCAGCCATGCCAAAATCTAATGTTCAAGGAGCATGTTCAGAAAAGTGAAATTTTGATAAAATTGCACTAAAATTGCTTTACAGACAAGTCACAAATTTAGTATAACTTTCTCAACAAGAGGACCATGAGCTAGCTGAAACCCAAAGGAACTAAACTTTCCTGAAAAGAATAAAAGAACTTTATGAAACATAAATGACACACCAATTAAGCAAAGCCAATCACAAAAGTTGACCATGAGCAAGTTCTGCACATGAGAGCTAAAACTGGACAAGTAAGCCAATATGAGACTTTGCCTGCCCCTCAACACTGTTTATAGTTCATGAACATCTGTACTACTACAACACATCTCTATTAAATTATGTAGTCCACACTTTCTTAGTGGCTAAACACATCATCAATCAAAGCCCGCAACTTGGTTGATTATAGATTATATGAGTCGTGTTCTGAGAAAACTGGGCTTAATGCATGTGTGTAAAGTGTCGTCCCAGATTAAAGCACAGGTTAATCAGGGACGACACTTTCCGCTTTTATGGTATTTTTAGTTTTAAGGAAGTCCCTCCTTACCGAAAATCAAGTTTAGGCGGAAAGTGTCGTCCCTGATTAGCTTGTGCAGACTGCACAGGCTAATCTGGGATGACACTTTACGCACATGATTTAAGCCCAGTTTTCTCAGAACACGACTCATATGATGATAAACCTTTCTGGCTCTCTCTGTAAGATGGTATGCAATTCCAAGCTTGAAACCATTGCATTTGCTATTCTTTTCACTCTTGATAAAAACAGTTTTAAGTTAATCAGGTTCAAATCTATTTATTATTAAAATAATGACATTAGCATGATAACATATCACATATTACATTACATATTAGTTCTGCTTAATTATTGTAACACATGTGAAGCAATTAAATTGTGGTTGCTTTAAAGTGGCATCTTTATTGTTTTAACAGATTTCTGAAAATGAAACAGGATGCATGCTTTCAGACTAACATTGATTATCTTCCCTTTACAATGTCATGTGCATTTGAATCATCTGTGATAAATAATGATCGATCCTTGAATGTTTTAAGAGGACATCACAAATTGAGAAACAAATAATAAGTCAATCCTGAAATCATACTTTTAAAGAATTATTGATAATCAAATATTTAAAACTCATTAAAAATTCCAGCTTAGTGTTTTCTTTTACTTTTTTACACAATGGAGCATTGGTCTATGAACTTTAACAAGGATTTTTTTGTTGGAGACCCACTTGCCCATGCCTACTTGACTCCCACTTACACAGCCTAGTTGACCCCTACTTGCCCTTGCTGGATTGATGCCTTACAGAGTTGGAACCCACTTGATCATGCAGGGCTTACATGATCATAATATAACTTTTACTATTAACCTTGACAACGCACAAACATTGTATTTTACTAATATATTTTGATATAGAAATAACTGAACAATTTCAACTTACAATACCTTTTTAATGTTCACATTTAAATTTTTCAACAATTCCAAAACTCCCCCCTCTCCACCTTTATGTTACTTTGAAGTGGCACAGCAGCTAGTTTAGAAAAAATTCCTGCGCCCAAGGATGGTAACTTGAAGCAACAAGAAACCGTCAGAGACGGGTGATGCCCCCCAAAGGTTTTTTTTGGTCACAATATTGCACTATATATTCAGATAAAAGGAAACGTCTTGAGGGCACAGCAGTTGGGGGGACAAGAACTTTTTTATAGAAAATTTCAAAGGGCCATAACTATGTGAAAAATCATCCGACCAGAACCCGCTGATAATATGCACATCTCCTCTTGGTAGTGATGAGCTTCCCATAAAGTTTCATGGAATTCCGGTCATTAGTTGCTGAGAAATAGCCAGGACAAGAATTGCACTGTTTGTACAGTTAATGGAAAATTTCAAAGGGCCATCACTCTGTGAAAAATCATCCGACCAGAACCCGCTGATAATATGCACATCTCCTCTTGGTAGTGAAGCTTCCCATTAAGTTTCATTGAATTCCGGTCATTAGTTGCTGAGATATAGCCCAGACAAGATTTGCACTATATGTACAGTTAATGGAAAATTTCAAAGGGCCATAACTCTGTGAAAAATCATCCGACCAGAACCCGCTGATATTATGCACATCTTGGTAGTGAAGCTTCCCATAAAGTTTTCATTGAATTCCAGTCATTAGTAGCTGAGAAATAGTCCGGACAAAAATTGTGCACGGATGGACGGACACACCGACGAACACACGGATGGACAGACAGACATAGCGGCGACTATTTGGGGGAGCATAAAAATGGACTGGAACAAAACTCAAATTTGATCTGAAAGTCATTCAACCAATATCAGGTCAGTTTAGACTGTATACATTGAGGAAAAAAGTCCTGAAAACTGTTATTCTACACGAAAAGGACCGTAACTTTGCCAAAAATCAATGGACCGGAATTAAACTCAAACTTGATCTGTAAGTCATGCAGGTAGACTGACATAAACAAATTGGGTGAAAATCTGAAAGAGTTTAGAAAAAAACTTCGTGAGCAGTTGGCTGGGCAGACAGACAGACATTGAGACTGCTATAGGCCACCCTACTGCTAGTTTAAAAAAAACAAAATGATTAACATTTACAAACAACCCAATAAAACAAGTTATTAAAATCACTTTATGTAAAAAGCTTATTCAATGATTGAACAGATAAGATTGCATAAGATGATACCACCACAATATGCACCAAAGTCTATTTAAACTTGAATCCACCTTGAAACACAGCTGTTTGCATGTTACAATACACCAGAATAATCAACAGACCTGTATTAAACCAACAGTTATGATAATACCCCATATTACCTGTCACTGTTATGTCTTCATTAACAGTCTCTCAAATTCCAAAATATTCTATTACAGTAGATCCATACCACAAACAATTTTATGTACAGAAATATACACACTAAAGTTGACTAAGCATGACTTTTATGAATCACTTCAACTGCAATATAGAACACTTAAACCACATCACGGTTCTTTATTCCTGCAGGGTAAGTCAAGTAAGAAATCATGTACCGGATAGTATCATATTATATTTATTATAATCATTCAGGCAATTACAGTTTTCATGCAATTACAGTTTTATTCTTTGGTTAACAAGAATTAAGTTGGATGCAGGCCTTGGTAGGAGGGAATAAAAATATGCATACAATTTTAAATATTAAACCAGATTTATGAAAAAAAAAATTCTAAATTAATACCGTATTTTTTTTACAATTATTAGTTAATATTGATTAAAATATCACAAATGGTATATTACATTACTTGAAAAAAGGTAATATTTTCAGTATATTAGATAATAAAATTTTGCGATGTGAAATCGAAGGTTCATCGCTAAAAAAGGGGGGCATAACGATATACACACTATAAACAATGCAAGTAGATTGATCATTTTATATATACAATATATAAAATTCACTACGCATGCACAATTTGCATTCCTGGGTTTACCACGTGAGGATGATGGATCAATGCACTTACGTTATTTATAGTTTAATTGGTAGTTACCTGGTACACATACCCAGTAAAATTTTATTACCAAATATACTGAAATTGTGAAAACTTATCAACTTTTTTAAGTAATGAATACACCAGTCGCGAAATTTTAATCAATATAAACTAATAATTGTAAAAAATACAGTATTTTAGAACTTTTCTTTTTTCGTGAAATCTGGTTTAACACTTTCAACAAAAAAGTCAAAGATTTGTTGCCCTAAAATAATTACACAGATAACTTCTTTGACTTGAAGAAATACGCGAAGGATCAAAAAACTATTCCGAGAAGGTGGCGTTCAGAATAGTACTTTATGCAACATTAATATTTAGGCTCATTTTTATTTTCAAACTCATCCAAGAGATTTTATAGAACAAAATTGTTCTGATCAAGTTTCATGAACATTTGAATTAAAATATGACTTCTATAGATTGGCACAGTTTCAGACTCAGCCAGTACATAATTAGACAAATTTTCTGACAAAGTTTCATGAAGAAATGGATTAAAAATGTGGCCTCTTAAGTGTAAACAAGGTTTTACTTAAGGCACATTGGGAAAACTGGCCCAGCACCTAGTGGCAATGTTTTTCCATGAATCAGCTTAGACTGTTTAACAAGGTTTTACTTTTGCCACATAACGAAAACAGCCCAGCAATGTTTATCAACCAACTGGAGCGATTTTCAAACTAAGCTTAGATATCATAAGAACAAATGTACTGACCAAGTTTCATACAGATTGGACTAAATATGTGACTTTTAGATAGTTAACAAGGCTTCAATATAGAAAGCAACAAGAGATGTGTTCGTCAGAAACACAATGCCACCTATTGCGCCGCTTTGAAAGAAAAATAATAATATTTTGTTTGACCTTTGACCTTGAAGGATGACCTTGACCTTGAACTTCCACCACTCAAAATGTGCAGCTTCATGAGAACGCAGCTTTGAATTTTATTTTATTTTTTACCTTTGACCTTCAAGGATGACCTTGACCTTGAACTTCCACCACTCACAATGTGCAGCTTAGTGAGAATGCTGCTTTGAAAAAAAATAATTTTTTTTTGACCTTTGATCTTGAAGGATGACCTTGACCTTGAACTTCCACCACTCAAAATGTGCAGCTTCATGAGATACACATGCATGCCAAATATCAAGTTGCTATCTTCAAAATTGAAAAAGTTATGGCCAATGTTAAAGTTTTCGGATGGACAGACGCCATATATTTGACATTTGACCTTAAAGGATGACCTTGACCTTCACCATTTACCACTCAAAACGTTCAGCTCCATGAGATACACATGCATGCCAAATATCAAGTTGCTATCTTCAATAGTGAAAAGTTATGGCCAATGTTAAAAAATTTTGGACTGACAGACAGACGCCATATATAAGACATTTGACCTTGAAGGATGACCTTTACCTTCACCTTTCACCACTCAAAATGTGCAGCTCTGTGAGATGCACATGCATGCCAAATATCAAGTTGCTATTTTCAATATTGAAAAAGTTATGGCTAATGTTAAAGTTATCGGACGGACAGACGCCATATATTTGACATTTGACCTTAAAAAAAAGGATGACCTTGACCTTGACCTTTCACCACTCAAAATGTTCAGCTCCATGAGATACACATGCATGCCAAATATCAAGTTGCTATCTTCAATAGTGAAAAAGTTATGGCCAATGTTAAAGTTTTTGGACGGACGGACAGACGCCACATACTAGACATTTGACCTTGAAGGATGACCTTCACCTTCACCTTTCACCACACAAATTGTGCAGCTCAGTGAGATGCACATGCATGCCAAATATCAAGTTTCTATCTTCAATAATGCAAAAGTTATGGCTAACGTTAAAGTTTTTTTTCGGACTGACGGACAGACTGACATACACACATACTGACATACTGACAGACAGACAGTTCAACTGCTATATGCCACCCTACCGGGGGCATAAAAAGGAACATCAAGAACTTACAGAAATAAAGCAATTACATTCAAGAACAACTGCATGAATGTTAATTTTTCATAAAATCAAATTAGATACCTTCTTTCATGTTTCCTTTTTAGCAGAAAAAGGAATCTGTTGACTTTGAATTTCTTTTTATAGTACAAGAGCCATTTAGCTTTGGTAAAATATGTCCATGCAACACATGTAACCTTACGGAATGATCAGCAAACCTTGCTAACGTTACCATGATTGAACCATCCACACGTTTATCATGTCCATTATAAGACAAGAACCTCATGTTACCTAATTAGACTGCATCTGACAGTATTTATGACATACACTTATCTTTAATGAAAACTGGGGCACTATTTTGGGCTTCACGAATTTGTCCAACAGTTTGAGTTAAGAATTCAAGTATTAAAACATTTAAGTGTGACAATAATAAAGACCTGAAGTGCTGATCATACGTAAATCTATAACATTTCTCTATATATATTTATTTATTTAGAAAACATCAACTGAAAGAAACTAAATCAAAATAATTGGTAACTGATATCCTGATAAAAAAATCATGCCATGTAATATTGGGTAGACATTGAAAAAAATTCTTACAATATTATAACAGTATATTACACTCAAAGAGGAACAGAAAGTTTCAAGTAAACACAAATTAAAAGAAACTAGAAATGGCGCGGCAGAGGCTGACGCGTATCCCCACGCCACATGTTTGACCCAGGGGTGCCCCAGGGTTGGTAATGGGGCCATGCATAGTTGAGATTGACCGTATTGTCATAAGAAAAGTTCAGTATCTGAATTAGAAGTGAATAGGTGTAGAAATAAAGAAATTATAGTTAAAGACAATTTTGGGTGGGTGTGGCCTATTATGGGCGGGGCGCCCCAGGGTTGGTAATGGGGCCATACATAGTTGAGATTGACCGTATTGTCATAAGAGATGTTCAGTATCAATTTGAAGTAAATCGGTGTAGAAATGAAGAAATTACAGTAAAAGGCAATTTTGGGAGGGCGTGGCCTATGTGGGCGGGGCGCCCCAGGGTTGGTAATGGCGCCATGCATAGTTGAGATTTACTGTATTGTCATAAAAGAGGTTCTGTATCAATTTGAAGTGAATCGGTGTAAAAATGAAGAAATTATAGTAAAAGGCAATTTTGGGTGGGCGTGGCCTATGTGGGCGGGGCGCCCCAGGGTTGGTAATAGGGCCATGCATAGTTGAGATTAAATGTATTGTCATAAGAGAGGTTCAGTATCAATTTGAAGTGAATCGGTGTAGAAATTAAGAAATTATAGTAAAAAGCAATTTTGGGTGGGCATGGCCTATGTGGGCGGGGCGCCCCAGGGTTGGTTATGGGGCCATGCATAGCTGAGATTGACCGCATGGTCATAAGAGATGTTCAAAATCAATTTGAAGTAAATCGGTGTAGAAATGAAGAAATTATAGTAAAAGGCAATTGTGGGCGGGGCACCCAAGGGTTGGTAATGGCGCCATGCATAGTTTAGATTGACTGTATTGTCATAAAAGAGGTTCATAGTATGCCTAGAGTTTAAACGATATATTTTTCATTGTCAGAGAAATAACAGAATCCCTTCAAAGTATGGACTCGTAAATAGTATGAAGCACGCTTTTGAAATTTACAACAAGAGTTCCGCGGTCGGAGATGACCGCATTGAAGCCGGATTTTTGATTTAAATGACAGGAAAGTACCTTTCGTGTTTTTGTCAATGCAATACTTAAATTACTGAAATATTGTTCAAAGGTCAAAATGAAATGTAAGTACTTTTCAAGGCATGAGCAAACCTTGTGTTATGTTTTGAATGCATGCATATACATGAACAACAATAACATTTAAGGTCACAAATATGAACTTGAATTGACAATTAGGAAAGTTTGATCTCAATTTTTTTATTAGCAAATTAGTAACATATTGTTTGAAGTTTCCATCAATTTCATTATCAAATGTAAGAAAATAAACTTAGATGAAATAATACTATTAACATTTTTACCTACCAAAGTTATAAGAACTTTAACATTTTTACATTCAAGGTCACAGTGACCTTGACCTTAGAATGAATGACCTTGAAATGACCAGTGGTCATCTAAGTGTGCTTGCAAACCTTCATGTCAAGTTTGAAGACTCTATGTCCAAGCATACCAAAGTTATAACAATTTTAACATTTTAACATTTAAGGTCACAGTGACTTTGACCTTCAAATGAATGACATTGAAATGACCAGTGGTCATCTTCTAGTACTGGCCAATCTTTATTTCAAGTTTGAAGACTCTAGGTACAAGCATACCAAAGTTATAACATGAAATAAGAACTTTAACATTTTTACATTCAAGGTCACAGTGACCTTGACCTTCAAATGAATGACCTTGAAATGTCCAGTGGTTACTTACTAGTTCTGGCCAACCTTCATGTCAAGTTTCAAGACTCTAGGTCCAAGCATACCAAAGTTATAACAACTTTAACATTTTTACATTCAAGGTCACAGTGACCTTGACCTTCAAATGAATGACCTTGAAATGTCCAGTGGTTACTTACTAGTTCTGGCCAACCTTCATGTCAAGTTTCAAGACTCTAGGTCCAAGCATACCAAAGTTATAACAACTTTAACATTTTTATATTGAAGGTCACAGTGACCTTCACCTTCAAATGAATGACCTTGAAATGACCAGTGGTCATCTGTTAATCCTGGCCAACCTTCATGTCAAGTTTGAAGACTCTAGGTCCAAGCATACCAAAGTTATACCATGAAATAAGAACTTTAACATTTTTACATTCAAGGTCACAGTGACCTTGACCTTCAAATGAATGACCTTGAAATGACCAGTGGTTACTAACTAGTTATGGCCAACCTTCATGTCAAGTTTCAAGACTCTAGGTCCAAGCATACCAAAGTTATAACAACTTTAACATTTTTTATATTGAAGGTCACAGTGACCTTGACCTTCAAATGAATGACCTTGAAATGACCAGTGGTCATCTGTTAATCCTGGCCAACCTTCATGTCAAGTTTGAAGACTCTAGGTCCAAGCATACCAAAGTTATACCATGAAATAAGAACTTTAACATTTTCGAGCACGCCGCCACCCCGCCCGCCCGCCCCCCCCGCCCGCCCGCCCGCCCCCCCCGCCCGCCCGACAACATCAATCTATAAGCCGAGATTTTTTCGAAAAAAATCCGGCTAAAAATACAATTAAATCAGAAGAAGAATTAAGAATCTAAATCAGAAGAAGAATTAAGAATCTGGTCCCTTGTTAAAATATTTACTGACATCTCATATAACAACATTACAAATAGTTAAATAACTGATAATATAATAAAAATATTTATCCTGCAAGTTTTGTACTAAACTTTGCATAATCAATATTCTTATATAATACAATTCAGCACTTACAAATAAATTTTCTAATGTGCAATATTTTTTATTATAAATAATATACATACATATAATCAACATTAAGTAATGTTGTATGTTACAAGCTTGTTTAGGTTGTTGTGTGTGTTTTTTGCTGTTGTAAACTACTTCTAGTATAACACAACTAGATTTGTATATGAATGTATGTTGAATGTACGCCAGTAATATGTAAGTACCCATCAAGTAGCTGTACAATACTATCTGAGAAGCTTTGTATGTATGTACTGTATTGTCTACATATGTATGTAATATTCTACGGAAAAAATAAAATTTTGCAAAAAAAAAAAAATAAAATAAAAAAATAATAAAAAAAAAAAAAGAGGTTCAGTATCAATTTGAAGTGAATCGGTGTAGAAATGAAGAAATTATAGTAAAAGGCAATTTTGGGTGGACGTGGCCTATGTGGGCGGGGCATTCCAGGGTTGGTAATGGGGCCATGCATAGTTGAGATTAACTGTATTGTCATAAGAGAGGTTCAGTATCAATTTGAAGTGAATAGGTGTAGAAATGAAGAAATAATAGTAAAAGGCAATTTTGTGTGGGCGTTGCCTATGTGGGCGGGGCGCCCCAGGATTTGTAATGGGGCCATGCATAGCTGAGATTGACCGTATTGTCATAAGAGATGTTCAGTATCAATTTGAAGTTAATCGATGTAGAAATGAAGAAATTATAGCAAAAGGCAATTTTGGGTGGGCGTGGCCTATGTGGGCGGGGATGCCCCAGTGTTGGTAATGGCGCCATGCATAGTTGAGATTGACTGTATTGTCATAAAAGAGGTTCAGTATCAATGTGAAGTGAATCGGTGTAGAAATGTAATTATAGTAAAAGGCAATATTGGATGGGCGTGGCCTATGTGGGCGGGGTGCCCCAGGATTGGTAATTAAAGGGGCCATGCATAGTTGAGATTAACTGTATTGTCATAAGAGAGGTTCAGTATTGAAGTGAATCGGTGTAGAAATAAAGAAATTGTAGTAAAAGGCAATTTTGGGTGGGCATAGCATATGTGGGCGGGGCGCCCCAGGGTTGGTAATGGGGCCATGCATAGCTGAGATTGACCGTTTTGTCATAAGAGAAGTTCAGTATCAATTTTAAGTGAATCGGTGTAGAAATGAAGAAATTATAGTAAAAGGCAATTTTGGGTGGGCATGGACTATGTGCGCGTGGCCTATGTGGGCGGTGTGCCCTAGGGTTGGTAATGGGGCCATGCATAGCTGAGATTGACCGTATTGTCATAAGAGAGGTTCAGTATCAATTTGAAGTGAATCGGTGTAGAAATTAAGAAATTATAGTAAAAGGCAATTTTGGGTGGGCGTGGCCTATGTGACCGGGGCGCCCCAGGGTTGGTAATGGGGCCATGCATAGTTGAGATTGACCGTATTGTCATAAGAGAGGCTCAGTATCAATTTGCAGTTAATGTAAAATAACATAAAACAAGATGTGTTTGTGAAACACAATGTCCCCCTATATGATGTTTGACCTTGTAGGATGACCTTGACATTGTGAAGGATGACCTTGACCTTGACCTTTCACCACTCAAAATGTGCAGCTCCATGAGATACACATGCATGCCAAATATCAAGTTGCTATCTTCAATATTGCAAAAGTATTCATAAAATGAGCGATTTTGGCCACATATATTTGACCTCTGACCTTGAAGGATGACCTTGACCTTGACCTTTCACCACTCAAAATGTGCAGCTTCATGAGATACACATGCATGCCAAATATGAAGTTGCTATCTTCAATATAGCAAAAGTTATTGCAAAATGTTAAAGTTGGCGCAAACAGACCAACAGACCAACAGACAAACCAACAGACAGGGCAAAAACAATATGTCCCCCACTACTATAGTGGGGGACATAAAAATGAGTGAAAATCTCTGACCCAGCCCCGCCCCAACCCCCATAACTTTTGACCCAGGGGTCAGATCAAAATTCCGTCACTGTCACCTTCGCACATATGCTCATAGCTACCATGTATGTAAGTTTCAAGGTTCTAGTAATAATAGTGTAGGAGGAACAGGTGGCCAGGATGGACGGACGGACAGACGCACATCACCAAAATATCCCCAATTTTTCTCCGAAAAACGTGGGGATAATAACTTACTCCGAAAATAATTTTGAGTATTGTCCTTCACAGCAACCATTTAAGTTCTCAAGTATTAAATACATCCATGTTGACTTATCCATGAACTGTTAAAAAAATAACAATTTTTGACTCGATTTCCTGGCAATCCCAATTTATCAATTCATCTTCTATACAGTCATAAAGATTGAACAAAAACAATACCCCAAGGGCAAATAATTATATTGAATTACATTGACTCCAGACTTAATTTAAAAGTGTATGGCTTTTCACCAAAAAATATAACTGTACACAAAATGCCAATAACATACCTGTATAATAAAACATCCATACACATAATTTTAAGTGTGCATTTTTATCAGTTTTTTAATCTGTGACAATATTCTATTGTATTTGTGACCGCTGTATATCATATCTACAAGATATGTCACAGCATGATAGTTCTTGCTTTTGTTTAGATAATCTCTCACAACTTTGATATGCATTATATATGACATAACGGATTATTTCTGAAATGTTTTCAATACATAATAAGAGATTATTATCTTTAAAATATATTTGGATTACACATTTAAAGGCATATCCATTAATCACCCTACTGTGTGTGGTTACTTTATAAATGTACCTTCATATTAATCACCAGTAATTTCTTTGTTGATTTTCAAATGTCAGTCAAAAACCAGCCTGAACAAGCAACATTGTTGTCAGTAATACATTTTGGACTTCTATCTATCTATATATCTATACTGTCTAACTCCCCTTGCGGGTATTATTGACAGGTGCACAGTCAGTGCAGAAAAGTGAAAAAGTTTGAAAGATAAAAGAATGTTAGATTTATTTTAAGGTGAAGTGACTTGCTCTGTAAAAAGGGAGTGTATGTATGTAATTAAACTGCTTTTATGATATTTTTTGTTTAAAGAACTTAGTCTCATCTTAGTAAAAATACAGTTTAGGTGGAAAGTTTCATCCCTAATAATCCTATGTAGACTGCACAGGCTAATCCGGGAGGAGACTTAATGCACATGCATTGAGCCCCTTTTCACAGAGCTTGGCTCACATATAATAAATATACCTATACATGTATTCTAAATATTCACGACTCTGTTATGCACCCCATATCAAATATAAATAATAATTTTATGAAAGTAAAAATATTATTTAGCAATATTGTTATGATTTTAAAATGTTATTTACAAAATGTTATTTAGTTTTTATTCAGTTATATATTTTTACAAAATATAAATTTTTGCTGCTAAGTTAAAATATAATTTAATTTCAATTTAAAAGTAAAATAGTTACATTTGCAGTGTTTTTATTAAAGATTAATGGCGGCAAATTGTACATGATATTTTTAATCTTACCCAGACTTCTTAAAGGGACTGTCAACCACGAATGACGAAAAAAGAAAAGTTCTAAAATACCGTATTTTTTACAATTGTTAGTTTAAATGGATTAAAATATCACGACTTGTATATTACATAACTTGAAAATAGTACATATTTTCAGTATATTCGGTGATAAAATTTTGCAATGTGAAATCGAAAGTACATCGCGAAAATAGGTGACATAACGATTTACACACTATAAATAACGCAAGTAGATTGATAATTTTATATATATAATATTTATACAATTCACTACGCATGCACAATTTGCATTTCTGGGTTTACCACGTGTTGATGATGATCAATCTACTGGCGTTATTTATAGTTAACTGGTAGTTACCTGGTAGACATACCCAGTAAAATTTATTACCAAATATACTGAAATATTAAAACTTAACAACTTTTTTCAAGTAATGTTATATACCAGTCATGATATTTTAATCAATATAAACTAATTATTGTTAAAAAAATACAGTATTTTACAACTTTTCTTTTCTTTGTCGTCATGGTTGACAGTCCCTTTAAGCAAACAATTACAGCTTGTGTTGCATAATGTTAAACCATAATACCCAAGCATTCTAAGCTAATTGCAACTTTATATTCTTTCAATTGATATTTTTTATTGTTCTTGATTGCTAAATAAATATAAAGCCATTCCGTTTGATATAGACAACTGTTAAGAAATTTGGTATAAAAGTGAAGAATATTGAACACGAGAGATATAGATAGAATTTACCTTATAAGAACAATATCACTAATTCAATCCTATTTTCAATATCAACTTATTCCATTACTTGTATATAATTCAAGCTAAGCAAACTACCGGTGTAACCCAATTATACCGGTAGATTGTCCTTTTACAATAAATAACTATAATTTTCTCCACACCTAGTGAAGTGAATGACACTTGTTTAAATAAGAAGTCAAACAAAATAATTAATGTTCTATATATTGTCCAAAGTGTGTGCAGAAATGAATTCAAACCAAACAATGTAACGCTCCCAAAGAAGATTAAGACGAGTTAAACAAAACTTACCCAGTAATTTAATCATTTTAACCTATTCAAGCTTGAAAGTTTAATCTGTTTTGATATTTAGATTATGTAAGTCATTTGATAGCTTGTATGAATGATAGTATTATATATTGTGTTAGTGGGATCCCAAGTGGAAAATTATGGGGGATTTTGAAAGAAGTTTCCAGACCATTTTAACAATATAAATATAAAACATTAATATAAGTAAAAGAGTGATGTTCTGAAAGGGATGTAACCCTTTTAAAGCAAACAAAACTCACAGTGATCTCCCCTAGCACTCATCATAAACTGTGTGTGATATGTTAGACTCGAAGCTACAAGCAGCCAACATAATTTTCCACTTATATTTCTGTTATACATGTACATAAATTTATAAATTGTAATTATGGCTTTTGTAATACAAATGTTTTTGTCCATCATTTGAGGAATGGGCCACCTTTGTTTTGGGAAAAATGGTGTTTTTCTGACTAAAATTGTGCAATTGGTATTGCTGAGAAAAATGTATACTTTTTGCGATTAGGAATATGGCTGAATTTTGGCATCAAATTTTTACCTCCCCTCCCAAAAAAAAAATTTAAAAAAACACACAAAAATGTATAAATATTGTAAAGGAAGCATAAGATAATATATATTTGCATTCAAAATTTATCTAAATTACGAGGCTAATTTTTATAATATAAAATAAAATGTCATCAATTCATTATGGATTAATGTTTCATAGTTCTCACCTTGTATTCTGGCGGATTAAATTAAACAATCGCAATCTTGTTGAAAACATTGGAGAAAAGATCATTTGTTAGCTATTTTTTTACCCATTTTTGACGAATTATATGACGCTAAGGTAAGGTCTTAATTAAAAACATAAAATGTTCGGACACATCATTGCTTGAGTTTTAAAATACAAACAAATGTCAGTGCTCCAGCCGGAATTCAAATAGGGCAGGGTGAACATTTCTTAAAATGTCACATATCTTATCTCATTATCATCTTATTTTTTCAATGTGTTATACGACTTTGAATATTGATAACCTATATATCATTTATAGGTACTGTATCAGTTTAATCAAAATAAAGAATGATAACATAAATGACAACAGTTTACCCTTGACTGTCTTTTAACTTCATTCTTAAAATTTTGTATTTTGTGATATGTCACGCTTAACCTTGTCATAACAAGTCTTTTTGAAAGACATCAGAAATGCTACTGTTATTGTCCTGTTTTGCAAAGATATCTGGCATTGATTTCTTTTTCTTTCCTTATGCTGTAGAGGAACTATGGTAAACTATAAATAATATAAACATGACTATCATTACTGTATGGTACAATTGTAATGACTTTTGTTACTGATAGTTGTAACCACGGTGATGTTACGGAAGTGTTCTTTGTTAAATGAAATGTTCTTTAGAGCAATGTTCTTTAAGATTTAATTGTTCAATTATTGTAAATTGTGATTCCAGTAATTTCGAGGTAACGACTTCTTAAATTGTTTCTCTGTGAGAGGTAGTTTGCTGTGAGAGGTAGAAGAGGAAGCCGGACTGCAACGCCAAAATGAAACATATTTATTCAAACTAGTATTAAGCAGTCTTACAAACATACATTCATAAATAAAACATACAATTTAACATATATACAACTACATCTGGAAATAGTCAATTTAGTAAGAGCTACTCGCTTTGAAAGTAAATATTAATTTACTAAACTGTTACAATCAACATAATCATAACAAGAGATGTATTTGTCAGAAACACAATGCCCCCTTCTGCGCCGCATTAAAATATAAAAAATAAAATTTCTATTTATCATTTGATAGGTATAGAAATCATCGGGGGGGGGGGGGGGGGGGGGGGGGGGGGCGTCTCAGTCAAAAGTCCACAGGTATGTAGTGAACATCAAAGAATTATAATTATATCATTTAAAAAAAAAACTTTGAAAAATCAATCATTTGGGTTATAAATAATCAAAATAATAAATCTGTGAAAAGAACTTCAATTCTTGGTAAAGAAATATATAATATGAGATTTATAATTATATAAATTACTTCCCTTGAAAATAACTGTCTGTAACAAATCTCTATTTTTAGTAGCAAATAATTAAAAGCCACTACCGTGACTGTAGATTCACCACTCAAAATGTGCAGCTCCATGAGATACACATGCATGCAAAATATATAAAGTGGCTATGTACAATATTGAATAATCTTCTCCCTTTTTAAACCTTATTACTTCCCTTAAATCTGTATTTTTTACCGTAGACCGTAAAGGATGACCTTGACCTTGACCTTTTACCACAATGTGTTTGTCAGAAACACAATGCTGCCTACTGCCCTGCTTTGATTTCTTTAACAAAAATATATACGTGGGCAGGTCAGATAAGTATGTCCATTTAAAGCTTATTACTTCCCTTGACTTTGTTTTTTCGACCCTAGACCTTGAAGGATGATGTTCACCTTGAAATTTTACCACTCAAAATGTGCAGCTCCATGAGATGCACATGCATGCCAAATATCGAGGTGCTATCTACAATATTTAAAAAGTTATGGCCAATGTTAAAGTTTTTTCGGACGGACGGACAGACTGACATACTGACTGACGGACAGTTCAACTGCTATATGCCACCCTACCGGGGGCATAAACATGATATAAATTACAAGTATTTATATTATTGCATTGAAAAGTAATACATTTAAGACTTAAATTAAAACACTAAATAAAATGAATCAAAGAAAGTAAATATGGTTTCTTACCTGCAACGCCAAAATGAAACACATTTATTTAAACTAGTATTAGCAGTGAAGATGTAGTACATGTAACTGCATCACATATTTATACTAGTTTGGTGTTTGAAAGGATTATTTGGCGTTGCCAGGTGACTATAGAAAGTCAATACTGAAACATATGCTATCAAATCCACCCAACAATAAACACCACTATTATAAAGGAATCTAATATTAAGACGTGATACATATTGCATGCATAATTCAGATGTTTGTTGATTGGCAAGGAATGTATCCATAACACATTAACAATGGGTAAAAGGCAAATGTGCTAAATACAAGCTTTAGTATAAAAACAAGAGCTGTCAGAGGACAGCGTGCTCGACTATTCAAGTGCTTGACAGTATAAAGTAAGCCATCATGGGGAAATTGTTCATATTCAATAATTTATTAGACGATCTTTAAAAAAAATATGGAAAAAAAAAATTTTTTGGGGGGGGGGGAGGTAGGGGGGGTTAGAGGGGGTAATAATGTGGGGTGTGGCCATTTATAAGATGATCTTTCAAAAATAAAAAAAGGGAAAAAAAATTGGGGGGGAGGGGGGGTGGGGGAAGGGCAGGGATTCTGGGTTGGGGCATGGAGTTTTGTTTGGGTGAAATCCATTGTGTAAGTGTTGTTTTGTCAAAGTATTAATAATATCTGATCATAAATAAAGAAGTTATGGCAATTTAAACAAAATGTTCAATTATCTAAGTATACAAGGGGCCATAATTCTGTCAAAATGCTTGATACAGTTGTCTGCTCTTGTTTATAGGTTGAAGTCATGTTGGTAAACAAGTATGCAAAATATGAAAGCAATATGTCAAGGGACACAGGAAATATTTGGGGTATTACGCAAACTTTAACAAAGATTTATCAATAATATGCACATTCTAAGTATAAAAGGGGCAATAATTCTGTCAAAATGCTTAATACAGTTGTCTGCTCTTGATTGAAGGTTGGGGTCATGATGGTAAACAAGTATGCAAAATATGAAAGCAATATGTCAAGGGACACAGGAAATATTTGGGGTAGTACGCAAACTTTAACATAGATTTATCAATAATATGCATATTCTAAGTACAAAAGGGGCCATAATTCTGTCAAAATGCTTGATACAGTTGTCTGCTCTTGTTTATAGGTTGGGGTCATGATGGTAAACAAGTATGCAAAATATGAAAGCAATATGTCAAGGGACAATGAAAATAATTGGGGTAGTACGAAAACTTTAACATTTGCACGGAAACGGAAACGCCAACACCGGGGTGAGTAGGATAGCTCCACTATATATATTTCATATATAATAGTAGAGCTAAAAAGTGGTTAAAGGGTAAATTCCATATAGCAATTTTATTATGTCATGTTAATACTAGTTCTGTATTAAAACATGTTGTTAAAGAGAAATGAAAGATATAATAATTTAAGACAATTCTTTGTGAAACTATGACTTTTTCTATCATGCACGTATATGAGAATATATAGGTTGGGGTCATGATGGTATAGAAGTATTCAAAATATGAAAGCAATATGTCAAACAATGAAAATAATTGGGGTAGAACGAAAACTTTTACATTTGCACGGAAATGGAAACGCCGACGCCGGGGTGAGTAGGATAGCTCCACTATATATATTTCATATATAATAGTCGAGCTAAAAAGTGGTTAAAGGGTAAATTCCATATAGCAATTTAATTATGTCATGTAAATACTAGTTCTGTATTAAAACATGTTGTTAAAGAGAAATGAAATATATTTTAATTTAAGACAATTCTTTGTGAAACTATGACTTTTTCTATCATGCACGTATATGAAAATATTTGTTATAATTTAAGTGTGTATTTAAAACAACAACATTAGGCCACAACAAATTGAAGATTTGTTCTACAGATTTTTGCCCCCCAAAAAAGGAGCGAGCGAGCGAAATTAAAATAAATACATTTTTATTTTTTTTAAACCATAGGCTAGCGAAAAGCGAAAAATAATAAATACAATTCATATATTGTCTATGGAAATTGATAGATTTTGCCAAATAAATGCACAATATCTGCAAAATACAAGTACAAGATATTTAGTAGTAATAACTGAGTTTTAGCTCTTATCCAATGTTTGTAAAAATAAATAAAAAATCTCCAATAGCTGTTCTGCTTACTTACACCAGGTAGTGACTACTTAAATTTGACATGGTACACTGTAGTTTTCATTATCAAAGTTATATTAGAAGCTCTCGTGTTTTTCCCAAGCCATTTTAGCGTGGCGCGGCGCCATGCCCTTTTTGTAACGCCACACTGCCCCCCTTTCAAAGCCATTAAGCGCCACCCTGCCCTTTCCAAAGGCTGCTGCCCTGCCCTTTCATGACATGAGCAACTGCTGTTTTCCGCGCCCTTATTGATTTAATTTCGTTGATATTATAATTTATAGCCATTTTGACCTTTGAACTCTTGAATTTTTTCACCAGACACGCTGTCCAATGACTGTGAACAAAATTAATGTACAGAGTCATTTTTAAATCTCACAATGAATGACATAGTTATGGCCCAGACAAGATCATTTATTGCCATTTTTGACCTTTGAACTAAAAGTGTGACCTTGACCTTGGAGATATCGAAGTTATTCTTTTGCGCGACTCACTGTCCAATGATGGTAAACAAAAGAGCCAAATGATTTTTAAATCTCACAATAAACTACATAGTTATAGCCAGGACCAGCTCATATATGGCAATTTTTTACCTTTGAACTCAAAGTGTGACCTTGACCTTGGAGATATCGACGTAATTCTTTCGCGCGACACAAAGTCCAATGATGGTGAACAAATGTGCCAAATGATTTTAAAATCTCACAATGAAAGACATAGTTATGGCCCTGACAAGCTCATTTATGGCCATTTTTGACCTTTGAACTTAAAGTGTGACCTTGACCTTGGAGATATCGACGTAATTCTTTTGCGCGACACACTGTCCAATAATGGTGAACATTATGTGCCAAATGATTTTTAAATCTCACAATAAACGATATAGTTATGGCCCGGACAAGCTCATTTATGGCCATTTTTGACCTTTGAACTCAAAGTGTGACCTTGTCTTTGGAGCTATCGACGTAATTCTTTTGCGTGACACACCATCCAATCATGGTGAACGAATGTGCCAAATGATTTTAAATTCTTACAATGAACAACATAGTTATGGCCTGGACAAGGTCATTTATGGCCATTCTTGACCTTTGAACTTTAAGTGTGACCTTGACCTTGGAGATATCGACGTAATTCTTTCGCGCAACACACCGTCCAATGATGGTGAACAAATGTGCCAAATGATTATAAAATCTTACAATGAATGACATAGTAATAGTCCGGACAAGCTCATTTATGATCGTTGAACTCAAAGTGTGACCTTGACCTTGGAGATATCAACGAAATCCTTTCGCGCGACACACCATCCAATGATGGTGAACAAATTTGCCAAATGATTTTAAAATCTCTCAATAAATGACAAAGTCATGGCCCGGACAAGCATTTGACCTTTGAACTCCAAGTGTGACCTTGATCTTTGAGATACATGTATCAACATACTTTTTTCACATGACACACCGTCCCATGATGATGAACAAATGTACCAAGTCATTTTAAAATCTTACGATAAATGACATAGTTATGGTCCGGACAAACTTTCAGTTTGAAACACACTAAGTGACCATGTGACGTAGTTTTTGACCTGGCATGACCCATATTCAAACTTGACCTAAACATCATCTAGATACAACTTCTGACCAAGTCTGGTGAAGATCGGATGAAATTTCGGGACAGACAGACAGACTGACAGACAGACAAAGTGACTCCATATAGCCCCCATTACCAATGGTAATGGGGGTATAATAAAATGGTAATGGGGGTATAATAAATAAAGGAAGTTAAATACACCAATTACCATAAAATGTGCTTGTTTATATTTTTTATGTGTATAGGTTTTTCTCAAAACCACTTATTCATGGAACGTTTTTGCCCCTTTTTTTACCTAAACTGCGCGTTAAAATGCCCTTTTTCAAAGTAATGTTCCATGCCCCTTTTCCCTCCTGGGAAAAACACTAAGCTCAGCTTTCTTTCACTGATGGTTAAATAACATGAAACAACAAGACTATTGCCAATTGTCAAAGATTTTTGAAAGTATAGTAAAGTGAACTTACTATAAACTTTGAACGTTAACAAAAGCCCACCATGTCCCTCAGATAGAAGGAAAGGACTTGAAATTTGGGGTCTATGCAAATCACAATACCGCAATGAGGATTACAAAGTTTTTATATCTATTTAATTTTCATGCATTAATTTCTATTCTAAAAGCATGCACATTTAAAAATAAGAAATTTCAGTTTGGATTCTCCATGATGATCAAATGTCAAATGTTAAAAAAAATGTTCTTGCTGTGCTCCATTATGTACGTCAAAAATATATTCAGTTCTCATGTCCAAACCCAAGGAAAAGTTATTCTTCATTCTTTCTAGTTACCTGATGGGAACTACACATCACTGCTTCATTTCTTTATTTTTGCTATGATACAAATTCTTCTTGTCAGTGTGTTTCTCTGTATTAGTTATTTGGAGTTGTCTTTGTGAAACTGATGGCAAATATTTATTCAAATCTAGTTCTAGTTAGCATCATACATCTCATTAATCTGCTATCTTCTATCCCATTATCCATCAACTTTCTTCATCAAATTATTTTCTTAATTTTCGGCCATAATTCTTCCAGCCCAACAAAAATGGGATCTACAAGGATATAACTTTATTATAAGAGTATCCATTCAGATCATTATGTTTATGGTTAATCCCTTATAAGAGCTTTTAATTATATCACATCTTACTAGTTATCAAAATCACATGGCAATAACATAATATTTCCATAACATCAAACACTACAAGTTTTACAAGAAAAACAAATCAATACAGAATGATCACTACAATAATGCATATGTTGGACGAGAAAGACTATTGTCAAATAACATACCCCATTTAGAATAAGATTTTCTTCTCTTATCCTTCCATATACACTCTAGATGCCTCCACAATGTGGTCAACTATCAGAAATTCTGATGGCACCTTCTTTCAAACAACAAACACTCTGGTCTTAAGCCCAACTTCAACTGACTCATAAAAACACAGAAAACTCCCGAACTCTCCCATACACTAACCAGGCTTCCTTGAATAAACACTAGTAGCCCCATACCCCAAAACTGACCCCAAATCTCTATTTATTCTCCCCTTGGATTTGACAGTATGATTCATGATTTCAGGGCTTTCAGTAAACTTGGATGTGTATCCCGCAGCCGGTTTATAGTAACATTTATACTGGCTATTCTAATTAACTATTTTAACATTTACACAAAACAAACAACCCTATTTTTTTGACACCAATATATATGTCCCCTACCGGCTCCACCATTGTCAGATTTTTTTATAAATATATTTGTTGCCATAGCAACCAGAATTTTTGACGTAGGAACAAAATGAAATGACGTGCATAATGTTCATATTGCCCTCTATCCATATTTTAAGTTTCATGACAAAATATGAAGAACTTTTGAAGTTACCGCAGGATCCAGATAAGTGTGACAGAAAGACTCACAGACAGACACACAGAGCGCAAACCATAATTCACCTCCGGTAAAACCGGTAGGGGACAATAAATAATACAACAAGCAAATTCGTTGAATTGATATCCGCCGCCAGTATGCTTTTGGACACAAATGTATTATGTTTGACACTCAAAAGAGTATTTTTTCAAGATACAAAGGGCCATAACTCCTTTATTAACAGATGATGTACCATGCCATTTGGCGTGCATCATCCTCTTATCCATATATACCTGTATGCTCATACCAAGTGCCAATGAAATCCGCCAAAGCACTTCCAAGATATATATTGGCTCCGGACACACACAAAAAGCATTTTTTAAGATACAAAGGGCCATAACTCTTTTATTAACTGATGGTGTACAATGCCATTTGGCGTGCATCATCCTCTTGTCCATATACATACTCATACTAAGTTTTAATGAAATCCGCCACAGCACTTCCAAGATATTGCTCCGGACGGAAGGAAAGACGGACGGTAAGACGGAAGGATGGACGAACAACGCCAAACAATATCCCTCCGCCTATGGCGAGGGATAATAAATATCAAGCATAAGCAGTGATTTTTCTTCATGTTATACTTTACAGCCTGTGCCTTTTTGATTGGGGATAAAGTGCAATAAACCATGAAATTGGGAAAATTTAAACATTATTCAGGGGTGTCAATTGTCCCAAATTTAAAATCCAGAAAATTAGACCAGAGGTCTGGGAACGCAGGTCCCCAACGGAGATAAAGGGCTACGCCCCCACCCATCCTCCAGCCCTCTCTAATTGTACAAATTTTAGTATTTCTAGTTGAAATTTCTCGTGAACACTATGCGTAATATTATTTATCAGACTTTCCATATCACCGCAGGTGTATTCGTCATTATAGGTTTGTTTATAATGGACGTAAACAATAAATTAAATCAGCGGAAAATGATGTATCCGAAAACGACAATCCAAAAAATGTATGTGATTTGCACATGAAATAAAATGTGCATATCGTTTGAATGCTGAAAAATGAAAACCATTTACCTAGCAAATACGTAATCAAAATATAATTTGGTTAACATAATGTTTTACAATATGCTATTGAGCTGCTTAACTTTTCTAATCAATCACTTAGATTATTTCAGGATAGAGGACATGTGCAACGTTTTGTTGACTTGTAATAATTTCGGAAAGTAGCTTCAATTTACTGTCAGTTATTGATTATGTCCGAGCCATCGATTAGCCAATCTGAAATAAAATCCTGGGCCAAATGTGAACCAAGCGCAAAGACGATGAAGCTTTAACAAAAATATTAATTTTGTTCTCAATTTATCGCGCTTTCAAACGTATTTCCCCTACCCCCCCCCCCCCCCCATTAAAAAAATAAAATCTCATCTGATTTTCATTCATCTCAAAATTGACCCAGGTCAGCTCAAATCCGGATTTCCGGAATAATCCGGAAAATTGACACCCCTGATTATTATTATGATTATAAATAACAGTACACCAATTGATAACAAGAGCACCGCCTTGCGGGTGCAGACCGCTCATCTATTTTCTTTTTAAAGGTGAAGGGACTCTCATTTTCAATCACAAAGGAGGGAGGAGTGGAGTGAAGAGGGGTGTATAGTGTGGGGTTGTGGACATTTATTACATTATCTTCCAAAAAAGCGAAAAAAAAAAAAAAAAAAAAAAAAAAATCCGGGGGGGGGGGGGGTGGGTTGGGGGGGGGCGATGGGGGGGGGTTTGGGTGCGATGGTTGGACGGTATTTCAAACATAACCATTTTTAAAAAAAAAATGGGGGGGGGTATAGTGTGAGGGTGTGGTGGTAATTTGTGAGATGATCTTAAAAAAAAAAAAAAAAAAAAAAAAAAAAAAAAAAAAAAAAAATTAGGGGGGGGGGGTGGGGGGTGGGGGGGGGGGGGGTATAGTGTGAGGGTTGTGGTGGTCATTTGTGAGATGATCTTAAAAAAAAAAAAAAAAAAAAAAAAAAAATAGGGGGGGGGAGGGGGGGAGGGGGGAGGGGGGGAGGGGACGGCACGGGGGATGGTTTGGGTGGAGTCTATTGTGGTATGTCAGGTAAGAGTAGTTTCATCAAAGTATCAATCAAATCTAATCATAAATAAAGAAGTTATGGCAATTTTAGCAAAATTTAATAATTTGACCTTGAGAGTCAAGGTCATTCAAAGGTCAAAGTAAAATTAAAGTTGCCAGGTACAGTAACCTCATGATAGCATGTAAGTATTTGAAGTTTGAAAGCAATAGCCTTGATACTTAAGAAGTAAAGTGGATCGAAACACAAAATTTAACCATATATTAAAAGTTACTAAGTCAAAAAAGGGCCATAATTCCGTAACAATGACAACCAGAGTTATGCAACTTGTCCTTTTACTGTACCCTTATGATAGTTTGTGAGTGTTCCAAGTATGAAAGCAATATCTATGATACTTTAGGGGTAAAGTGGACCAAAACATAAATCTTAACCAAATTTTCAATTTTCTAAGTATAAAGGGCCCATAATTCCGTTCAAATGCCAGTCAGAGTTACATAACTTTGCCTGCACGGTCCCCTTATGATAGTTCATAAATCTTGCAAGTATGAAAGCAATAGCTTTGATACTGTAGGAATAAAGTGGACCTAAACACAAAACTTAATCAAATTTTCAATTTTCTAAGTATAAAAAGGGCACATAATTCTGTCAAAATGCCAGTCAGAGTTACATTACTTTGCCTGCACAGTCCCCTTATGATAGTTAGTAAGTGTTGCAAGTATGAAAGCAATAGCTTTAATGCTTAAGGAATAAAATGGACCTAAACACAAAACTTAACCAAAATTGTCAATTTTCTAAGTATAAAAAGGGCACATAATTCTGTCAAAATGCATGCCAGAGTTATCTAAATTTGCCTGCCCAGTCCCCTCATGATAGTAAGTAAGTGTACCAAGTTTGAATGCAATAGCATTGATACTTACTGAGAAAAGTGGAACTAAACGCAAAACTTAACCAAAATTTTCAATTTTTTAAGTATAAAAAGGGCACATAATTCTGTCAAAATGCACGCCAGAGTTATCTAACTTTGCCTGCCCAGTCCCCTCATGATAGTAAGTAAGTGTACCAAGTTTGAATGCAATAGCATTGATACTTTCTGAGAAAAGTGGACCTAAACGCAAAACTTAACCGGACGCCGACGCCAACGCCAACGCCAACGCCAACGCCAACGCCGACGCCGAGGTGATGACAATAGCTCATAATTTTTTTTCAAAAAATAGATGAGCTAAAAAGTTAACGTTTAACTGCTTTCTAAAATTTATATTATAAAGTGCTAGGGAATTTAAAACTGCTGTATGACAAACTGAATAAACAAATTGAGTTTTTTTAATAGTTTGGCTTATTTTGGGGGGAACTTCGGCCCGATTTAAAAAAAAAAATGTAACTTTTTGCCATTAGGAAACAGCCATTTATGTATTTTGCAATTTGGACACAGTCTGTAAGAGATTGTAATTTTGGGATAAAAAAAAACACACTGATACGAAATATCTGGAATTTGTATGAGCTCTAAATTATCATTAGGTTATGGTATTATACAAAACTCGATGAATTACTTTTGTTAGTTTAGCACTGTTTTTGTTTGTTTAGCACTGTTTAAATTAGAAATGAGAAGTAACTGTTTAAGTTTTGAAAAGTAAAAAAACATAACTTCCTAATGAAAGAAAAATAAGAAATGGGGTAGCAAAAGTTTTGTATTCTAATATAAAACAAAGTACAAAGTGTTCAAAAAACCAGGTTTTCAAAAAATACATTAAAAAGTCAGATAAAGGGAGGCAATTCAAAATGTTCATTGTTACTGATTGTTCCTAGTTATCCCCTTGTGTCAAATTCAATATATTTTCTCAAGGTGTGACCTTGACCTTGGAGATATCGACGAAATTCTTTCAAATGACACACCGTCCAATGATTGTGAACAAATGCAACGAGTAATTTTAAAATCTCACAATGAATGACCCGGACAAGATCACTTATGGCCATTTTTGACATTTGAACTCAAAGTGTGACCTCTATGTTGCAGATACCTACGTAATTCTTTCGCATGACACACTGTCTAATGATGGTGAACAAATGATTTTAAAATCTCACGATGAACGACATAGTTATGGCCCGGACAAGCTTGTTCTGCCCGCCGACATTCACCAATCTAATAACAAGTTTTTTCCTTCAGAAAACCTGGTTAAAAAGTAAGTCAAATCCCAGTAAAGTTGTTGAGGTCTAGAGAGTGTCTTTACTTTCGCACTTATGTTCAATTTATGTTTTGGGGGCAAAATGAACACCTTGGACTTGGCCATCAACAGTTTGAACTAGTAGATAGGAGGCACATACAATTAATATTATAATCAACATTGTTTTGTTTAGTTGTCCAGTTCACATTCTGATGTAGATGCGGCTGAGATATAAAATTAATAAAATCATCTGTGATGCAGTGACTCATTGCCTCGGGGGAAAATTAACATTTACATTTGTGTCTTAGGCCGACATAACAAGACAGTCGGACGCTGCTATTTTTTTACCATAAACCAATCTACATGTACTAACGCAAAGCCTTATAACAGTCTAAGGCGTAAAAAACGTAGGCTAAATTAAACTAAATAATTTTATAAATAGGTGTGCAGCAAAATTGTGGGGAAAATAAAAAATAAAATATTTTTATTTCGTGTTAAGATTTTAAGATGCGACAAATCCGACAAACATTTAATCAATTTGTTGTGACCTTATAATTACCTTTTTTTCATATGGCAATTTAAAGAAGCAATAAAATACTTTAAAAACAATCATGTACAATAACACCTGTTCAACCGAGAATAATGAAACACTTCCATATAATTCATCTTAGGCCTCTTCAATCTTCAAGCCCTTAGAAACCTGGACATAGCAACAGAGTGTTGGTGATATCAACAATGGACAAGCCCTTAGAAACCTGGACATAGAAACGGAGTGTTGGTGATATCAACAATGGACAAGCCCTTAGAAACCTGGACATAGAAACGGAGTGTTGGTGATATCAACAATAGACAAGCCCTTAGAAACCTGGACATAGCAACAGAGTGTTGGTGATATCAACAATGGACAAGCCCTTAGAAACCTGGACATAGGAACGGAGTGTTGGTGATATCAACAATGGACAAGCCCTTAGAAACCTAAACATAGAAACAAAGTGTTGGTGATATCAACAATGGACAAGCCCTTAAAAACCTGGACATAGCAACAGTGTGTTGGTGATATCAACAATGGACAAGCCCTTAGAAACCTGGACATCGCAACAGAGTGTTGGTGATATCAACAATGGACAAGCCCTTAGAAACCTGGACATAGAAACAGAGTGTTGGTGATATCAACAATAGACAAGCCCTTAGAAACCTGGACATAGAAACGGAGTGTTGGTGATATCAACAATGGACAAGCTCTTAGAAACCTGGACAAAGCAACAGAGTGTTGGTGATATCAACAATAAACAAGCCCTAAGAAACCTGGACATAGAAACATAGTGTTGGTGATATCAACAATGGACAAGCCCTTAGAAACGGTGATATCAACAATGGACAAGCCCTTAGAAACCTGGACATAGAAACGGAGTGTTGGTGATATCAACAATAGACAAGCCCTTAGAAACCTGGACATAGAAACGGAGTGTTGGTGATATCAACAATGGACAAGCCCTTAGAAACCTGGACATAGAAACGGAGTGTTGGTGATATCAACAATCGACAAGCCCTTAGAAACCTGGACATAGTCTTAGAGTATTGGTGATATCAACAATGGACAAGCCCTTAGAAACCAGGACAAAGCAACAGAGTGTTGGTGATATCAACAATGTCATTCAATACTGTATCTAGACTATACAGGCACTGTAAATTGTAACAACAACTTTTGTTACTGATAGTTGTAACCAAGCTATTCTAGTTACAACAGTGTTGTGTTAAGGAATTGTAACCACGGTGATGTAACGGAATTGTTCTTTGTCAATGAGTTGTTCTTAAAGATTTAATTGTTCAATTGTTGTAAATTGTGATTTCGAGGTAACGACTTCTTATATTAAAAATTGGTTGTGAGAGGTAGAAGAGGAAGCCGGACTGCAACGCCAAAATGAAATACATTTATTCAAACGAGTATTAAGCAGTCGTTCAATCATTCATACATAAATCAAACATACAATTTAACAAATATACGACTGCATTGGGAATTAGTCAATTTAGTAAGAGCTACTCGCTTTTAAAGTAAATATTAATTTACTAAACTGTTACAATCAACATAATTATTAAAATGAAATAAATTATAAGTACACTGCAACTCCAATATATCGCGGTTGAAGGGGTCCAAAGATCGCGACCGTGATATATCCGGCGCGCGATATAAATTGTAAGGTTATGTATGCATGTATATGTATGCATTAGCATCGTTATGCAATCTCAAAACACACTATTTACCTATCTTATTCAATTATGTGTTATATCCATATGTTATTCATTGGTATAACACAAAACATTATTCCTTGTGAGTATTTTCAAATGCATATAATAAAATTTGTAATCCAAAAAACATTGCCGAGTTGTATTGTTTAAGAAAGCATGCACAAATTAGACCCATGTACAAAATGACGTCATTCATTCTCATGAAAAGCATTGAAAGCATGGGTTTTAATAGTAGTGCATTTTGACAAACTTAGGGATCTTTACCTCTAAACTAAAAGCAAGTAGTTTACACTGTATCTAACGCACACAGATTGTTGAGATAGGTCAGTATTGACTTGTGACATTTACAGTTATAATTGTGTACACCCTAATGTGTGCACTGGTGCGTTTCGGCAGTTCAACGCAAATTCAATACAGAATAGTAACACCCGAAATGACCTGTGATGTTTGAGAAGAGGGGCTATTGTTTATCGCAGTACACAGGTGTTAAAGTGATGTACAATGTAAGCAAACAATTTGTTCAAATTGGATTATGAATGTTGGATAAAAGTTGGTGAAAAAAGGGAAAAATACTAGCTTGAAACAGATTTTAATTCATCAAATTCTCAGATTAAAACATTTTATTTGGGGATTATGCTCGTCAGATTTTTGGGAGCCATAGCCGATTCGCGATATATTGGACAACGCGATATAACGGACCGTGATATATTGGAGTTGCAGTGTATTCATTTTATTTCATTGAAAAGTAATACATTTCAGACTTAAGAGTAAACCATTAAATAAAATAAATCAAAGAAAGTAAATATGGTCTCTTACCTGCAACGCCAAAATGAAACGGAGTGTTGGTGATATCAACAATGGACAAGCTCTTAGAAACCTGGACAAAGCAACAGAGTGTTGGTGATATCAACAATAAACAAGCCCTAAGAAACCTGGACATAGAAACATAGTGTTGGTGATATCAACAATGGACAAGCCCTTAGAAACGGTGATATCAACAATGGACAAGCCCTTAGAAACCTGGACATAGAAACGGAGTGTTGGTGATATCAACAATAGACAAGCCCTTAGAAACCTGGACATAGAAACGGAGTGTTGGTGATATCAACAATGGACAAGCCCTTAGAAACCTGGACATAGAAACGGAGTGTTGGTGATATCAACAATCGACAAGCCCTTAGAAACCTGGACATAGTCTTAGAGTATTGGTGATATCAACAATGGACAAGCCCTTAGAAACCAGGACAAAGCAACAGAGTGTTGGTGATATCAACAATGTCATTCAATACTGTATCTAGACTATACAGGCACTGTAAATTGTAACAACAACTTTTGTTACTGATAGTTGTAACCAAGCTATTCTAGTTACAACAGTGTTGTGTTAAGGAATTGTAACCACGGTGATGTAACGGAATTGTTCTTTGTCAATGAGTTGTTCTTAAAGATTTAATTGTTCAATTGTTGTAAATTGTGATTTCGAGGTAACGACTTCTTATATTAAAAATTGGTTGTGAGAGGTAGAAGAGGAAGCCGGACTGCAACGCCAAAATGAAATACATTTATTCAAACGAGTATTAAGCAGTCGTTCAATCATTCATACATAAATCAAACATACAATTTAACAAATATACGACTGCATTGGGAATTAGTCAATTTAGTCATGTACAAAATGACGTCATTCATTCTCATGAAAAGCATTGAAAGCATGGGTTTTAATAGTAGTGCATTTTGACAAACTTAGGGATCTTTACCTCTAAACTAAAAGCAAGTAGTTTACACTGTATCTAACGCACACAGATTGTTGAGATAGGTCAGTATTGACTTGTGACATTTACAGTTATAATTGTGTACACCCTAATGTGTGCACTGGTGCGTTTCGGCAGTTCAACGCAAATTCAATACAGAATGGTAACACCCGAAATGACCTGTGATGTTTGAGAAGAGGGGCTATTGTTTATCGCAGTACACAGGTGTTAAAGTGATGTACAATGTAAGCAAACAATTTGTTCAAATTGGATTATGAATGTTGGATAAAAGTTGGTGAAAAAAGGGAAAAATACTAGCTAGGGTAACACCCGAAATGACCTGTGATGTTTGAGAAGAGGGGCTATTGTTTATCGCAGTACACAGGTGTTAAAGTGATGTACAATGTAAGCAAACAATTTGTTCAAATTGGATTATGAATGTTGGATAAAAGTTGGTGAAAAAAGGGAAAAATACTAGCTTGAAACAGATTTTAATTCATCAAATTCTCAGATTAAAACATTTTATTTGGGGATTATGCTCGTCAGATTTTTGGGAGCCATAGCCGATTCGCGATATATTGGACAACGCGATATAACGGACCGTGATATATTGGAGTTGCAGTGTATTCATATTATTTCATTGAAAAGTAATACATTTCAGACTTAAGAGTAAACCATTAAATAAAATAAATCAAAGAAAGTAAATATGGTCTCTTACCTGCAACGCCAAAATGAAATACATTTATTCAAACTAATATTAAGCAGAGAAGATGTAGTAACTGCATCACATATATATACTAATTTGGTGTTTGGAAGGATATTTGACGTTACCAAGTTATTATAGAAAGTCAATACAGAAACATATGTTGTAAAATCCACCCAACAATAAACACCACTATTATAAAGAAATCTAATATTAAGACGTGATACATATTGCATGCATAATTCAGATGTTTGTTGATTGCCAAGGAATGTATCAATAACACATTAACAATAGGAAAAAGGCAAATGTGCTAAATACGAGCTTAAGTATAATAAAAAGTGGTTAAAGGGAATATTCCATATAGCAATTTAATTATGTCATGTAAATTCTTGTTCTGTATTGAAACATGTTGTTAGATAATATAATTTAAGACAAATCTTTGTGAAAAAATAGAGGATTAATGAATCAGCAATCTTGGTGGAATATCAGGTCTCATATCAGTGTTTTTTTCAGTTTTGGGGGAAGGGGGTCCAGTCCCCTGAGAGGGGAAAAATTCACGCGTACAAGGGAAAAGGGGAAAATTTCTATGCTTATCTAGTAACAGTACAAAATCAAGTTTTAACACTATAATTCACCATACAGAGGGAGAAAAACATAATTCAAACTCTTTTATTCATTAACATGTTATGTTCATGTTCAAAGTTCAACATTTCTGGGCTTTTCAGCGAAATTATCAATTATTCTGGTGACCTCCTCTTCATCAAGTCTCTCCGTGTGCAGACAAAGTCTGATCAGGAACTTCGGTGTAGCTTCCCCAAGCCTGTTTTTCTGTGGCGTGCAAAGCAGGTTGAGCAAACTAAACAGTCTTTCAACATTCTCTTGACCGGACGTTTCTGGCGTTTCACTGCCGGCATTTGAAGAAGACTGACTTTTAAGCTGTACTTGTTTGAAAAGAATATCAATTTATTTTTAAGTTAAAACAGATTTGTCAATTTTTTTACGATAGCTTTTGTTGTTGTGCGACATGTTGGAATACGTATGGTTTGCGGTAGATGTCGTAAAGCGAAAGTTGTGATAGTGAACTACGTACGGTTTGCGGTTAAGGCTAAAATAAAGTGCAGTTCAGGAAAATTGTAGAAAATTCGTAACGAAAGACGTATTTAAATGAGGTATTGATTAAAATTGAATAACACTTCCGAGAGGGGAATTTTAAAAATATTTGGGGGAAAAATATATACTCTAAAGATGGGGGAATGGGGCCGAATAACGCCGAATATTTCATCCAAAAAAAACACTGCATATCTTGAAAGTTCCAGAGCCATAAAAAGGGAAGTGGTAGGGGCGCATCGGAATTGGAAAGTGGGACAGTGTCCACCTTTGTATTGCTTCATGTAGTTTGAGCACTGCATATTTTATCCAATTTTGTTTCAAATTATTTATCAAATTTATAGTTCACCCATGCCTTGATGGAATTATCTTTCAACCTTTTACCAAAATGAGTGTCAGCACCTAAACAACACGGAGAATATCGGGCACAAAAATAATGCCGACGTTATCCGAAGTCGATGTATAGTCTAAAACCCGTACCATACCGGATCTGTCTACGCTTTGTGTAACATTGAAACAGCCGATATCGTTAGTGTTTTTTTCCCAATAGGGAATTTTAAAGCAAATTTTGGGAAAAAAGTATACTTTTTGTGACTGTGAATATGGCCAAATTTCAGCTATAAAATCAGGCCAAAAAAGCCCTGCATAGTTTGGCATTCTCAAAACACGTTACTTACCGACTGATTGCACTGTGTGTTATGACCATTGGAATAACAAAATGCATTATTCAATTTTAGTAAGTATTTTCAAATGCATATAATTAAACGTGTTATCCAAAATCATTTCCAGATTTCCTTATATATGGAAAGTAAAGAAAATTCTAGCAACAAAGAAACATTTCTCATGTATATTGTGTACAGATGAAAATCATGCAAATATTTGACTTCATGCACAACATCATGTCATTCTTCCACGGGGAAAGTGTGGACTTCAATATCTACTTGTTGAATAAAAACTTCGTAGCAAAGAGGTCACTAATATCTTCACTTTGGTAAAAAATCAAAGAGGATTTTTTAAATGTAGAAACTTTTTCTCTTACTAAATAAGTACTTATTTACGCTGTATCTGCAGAGCTACATTCGTTAGATAGATCAGTAATGATCTGTGACATATACAGTTATTGTACACAGCTTCACGTGGCGGGTCGGCATGTATTCGGCTCCCTGAGCACCGATTGGCTGATGCGCTTACCAAGAAGAATTTGATTGACAGCTGGAAAAATCAATATTGGCCACTTGCTGCGAACTTCATTGAAAACAGTAACTCTTAGGGGGAGTTAACAGTCTGAATAACACTATTTACTGTTGACATTAATTGTACGTGTCGTGTAGATTTTTGGACATCCAAGGGACTTCCACCATTTTTATAATGGATGTAGGACTTCCGTTTTTGGGCGTAATTTACGCCGGGATGTCCACTAACGGAAGCGCTGCTAGAAAACAAGGCCAAAACACCAACTTTGGGGAAAGGGCCACAGCCTTTTTTCGGGCAAAAAATAAGACACAATTTTCTGGCTGTGAGGAATGAAAAATACTGAAGTAGATTGGAAATTGATAGAAAAATGCATGATTTAAAAGAAATTTCTGTAGGGGAAAGGGCCTTTTTGGTTTAGGGGAAGAAAAAGAGGCCCCTCAAGGAAGGGTTTTTTGACCCTGGAATAACAGGAAAACTCTAGATTATTGATTTTTAAACATTATACAAAGCCATAATACCTGACAAAAACTTGTTTCTTGCCACCATTAAGCAGAAAATGTTCAAAGTGATGTATTTGTACAGTACCAGGGCTCGCGCTAGGGGGCGACGTGAGCGAAAAAGTCGCTTTCTTACATCAAACTTCGCCTAAAATTTGAGAAATTGTAGATAAAAAGCAACTTCCAGTCTCCAACCAGAATTTGTTTACATCCGGTTTTCTTTATGTCAAGGTCTCATTCAATTTGCCTATACACACTGTCGCAGCCTGGAGAGTGTCGCAATTGAGCGACAGGTAATTTGAGGTGAACCCCGCCCCCGATTCTCCCAACCTCCGAACTTATCCAATTGGCGATTGATATTCGTCAAGTCAGATTTCAACTCGCATGCAGTCACGTGCAAGGGGAGTGATAATTGAAGTTTGCTACTGTCTGTCATGTGTAATTGATTTGAAAGTGATTAGAGATAATCCACGGAGCTGAGGTTGCCACATTAATTGATCAATTTAATTGATTACGATGAATTAATGATCATATACTTGTGATCTTTTGTCGGCAAGAATGTTTGCTTTATGTTGATGTTTCGGGGAATGTTTTGAAACGCAAAAAGGTGCAATTGTTTGCAGAGAGTACATGGGATACGTAAGGTACATGTAAGTTGTGCAAACAAAAGAAACTTGAGCTATTGTCCTTATCCGCAGACGATTATTATTATTATAAATGTCTATGACGCATCTTCGTTCATTATTACTAAATTTCTGTTGAATAATCTACATGTAGTTGATTGCTTTCAATATTTTTTTTATACTGTCTTGCTAAATACGACCAAGTTTATGAAATTATGTGCATACGGGCATGTCTGTGTATAAAGCATTTTTTGTACATGCCAAAATTAATAATATTTCTATCACCGTAGAGGATAGATTTTTGAGCCTGAAATCTTATAAAAATCATTGCAAAAAAAGAGAGAAAAAATAGTCAGCTGTATACATGTATTATGAAACATAATTATTTTGTCAAACTAATTGTTTGCTTAGATTCTGATAAATACAAAGAAGACACTATCTATTTTCTGTCAATAAGACTCTTCATGTATTATTATATTTATGTAACTTGTAACACGTTGGTTTTCTGTGCACCTTGTCCGTCCCTCAGTCTGTCTGTCCGAAAAAGTTTTTGCCGTGAATATCTCAAAAAAGTATATGACCTACAGTCTTGAAACTTGCTTACCATGTGAAGTTGTGCATCTGGGTTTTTTCGTGTGATTTCAATTTGTAAAAGTTATGACCATTGAACATATTATCTTTGAAATACTTTACTCTTTATAATATCATATATATTTACATCAAAATGGATTGAATAGAGTTAGTAAAATTATGGTCATTTATCTGTTATATCTATTATTTCTTGGTTAATTAGAACTGCTGGAAGTATTTAGATACACAAAAGAAATATAATTACATGTATGTGTACTACAGTGGTATACTGCAATAATGTGATACACATATGTGTGTTGTAACGCCCTACACGCACACCCTTGTCTCCGAATCTCTCCACTTCTCCCTTAAGTCTCCTCACTTCTCCCTAAATCAATGTCCAGGGAGAAGTCACTTCTCCCTAAAATTTGAGATCAGCATGAGCCCTGTACAGTACTGAACTGATATTTTTAACAACATTAACAAAACTCACTGACCAATTGTTCCCTGAAATGTCCCCCCGCCTTGGGTGTTAATTGTCTGTAAAATCGGTGTCTACCAGTGTCGTAAAATGCATATTCCTTACAAGGAAGAATATTCTTGTTATCTTGGCAAAGAAAAATGTAAAGGGTTGCTTCCCTTGTAAACAGTACGGTGTAGTATCACATGGACCTATCGGAATATCTCGCCCTCTGTCGTTTAAATGTAAACAAAACATAATCGCGAAAAATGTGTGGTAACTCCACAGAAATAACAGATTTAAAGGCATTTTTTCTGAATTATAACCACAACTTGTCCTATCAGACTAGCAATACCATTTGGTTGTCCTGGACAGTTGGACTAGTCAGTGTTTTTTTGGATGAAATATTCAGCGTTAGTCGGCCCCATTCCCCCATCTTTAGAGTATATATTTTTCCCCCAAATATTTTTAAACCCCTCTCGGAAGTGTTATTCAATTTTAATCAATACCTCATTTAAATACGTCTTTCGTTACGAATTTACTACAATTTTCCTGAACTGCATCCGCATGTTTACTTTATTTTAGCCTTTACCGCAAACCTTACGTAGTTCACTATCACGACTTTCGCTTTACGACATCTACCGCAAACCATACGTATTCCAACATGTCGCTAAACAACAAAAGCTATCGTAAAAAAATTGACAAATCTGTTTTAACTTAAAAATAAATTGATATTCTTTTCAAACAAGTACAACTTAAAAGTCAGTCTTCTTCAAATGCCGGCAGTGAAACGCCAGAAACGTACAGTCAAAAGAGTGTTGAAAGACTGTTTAGTTTGCTCAACCTGCTTTGCACACCACAGAGAAACATGCTTCCCAGCTACACTGAAGTCCCTGATCAGACTTTGTCTGCACACTGAGAGACTTGGCGAAGAGGAGGTCACCAGAATAATTGATAAATTCGCTGAAAAGCCCGGAAATGTTGAACTTTGAACATGAACATAACATGTTAATAAATAAAAGAGTTTGAATTATGTTTTTCTCCCTCTGTATGGTGAATTATAGTGTTAAAACTTGATTTTGTACTGTTACTAGCTAAGCATAGAAATTTCCCCCTTTTCCCCATTTACGCGCGAATTTTCCCCCTCTCAGGGGACCCGACCCCCTTCCCCCAAAACTGAAAAAAAAACCTGCTACTGTTAATGTCGAGCCCTGTACAGATGGAGCATCAGTTATGACTGGAAAGAAAACAGGGGTTGGTGTTCAGTTGCAGGCTTAATATTCATCATTTTGTGTCCAAACTCATTGTCTGGCTAATCAATTAAATTAAGCGTGCACAGACACATGACAATAAAGATGGATACCTATTTAGTTAAGTTTAGAGACAAATTCGATGCTCTGTATTTCTTAATGACTGGTTCAAGCTTGAGGAAAACATGTTTATGGAAAGTACAGGCCACTTTACAGCAGCCAGAACTGTCAGTAAAAGAACCTCATTCTACAGTGGCACTTCTCTAAACCGGACATCCCCAGGACCGAGAGGAAATTGAGGGGATTCCGGTTTAGAGGGGACATTGAATATTTTACTTTCAGAAGGTCAATTACATAGTCTAATTTGGGGAAAAAACACTTTCAGCAAATTGTAATAGTTTATTTACATATAACATTCATTCATACTTCATCACATTATAACAATACATGTCACTTAATCTGTTGTTTCGAATGCACAACATAAATCAAACAGTGCACCCTGAAAAACAAACAATGGTATATGTATGCATTTGTTAGTTTAATTTAGTTCCTTTTTACACTAAAAAACATGTCAAGAACTACCTGTTTTTTCAAACATCTACCACGCATAATAGTCTTCTCCACCTTGTTTATCATAGCTTGAATGGCTTCCTACATCAAAAACAAAACACACTAAAGAACTCTTTGTTTCTTATAAGTAATTACAATCAGTATTAACACCTCTATTGATCGATATGTACATCACAGGGCAAGTATCTTTAAATTGTTTTGCGATATTTACAGTTTGCAAATTTTTCGACCACCTTTATCAATTTCACACGTCTTAAATCCGCTATTCACAACATGTTGACACTAGGTCTGAGGTGCGATAAACCAAAAGCGGTTTAGAGAGGTACAATTACGTATGGAATAACCTAATTTTGATCCAAAGAATGACCGGTATTCGGAATTGAGGGGATTCTGGTCTTGAGGAGATATTTTACGCATGGTTTTTTAGGAAAAATTTTGGGACCGGAAAATTTGTCTGGTTTAGAAAAGTTTCCGGTATAGAGAGGATCCGGTTTAGAAGGTTTCTAATGTATAAGGTGATTTTGTCCCAGAAATGCAGTTGATGCAGTATTTGCCTATTATGCATCAGTATTGGCCAGTTTAGCAAAATTTGCAGTCAAAAAGAACAGCGTTGCCAAAGGTCTGCATAAGTATTTCAAAATCCACAAGGTAGGACTTGTCACTGCCTTTATTCTTGATGTACATAATGAACTTGGTGTTCTTAGCTGCCAGTTCCAGAGACAAAACATACTTTTTAGTGAAATAAACCCTCTGGTTCAATGTACATGTACCATTTCTAAGCACACGAAGTCTGTTGATCACACATGCCAGACGTCCCGATCTCGGCGGGACAGTCCCGCTTTTGGGCCCTTTGTCCCGGCGTCCCCATATGAGACGATTTGTCCCGACATTCGTTAAAAACGATGTAAGGTCTATAGGTTCCCAATAAAATTCGCTATTCAAGCTCTGTTTGCTAACACTTACCACCGCTAATCCCTTTATTGCCCCCAATGAACAATCCGATTCTACTTCCCGTGTGTACCAGTGTTGTTTATGACACCTTATCAGCGATTTATCGAATAATTATTTATTTTATCAGGCATTCACACCATGGTGGTCTTCAAGAGAGTGGTCGCTTATTGCTATCGATAGTTGTATTATAATGAAATAAATGTTGAAAATGTGTTTGTTTTTGTCTTTGTTTGAAATGGTTTACAAAACAATTGTTTTGTAAAATTAACTCTACGTCATTAATGAGTCTTTTACATTCAATGTTTAGTTCCAAAATAGCGGGAAAATCCGAATGTGCAATATACCAAAATCGCAACAAACAGTCCAATAAGTGATACCCATCCTGTCTAGTGTAATTGGGTGTAATTGTAATAAAAACAACGAGGTGCTATGCATGACAGTTTGACCCTACTCCAATTAAGCTAAAAACAATGAGGTGCTATGCATGACAGTTTGACCCTACTCCAATTAAGCCGCAACAATTGACAAGTAACAAACTGCGCATGGATACATAATGTTCAGCGCACTGAAAAAAATTCAAAAAGAAGAAAGGGAAATTCTGGACCATAGAACGGTTGAGGTGTTGTTGGCAGTTAAAATGAAAACAAAGACGGTTTCTTTCCACCAAAAACCTACCTCGGAAAAGTGTACGGCCGCGCATTCTGTGTCAAGCTGATGTAACTGTTTGGTAGATAGTTTACTGTAACCCGTACTTTCAGTGTACTGGATAGCCTCCCCTGTGTTAATGTTTGCCATTGAAAGTAATATAATGAGTATTGTTGTCGTAATGTTCCAGATTTTGTACACTAAAAAATTGAATATTATCTTTGTTGTTTGCTATTGTCTTATTTAATAAAACTGTTATTGTTATGGTTTAGATTTCATGCTTCATATCAGATGTTTTATGTCTTGAATAAAAGTATCAAGAGTTTTTGTTAGTACTATACTGACTACAGTAAAGGTGGAATGATAGATCGTTTTAGGTGTCCTGCTTTTTGGTCAAATGTCCCGACAATTTTTTATGGAATGTCCATACATGCCAGACGTCCCGATCGGCGGGACAGTCCCGCTTTTGGGCCCTTTGTCCCGGCGTCCCGATATGAGACGATTTGTCCCGACATTCGTAAAAAACGATGTAAGGTCTATAGGTTCCCAATAAAATTCGCTATTCAAGCTCTGTTTCGCTAACACTTACCACCGCTAATCCCTTTATTGATCCCAAATAACAATCCGATTCTACTTCTCGTGTGTACCAGTGTTGTTTATGACACCTTATCAGCGATTTATTGGCTAATTATTGATTTTATCAGGCATTCACACCATGGTGGTCTTCAAGATAGTGGTCGCTTATTGCTATCGATAGTTGTATTATAATGAAATAAATGTTGAAAATGTGTTTGTTTTTTGTCTTTGTTTGAAATGGTTTACAAAACAATTGTTTTGTAAAATTAACTCATTAATGAGTCTTTTACATTCAATGTTTAGTTCCAAAATAGCGGGATAATCCGAATGTGCAATATACCAAAATCGCAACAAACAGTCCAATACGTGATACCGTGTCAAGCTGATGTAACTGTTCGGTAGATAGTTTACTGTAACCTGTACTTTCAGTGTACTGGATCGCCTCCCCTGCGTTAATGTTTGCCATTGAAAGTATTATAATGAGCATTGTTGTAGTAATGTTCCAGATTTTGTACTCTAAAAACATGAAAATTATCTTCGTTGTTTGCTATTGTCTTATTTAATAAAACTGTTATTGTTATCTTTTAGATTTCATGCTTCATATCAGATGTTTTATGTCTTGAATAAAAGTATCAAGAGTTTTTGATAGTACTATACTTACTACAGTAAAGGTGGAATGATAGATCGTTTTAGGTGTCCTGCTTTTTGGTCAAATGTCCCAACAATTTTTTTGGAATGTCCCACTTTGGACCTAAAAAATTCTGGCATGTATGTAGAGCTGCAACGATTCGATCCGATTCATCGAAAATCGATTCGAAATGCTTCGATTCGATTACGATACCAAACCTACCAAATTCGATTCGATTCTTTAACATATATACATAAATATACATAGATACGTAAAGCGCGCTGTATTCTGACTATTGATACAGGAAGGTGTAGGTTTTATATTTACCTGTAATTACGACGCGCGCGATTGGTTGCTTATTACTTTAGTCATCCAATCAATAAGCCCGTTACGGTCTACTTTCGAAAAAAGCGTCAAAATGGCTGAACAAGTTGTTGCCGACAAATTAAATTATCAGATGCGCCTAAGAAGCTAAAATCAAAAGTGTGGCAGTATTTTGGGTTTCGGGATGGTAGCCCTACCAATAAAGCAAAGTGTAAACTGTGCTTCATGGATGTGGCGTACACTAAGTCCAGCTCAACCACTAATCTAATTTAATGCAATATGTCAAACTCAAACATAACGTTGATTTAGCAAGACAAAGAGGTCGCACAAGTGCAACTACTCAAGTCGCCAGCCAGAAAAGTAGTTCTATTTCTGTTGGAGTTTTGTTAAGTTTATTAGAGAATGTGATTTGTCCTACAGGTAACAGGTGATGCTGTCATGGCACAGTGGTTGACATGCTTATAGCGGATTTGGGTAAAGATGTAATAGTGATAGTACTACCATTCAACTGATTCCAGATACGTTCTTATGATTATTTATTTATTTTTTATATTATTGTGTAATCAACACAATCTTCTAGTCAGAAGTTTTTATATTAAAATTGAGTCCTCATTTGCTATTATTTTTTATGTGTTTTATTGAAATCACATTTGAACAGAAATGTTAATTTTGAGGCATAAGAGTGAATATATGATACAAATAGGTTTGAAGATGAATCGAATCGAAAAAATCGGTATCGGAGTGTCTGAAATCGAAATCGAATCGAATCGAGCTGTTGGTGAATCGTTGCAGCTCTACATGTATGGGAATGTCCCACTTTGGACCTAAAAAATTCTGGCATGTATGCTGTTGATGAAGAATCATTGGAATCCATTAAACAAAGGATAACTGTGCAAGATGTTGAAGTATCTTTGAGTGGTGAGAAAATAAGCTCTACAGATTATGTGGTATCAAAGTTTGAGTCAATCAGATCATCAGACTTGACAAGCATGCAGAAGAACGTGCAAGCAAGATTTAAGAAGGCAGATGTGTCCATCTTTGAGGAATTAAGCAGAGTTTTTGAGCCCAGTGTTGTTTGTAGCCATGCACAACAAGAAGAAGGAACAGAGGCTGTTGAACACCTGTGTGCGTTTTATGGGTAAAACACAGTTCAATTGGTAGAAGGTAATCTGATAAAGGGAACAGAGGCGCATGAAACAATATCAACAATTCGACTCTATAGCACTAAAGAGAGAGTGACCTAGACTTGAAGGTATGATCAAGTGTGCCTACACTGCCTTAACTACAGTACATCTTTGCAGGATAATTTAGTTGCATGCCAAATTGCTACCATATTTTTCTGTCCATGCCAAAATTGCTCTGTGCACGCAGCTAACAAGTGTGGATTGGGAACGCAGTTAAATAAAGCTGAAGTTGAATTATTGCAACTATTATTCCTGCATAGTTTGCATTAATTCAGAAATTCTTTAACTTGTGTCCTTAACCGTTCGATACATGGTAATCGGAGGATATGTTACAGTAAAGCACGTTTTCAATTTACCATGTAAGAGCAGGGGTTTTTTTTACTAAGAAAGTGACGCCAATATTCGGGGTCTTCCCCTACCAGAATTTTTCCCCTAAAAATACCATTTCCCCTTCAAAAATATAATTTTTCACCAAAATATAATATTTTACCCTCAAAGAAATGGTTTTTTTCTTTTGGGAAGTCGACACTTATCCAGTGTCCGACAAATCCATTGCCCGGAGCCCGGGGGCTACCGAAATTTTTCATCGGGCTACTGAAATTTTCCAGCTGACGCCCGCCGGGCTACTATAAATCTATAAGAGCGGTAGCCCGGTTTATTGACAGACATACGTAGAATAAACACGCTGACCATGTGTTTGTACACTGTGTATTGCTTATAATCCGATAACAAAGTGCAATCAATTATCTAATCAGTCACCGATCACTTGCGGTAATGTCTTAAACAGTAACAGTGTATTTTAATCATCCAATCAGAATCAACATTTGTCGTCTGCTAATAATATAATGAGAGCCGGTTGGATAGTTGGCGCACATGATGCAACATCATTTCGCAGTTTGGAATTCTTTGTTTACTGCAACAATGAGTAATAGCGACAACGTTTTTGATGTCGTTAAATATCGAAGGACGCCAAACATTAAATAAATCAAAACAATAGCGGATTCTTCAAAACGGTAACGAAACCGAAAATGAATATTAATGACAACTTTGTGAACGCGGTTAACACCCGCTAATTAGTTTGCATTGTCAATTAATAATTGGATTAATCGACTATTTATCAATAATCCCATATATACCCGGTTTATATTTTTAAAACCAAATTATGGGTGGGTAATATAGACAATAAGAGTCATAAACACAAACGTTTGAAATTTTCTAAAGTGTCAAATGAATTTGGGCATATGGTTCTATTTAAAGATATGATGAAATAAGCTTCCAATCAGGACCGTGGTATTGCAACATGCGTAAATAACCTGCCACGGTTTGCACGCGTTGTGTACAGCTATTTTAGGTTACAAAATTCTACATTTAAGAAATGAATTTCTTTGTCCTGATAAAAAAGCGTGCGAAAATTGGCGTGGGTGTATTTATTTGTAAATAAAAAATTTCGTAGCAGGTACAACATTGAGATCATTTAATTTCCATTAAAAGTTTCGTTGTGAATTTTAACTAAAGTACCGGGATATATCGCGAATTATTTGGCATTGACATTTTCTCTTAATAAAATATCATGTAAACACGAGTCCCTTCATTATTGAAACAATTATTGTATTGTATACTAGAGCTGCAACGATTCACCAACAGCTCGATTCGATTCGATTTCGATTTCAGACACTCCGATACCGATTTTTTCGATTCGATTCATCTTCAAACCTATTTGTATTATATATTCACTCTTATGCCTCAAAATTAACATTTCTGTTCAAATGTGATTTCAATAAAACACATAAAAAATAATAGCAAATGAGGACTCAATTTTAATATAAAAACTTCTGACTAGAAGATTGTGTTGATTACACAATAATATAAAAAATAAATAAATAATCATAAGAACGTATCTGGAATCAGTTGAATGGTAGTACTATCACTATTACATCTTTACCCAAATCCGCTATAAGCATGTCAACCACTGTGCCATGACAGCATCACCTGTTACCTGTAGGACAAATCACATTCTCTAATAAACTTAACAAAACTCCAACAGAAATAGAACTACTTTTCTGGCTGGCGACTTGAGTAGTTGCACTTGTGCGACCTCTTTGTCTTGCTAAATCAACGTTATGTTTGAGTTTGACATATTGCATTAAATTAGATTAGTGGTTGAGCTGGACTTAGTGTACGCCACATCCATGAAGCACAGTTTACACTTTGCTTTATTGGTAGGGCTACCATCCCGAAACCCAAAATACTGCCACACTTTTGATTTTAGCTTCTTAGGCGCATCTGATAATTTAATTTGTCGGCAACAACTTGTTCAGCCATTTTGACGCTTTTTTCGAAAGTAGACCGTAACGGGCTTATTGATTGGATGACTAAAGTAATAAGCAACCAATCGCGCGCGTCGTAATTACAGGTAAATATAAAACCTACACCTTCCTGTATCAATAGTCAGAATACAGCGCGCTTTACGTATCTATGTATATTTATGTATATATGTTAAAGAATCGAATCGAATTTGGTAGGTTTGGTATCGTAATCGAATCGAAGCATTTCGAATCGATTTTCGATGAATCGGATCGAATCGTTGCAGCTCTATTGTATACTGACTGCACACAAGTGTCGTAACATACGGATGAAATACGTAAATTCGGACAGTACTTAAAGTCGGACACAAGTAAATAGATGCTTTAATACTCTTGATTTCTTGAAACTCGGTATTTGTTGTTAAAAAGGGCAATTTCATTGATTAACACCATACGAGTCAATCGTATTGATCATCTAAACGCTTTATTTACGTTTACGACTTAACGTGCTGTCCGAATTTAAGTACACATACATGTGCACATACATGTAATATCTACATGTAGTATATGTTTTTCTTTGGTACATTTACATTAAAGTACACGGTGCCTGTACTGTAACATTAATTTAAGAAATTTGACTACATGTACATCAGACTACTTGCTGTTTTATGTATATGTATGTATACATATTATGTATATGTAAATGAAGAAATAAAATAAAGATGAAAACCTGCCTCTTATCATTTTGTATGAAAATTTTATGGGCTACCAAATATTTTAATTGGTAGCCCAGTGGGCTACCTGAAAAATAAGAAATTTGTCGGACACTGACTTATCCAATTTGTACCATGTACAACGATCTCGCTCTCTCTCGCTCTCTCTCGCTCTCTCTCTCTCTCTCTCTCTCTCTCTCTCTCTCTCTCTCTCTCTCTCTTTGGGAATCCCAGTGATTCTATATATAGCTCTTAAATTACGTCATGGAAACCAGGCAACTAATCGTATTAATCATGTGACAATTTTACTGGATTCCGGTCTTGCGCGAGAAGGCTTTTTCGTCAATTAATTACCGGAAACCAGTCGAATTTTCATCCGGGTTATGTGAAAGCCAAGATATAAACGTTAAAATAGAAAAAAGTCTCACAATTGGCGTTCATACACGAACAAAATAAAACGTTCGGACTCGGAAAATATTTATTGCGTTGACGCATTTTTTAAGAATGAATCATCAAAAAACCGTTGAAACCCAGCAGGATTCGGAGGTACATGTAATCAACTTAATACTGTTGGATTATTGTGAAAGTGAAAGTAGACAATTGGCAGCTGCCGCACCTTTCCCTTCCAATACTGCAGCAGATCTAGATCGTCAAACCATTCATCATGAAATTGAAATCATAATATTGACATTGTTCCCCGGCCCCAGTTGAAAACATTTCCCATTATTAGATCTACACCTGCAACTTTATTTAGGACTTTGACTTTAATATCATACTTGTTCTGTGTTTAAGAACAAAAAGGTCAGAGATATGCCTCTTTTTCTAAAAAAACACCTGAAGTATGTAGGCGAGTTATAGACATTGAAATGAACAGTTTTTATTTTTTCCCCAAATATGTCTCTTTCGCGCTCGATTTTCCCCTTTTACCCAGCGTCCAGCGTCTTCCCCTTTTTCTAAAAAAAATACCTGAAGAGAAACTGCGTTCGAAATAATCCGAACTAGAATATCCGAAATAATGTGAACTTTCTTAGATGACGTGTCTGTCAAGTAAAATACCTTAATTCCATTTCATATTTCATGCAATCTGTAAACTAATTATTCCTAGTATAATGTACATAGGACTTACTAATCCTTCCATTTTGTTGTAGCAACCGAAAAACTGAAACGCAATAAACGATCTTGTTGTTGTTTTGTCCGATCTTCGAAATTGGCTCTTTGACCAAAATCCTACACCGCACAATCCGAACGGTTAATTTCAACCTTGTTTAACCCCCAAAGTACAGTATTTTCTTTTTTTAAGAAGAAATGTTAATGATAAATGATGTCTTATTGGCCCTGCTCAGCGAATATAGACTAGCGGCATCTTTTACGCTTTTTTAGCTCCCGTTCGTTCCTCTAATAGCGTTAGTGAATAAACGTGTAAGACAGTCAAACTTTGTTGGGGTTTGTGACAAAACCATCCCGGTAACGATTTAAGAAATTAACTACAACGTTAACGCAACATAATATTAATAATACACAAATTAATACAAATTACAAATAAATACAATACACCAGTCTCCTCCTGTGTTTAATCCATTTATGCCTATCGTCTAGAAAAAAGGCCTTGGTAAAGAGCGGAGACCCAGATGAGACGCCGCATGATGCGGCGTCTCATCAGGGTCTGCGCTGTTAGCTATTTAAGGAATTTCTGTAAGAAATATTCTAAATATAGAAGTAAATATACTAGACATCCGTCATTTTGGAAATAAATTGATCCAATTAAGAAGGATGGGAGAGTCCACTAGACATAAATGGGTTAAAAACACGCGACGATTTCAAAAAGACAGGCACTAAACTTACGTACTCGTTGTTGACATGTGATTCTCTGTTGTTGTTGTTGTTTTTTTTGGTTTCTTTTCTCGAGGAAACGCGATTCTGTTACAAAAATAGTAATTCCAAGTTTTTCGCGGGAACACACGTGTATAAAAAACCTCTATCGGTCTTGATTTTAGCATGCATGTAATAAAATTATACTTGTTGCGTTAATCAAATGGTGACAGATGTACTGATCATAATTAAACATCTGAATGTTGAAGCACTTGATATTGTTCAATTGTTACTGATATTTAAAAGATTCACATCGTCAGGTCGCAACAGCTTTTCAGTTACATCTAAATTAAAATCTCGCTTTTATAGCCCGTGGCTACATGTATGCTGGTTCAAGTCAATATATGCTCCGTGATGTAGTTCGATTAAATCCCTACCGTTATAACCAACCATTCGATGATAGCAGTGACACGTTTATAAAGTAATTTGCCCTTTTGTTATTTTAACCTTTTTTGTTTGGGTTTTTGTTAATGACCATAAACTTACTTACTATTTTAAAAGATATAAAAGTATTTCATTATATAATTCTTAAAAATTTGGAAGGATTTTCTTGTGGTGGCAGAGATGATTTCACCCTTGCACGGGATAACTCCGGCGATTTCTGTAACCGTGCAAGCGTCTGCTTTTGGCAGCTTCAATGAGTAGCATAATCATTACCGACGTCCTCGTTCTAAAACGTTTTTTTTTCTTACAATGACAAGCTGATTTGTTGTATTGCACCTTAAATTATCATTATTACATACATGTTCTATCAGCAATGTCTAATATCTACCCGGTAACTCACCTTTATAATTAATAAATACATGTAACATGGAGAAAGTTTGGTGGCCACTCGGCTTAAACGCTACCGGTATTTCATATTTGATTGTCATTATTTATGGATATTTGAACATGGTATGATATGTCACGTTTTTTTCGCAACACCTTTTTTAAAGGAAAAACAAACAAAAAATCTTCAAAATAGTAACTGTAACAAAGTAGAACGAAACAAATCAGGTGTCTAAATACATATGCAAATCATAATTCTATAGTCAACTTGTTACGTTATTTGTATGTATTTCGAAGTTTACTGTGGTCCTTAGGAGCGTGAGGCTGCATCTTGAAGGGACCTGGGGGGTGTCCCAGCACTCCTACCTAAAATGTTGAATTGTATCTGCAATTTCCACGTATTTAGTTGTTACTGAATGATTTTCTAATTGGGTGTGGTGTTGGGGAGGGGGCTGACTCTCCGGGGGAAACCCGGAAATAACTATTTTTGCAAACAAAAAATTATAGCCAAGGAATTCAGAAGTTTAAAAAAGTAAATAGTGCTGAGTTTGATTTCATTCGAGTGTGATTGTGCCTAACCAACCGTGACCTCAGAGATAATCTTTCACAGCATGTTACTATCGTCTGCAACAAAAGGCTAATTAGTGATCTGATAACAAACCATGCCCTTGGGGCTTGTTTGTTCACAATGTGTTGACTTAAGGTTCATGGGGGGATAAAATTAATTAAAAATTCGCTTTGGTTTTTCTTCATTCAATGTGGTACAATATGGTCAAACTATATATCATTTTAAAGCTAAAGACGGATAGAATAACATAAACACATTTTTGACATTCAATATTTGTGTGCTTTATTCATATTTTGGTTTAAAACCAATACATTTTTACACTAATTTACAAAATCTCAATCTAAAGTTAGGAAGGATATGCACTACCTTAAGTTGAATAAATACAAAGCTATATACATATACAAGGTCAAGTTAGCAACATTTCACAGAAAATTATTGTCATAAAACAACAAATGAGTTTTTATTCAACTGCCTATTTTGGATAAATTTCCTAAACAAAGTTCTAAAAATAACTAAAACGTAACTACTTTTTAAAAATCCAGGTATGGTGGATAGTAAGAGTCACAATTCTTTTTCAAAGGCTTAACAATTTTGTTATTTACCTCTCAACCAAATTGCAAATTTAAACCATCTAAAATTGAAATAGATTGCAGACGACATATAAAATTGTAAAGAATTATAAAGAAATTGGCAAACCGATTGATTTTATATTTCGATTACTTCTGCCCATTTTGAAAGCGTGGACCTCGCTGGGCTCCGTAGAAAAACGTGCAAAACAAATCGGTCGAAACCTCGTGCAGTAGTGAGAAAACCGGGTATGTGTATACACATACCTGAGAAAACACAAACATATTTTGACAGTTGGTTCGCAACTAGTAAAACAACTATTAACATTAATCAGCAAGAGATCGCACTCAATAACAGAAATGACCACGTAGAGATATCATCACTTACCCTATTTCAAACATTTTCCAGCTGAAAATTGTCCCCCACACGTCTTTTTTAGTTTATTTGTATTGTTTTTTTCTGGAGCCGAAGTGCATCTCACAGAATATCCATCTAACTTCCGTTGTTTTCAATTTCGTTATGAAAAACTTTGTTTAAAACAATTATTTCTCCTTTTAGATTGTTAAAGCGATGTGTTATTATATATTATCAATAGAATAGTATACCGTGATGAATTTAACGGAGTTACGTATCGATCTTTCTGTCAGTCTGTAAGCGTACTATTTTATGCGCAATAATATAACAATGGTGATTCGACAACAATTGTAAACATTGGTGAAATGCTTCTTACATAGTAATTCTTTTGAGTGTTTATGAGGTCTGATCGTGCAGTTTGCAAACATCAACGGAAAGATTACAATCCAATGCATTTGTCATCGTCAACCGTTTGGAATGTCAATTAGGCGATGAGTTAGTTTTTAGCATTTTTCTTTCTATGTTATGAATTAACAAATGGCTGCCCCCATGGTGATGAAATGACATGTGTTCGAGTTTTGATATTTCTAGATATGTAAACTTTTTTTACTATTTAAGCGTAACTTGCCCTCGTCAATGTCGATATTATTCACTAGTTATATAATTTTCCACCGAAATACGTGAAATAAACATGATTCAGATTTTTGAAAATAATGTATATTTTAGTGTTAAATTCGCTTTGTATTTTGATTGATTTTGTGGATGGTATGATACGTTGATGTACAAAATTGGTAGCAGTTTGAAGGAAAAACATCCTTTAAAGCATATATGTATACATTTTCAATGTGGCACTCTTCCTTTAGTCAAATTTGAGTTCAATGCTTGGGGTCCCATATTTTTCAAAATGAAGCCTCTACATGAACCTTAATACACCTCAGTCAGTCATGTTATCTGTGTATTCATGTCGATGTTTCTGGCGATTTATACGGCCTGAAAGCAGGAATTTAGAGATCAAAAGGGCATTTGACAGATAAATAGAGGGGCGCTTTTAAAGTGGGCAAATTTTAGAGGGGCGCAGCGCCCCTCTATTTATTGCTAGCTGGAGCACTGCCCATCAGTCAGGTATGCTGACCATCGACCAAACTCACATGCTACCGAGAACGCCCAAGGGTATTCTAACTTAAGGGATAAAGGGACGCCGTGTGATAAAATGCGGTAGGGGGTCCAGTTATATTACATAACACGGTCTTAGATGAAAGAGAATGGCACCTAACGGTAATTTTGAAATAAACGATGACATTTTTATGATTCCGCCGCTCTCGACGTCTTTGATTGGAACTCATTGGCTTTATGAACGACAGACGGTTCCATGCGTGTTATGACTGTAATCAAGAGAGAGAAAGCATGTTACTGTTTCGTACGACGATCACGTTTAATAATGCACACACAATCAGTTTGAAATTTGTAAGTTGATGTCGGATCTCTGAATTGTTTTGTATGAATTCCACTTAAAAGTAATTTTTTATTGTTATTGGATTTTCACCATTTCTTCGATGTATGGACTTTCTGAAAACCGTCGTTATATTCATTGCTGAGCAGAAGTTTTCTTTCTATATTCACTATTTAAACATGGCTTAAACCATGACTCCTCCTACCTCACATTAAAGGGACATTTTCATAGATTTGGGCATGTATTGGAGTTTGTCATTAAATGCTTTCTTTCGTCCATACTGAACCAACAGAAACACTACGGTTATTTTCACCACCATGAAGCATTTAAATTGTTCGATTCAGTAGTGAAACCTATACTTACGTACTCGGCAGAGGTGTGGGGATACCAATATTGTGAGCAAATTGAAAACGTGCAAATAAGGTTTTGTAAACGCATAGCTTGTCTTAATAGAAATGTGGCCGACTTTTTCGCTCTAAGTGAGTGTGGGAGATATCCACTATTCGTAACATATATGAACAGATGTGTGAAATACTGGTGTAAACTCACGCAGATGCCAGTAAATCGATACCCGAAACGGTGTTACAATATGCTACGACAATTAGACGAGGCTGGACGCACTACATGGGCTACGCAAGTGAAGAGGTTACTATTCCAATACGGATTTGGGTGTGCGTGGATACACGGAAACGTTGGAAACACTGTGGCGTTCTTGAAACTTTTCCAAGACAGACTAAAAGACTGTGCTAAGCAGAAAATATTGGCTAGTATAAACTCCTCACCAAAAGCGATTAGTTATAAACTTTACAAAAGCAACTTACACCCAGAAAGATACCTCTCTATACCTTTAACCTACATTTTGAAGAAAACGCTATCAAACTTTCGTTGTTCTAGCCACAACCTAATGATCGAGAAAGGGCGTCACATGAAAATTGACCGCCAGTTCAGATTTTGTCAATACTGTCAAACCAAAAATATTTATGTTATAGACGATGAATTGCATTTCCTATTAGTATGTGAAAAAGTAAAACAGCTTAGACATAGATACTTTCTGGAAGAGTGGCTTCATTCTGATCCATCAGAAGCATTATTTATTCGTATAATGTCAGACTCTTCTCAGAGAGGCATTTATGCACTAAGCCGTTTTCTGAAAAGCGCGTTTGAACTATCATAGAAGCTTTAAACATAATTGTATTATATTTCTATATATACTGTTTGTATCTTTATAGTTTAATTTCGTAAACGGAAACAATGTGTGAACGTAAAACATAGCTTGTATTTTGGGCCGGAGGCCTTGTATTACTAAATAAAACTTATGTTATGTTATGTTATTGATAAATATAAACATTGGATCTAAAAAGCTCCAGTAAAAAAGCAAGAATAAAATTAAAGAAAGAAAAAAAAGCAACCCTGAACTGAGCTCGAACCACTGACCCCTGGAGTAAAAGTCTATCTCTTATAAACCACTCGGCCATCCGTGCTCATACAACAAGTGAAGTACTTTATACTTTATATTAGAAATCCTCGTAGCATCACAAAATATAACGACAACAACAGAACACTCCAAATTATTCAATCGTTTCGCGTTGCAAAGCTTTATAATTTTCAGGTTTTTAAATTGTCAAAAGATGCATGTAATGGATAGTTTAGAGCATGGTAAATGTTCAGTATTACTATTTCCTCACAAACATCATAACTACAACGAAAATTTGGGAACATGAAACAATTTTTAATCCAAATGTAGTTCTATATACCAGGTACGAGGTATTAATAATGAAGTTTAACTACAAGAAACTCAACTCCATTAACCCATTTATGCCTAGTGGACTCTCCCATCCTTCTAAATTTGATCAATTCATTTCCAAAATAAGGGATGCCTAGTACATTTACTTCTATATTTAGAATATTTCTTTCAGAAATTTCTTGAAGCAAACAGCGCAGACCATGATGAGACGCCGCATCATCATCTGGGTCTACGCTGTTTGCCAATGCATTTTTTTTCTAGACACTATGCATAAATGGGTTAAATACGCAATCCAAGGGGGGGGGGGTTGAATAAACCTCAAGGCATTCATCAGAAACTAGCTTTATGAAAAACTTCAACATGCCTTTATAGTTTGTACTCAATTTCTTAGAGTAGAATTGCCCAATATTTTGACAAATTTCAAAATAGAGTAACACATTTTTTTGTGCGTGTGTGTGTGTGTGTTGGGGGGGGGAGTCGTTTACATTTGGAAGTACGTGTTTTAAGTTTGAATGAAATCCCGCAAGCCATTCCTGAGATACGAGCTTTCAAAAAACTTTATTATACACATTACTTCATTATATTGTTTGGACTGTATTTCTTACTCGTAAGATTGGCTACATAAAACGCAACACTTGAATACTATGCTTGATGAAAATGGTAAAAAATCATCTGTCCCTAAAATCCCCAAAACTGTTAATTTGTAAAGAATCCGGTGTCTGTATTATTTCAGGAGGATACAGAATTTACATTTTCTCTGATAAATATATCATCATCATTTATTGGCGAATCGGCATATTTGCCTTTGGCCATTTACAATCTTTTTGAGTTAAATTATGGCCAAGACATACAGGAATACAACATTTAAGTGTACAATACAATACAATACAATAATAACAATCATAGCATTGGGTTAAAACAGCGCAAGTGAAATCAGTTGTAAAGCATATTTGCCAGATAAAAGGGAACAAGAAATATCTTTAAAAAAGATAACGGCGTAAATAGTTGAATGAATGAGATCAAGGATAGCGAATGTCTTTTTCTGTGCAGTTCTTAGCTGCATCACACGCAGTACGGGATGTTACGGGGAGTTTTCGCGGCTTATTTTACATTATAACATATTGCTGGTCATAAACCTATAGATACAAAACAGAAAACCAAAAGAAGAATGGAAGTGAAATTTAAACATATGAGTCAACCGGCCACACGAGAACAAACCTGTTTTAGTGGTCTGTCGGGCATTGCTATTTGATTCGATTATTAACAGTATCGAGAATCATCGTGCTCATGCTTAAAGTGATATTATGGGCATTTTGCACTGTTGAATTGAGCTGAAAAGAATTAACAGGTCAAAATAGTTAGCTAAAATGTGGTTACTGATCAATTATCTGCAACTCACCTTGCTACCAGTTGTTTATAAAAATATATTTTATATTCGATATTCTTACGTGACCCACCCAGTCCTGTAAGCCGAAATGATCCGTAAAACAATATTGTGCCTTTGTGTTGTATGAACAAATCTGCACTAAAACTAAATTTAGGTTCAACTCGTAAACGCATGATCAGTTGTCAAACGAAAGTACGGTTAATATTCAAATGCATTATTTTTCTCTTTCTGGTATATTGTTTTAGTATGTTGATGCTGCATTAATTACTATAAGTGTATATGAAGTAGAAACATAAAAAATAATCAACGGTTGCGATAGACACCTATAAACTGTTACATGCTCATAATATCACTTTAGTACATTAGGCAATATGGTGGAATAATTATTGTTAAATTTATTAAAAATAATATTTATTATTGTATTGTTGAAAACACATTAAGAATCTATTATTGACATACCATAATTATATTGCTGAATATCTTCTTTTAACATATTTCTGGTCTAAAGAAAATTCCAGGTCACCTAGTTCACGGATAGCGTCTTTATTATATAACGATTATTTTACTGACCGCGAACTCCGGTGATGACCTGTATATAAACTCTGAATGTCCGCGACTTGACCCGAAACCTCGCGGGTTGAAAGTATAAACGCTTTTGCGCTGGTAATACTCTGAAAATAAAAGGTGTACGCACAAACTGTATTGATGTCGAGAATTGAGTGTAAAACTGTTCTATCTATTAAGCCTTTTCATTAGAGATAAAATTGTTTCATACAGTAAAACAGTGTTACAAAGACGCGGATATGTTTCCAATGTTCTGGTGGTATACTCAAATCAGCCAATGGAATAAATGAAGTGTATTCATTCGTACCTAGCCGCGGGAAATTTTATTTGAATTTTATTGGACACTTACAAAGGTCAAGTCAGGGTGAAAAGCTGGCTTATGCAGCTTACGCCGAAAAAATAGAGTAATTGTAATAGGAAGCAGCATACACAATCGAAAGAATAGGTACTTCCTAGAAGTCAATGCATATCATTTTCACTTATGGGTTATGTTTCCTCTGGAATTAGCGCCTAATGCGAAAACGAAAATTAGGAGCTAACAAAGGACAATAGAAGCATAACTTGACTGGAAAAAAAATAGAGAAGAGAAAAAATAATAATAACAAAATAAATTAATTAAATAAAGAAAAAAATAGAATTGAACGTTATCAATTTACAAAGAACATCCTAGAAGTCAAAGCATACAATATTAGCAAATGAGTTATGTTTCCTCTGTAATTAGCGCCTAGTGCGAAAACGAAAATTAGGAGCTAACAAAGGACAGTTGAAGCAAAACTAAACGGGAAAAATTAGAGAAGAAAAACATAAAATAAACCAGTTAATTGAATAAAAATAAATAAAATGGAACATATACAATGAACACAGAACTCAACAAATGAACCTTTCGAGTAGCGTCAACATAATATATTATATTGAAGGTAGAACGGATAATCATTTTAATATGAGCCATACAGTTCGTAGATATATACGCGAGGCGAGTACGTATGCAATAAAAAGATAAATTACACAACATATGATATTATTTCTTAATTAGATAAAAAAAACATTAAGATTCTAATTTGTTTTTTCTTAGTTTCATAGCATTGTATATGAATTTTGCTGTGTTTCGTACTTTACTTTCTTTCTTTTCAGACATAATGTATTTGAATTTCGTAATATTTGGCCAGTTCGGTGAAATGTTATAATCTTTTCTCAGATCTGAATAGGCTGTACAACATAATAAAAAGTGGTATTCCGATTCAACAACATTTTGCGTACAAAGTTTACATATTCTGTTTGACCTTTCTATATTGTTATATCTACCAGTTTCATTCTCAAGGGAATGTGATGAAAGCCTGAAACGGGTTAGTTCCTTACGATGTTTTTCATTTTTTATATTTACTAGATAATGTTCAAACTCGAAATCTTCTTTAAATTTACAATAGTATTCCATTTTAGGTTGTACTGATAGTGTTTCGTTCCACGACTGAATGTATTGGTCTTTTAGTCTTTGGGAAAACATAGGAAGTAAACAATCGCTCATAGTAAAATCTATAAGATTACCAAAACCAAGCTTGTTAAGCAAACTTGATAGGGAAGAAAACCACAAACTATTCAAATCATTAATACGATTCTCATGAGCAAAGTTAATTTGTTTCATCAAAGTTTCATGCATTAAAGAGTTTGATGAGTTGATAATCTTTAGCCAGTATTTAATTGATCTTTCTTTACAAACGGTTGTTAACGAAAATCTTCCAAGCTCACCAAGTACAGCAGCATTTGAGGTTTGTTGTTTTACGCCTAGAACATATTTACAGAATTTGATAAGCAGTTTGTCTAAGTCAGTAAAAGTGTATATTCCCCAAACTTCAGCTCCATATAACAAAATAGGGACTACAAGTGCATCAAAAAGTTAAAGTTTTGTTTTGATATCTAAGGAAACTCTACTAAAAATCGACAGCAAGTGGTTGTACGCCTTCAATGCCTGATCATTCAACATTTTTACTGCATGATTAAATTTACCATTTGACGAGAAATTAATGCATTGATAGCAAAAGTTATCGACCACTTCAATAATCTCATTGTTAATAGGCCAACGAAAGTTACAAATGCTTTTCCTTTTTTCGAAGATGCATATTTTTGTTTTGCTTGAATTAATCTTTAAACCCCATTTACATGAATATTGATATACAGGGCTTTTTTAAAGCGGACGCCCGCTTGCCCGTGCCGGGTTAAAATCGTCGCGGGCTAGTGATTTTCCAATGTAGATAGTCCGCCGGGCAAGTCCGTTTCGTATTAGCATACTTGCGGTATTTATTTCGACTTTTCCCCTTGTATCTATTTATTTTCTTTGGGTCAATATATTTGTTTATCAAGTACAAGTAAAACGAGATTTGATTGGTCGCTTGCATTGTATAAGCCAATCTAAACGCCCAAAACAAGTTCTACTCGGCAGACGTTGAAACATGGCGGACGGTAGCGTCCAGCCGATCTTTTCTATTTTTAATAAAAGTAACTCGAAACACTCAAAGGAACAAACCAAAACAACCGAAAAAGAAAGGAAGAGAATATATTAAAATGAATCACGAAAGCGTAAACTGTGAATAACTTGTATGTTGCATATTCACAGTTCAAAATAGTGAGAAACTCTTCATTAAAGACATCATGATGATTTTCAATCTCTGAACAATCCTTTTCACAGTACTATTTTAAGCCCTCCCCCCTTTTAATGTATGCCATAACTTGTATAGATATAGTGACAAGTATATCATTTTAAAATTTTAATAGTAATAAACTTTTCATATGTATTGTATTCAATAGTGACTATTCAATGAAATAAAACTGTCCAGGTTTTGTTTTGTTGACAACTTTATATTATAAAAACGATTATTATTTTATTGTTGATACATTGAATATAGCTGAAATTAAATCTAGAATAATAATGCATGTGAATCAATGCTTTAAAGATGAAATGACAATAAAAAATTGACTTCAAAATAGGGCAACCAGTTTTTAATGAGGGCAAGTAGATGTCCTAGGAAATTTGCCCCCGGGCAAGTGAGTGTCAATTTCTTACGTTAACCCCTGATATAGAGAATTGAGTTGATTTTGTAGACTGCCAGGATCAGTGGTAAATAAGGCAATGTCGTCCGCAAATAATAACATAAAAACCGATAAGATATCTAAGTCATTCTGCGTTAGGTTATTATATTCAATTATCTCTGTGACGCCATTAATGAACAGAATAAACAGAAGAGGAGATAATGGCTCTCCTTGTTTAACACTGAGTGAGATTTCAAAAAAAAATGAATACGACATATCAGAATAGTTTTTAATACACGCTTTTACATTACTATAAATAGATTTGATCATATTAATCATCTTAGAACTTATTCCTGATTGTATTAATTTTACCCACAATGCATCATGGATTACTGTATCGAAAGCCTTTTCATAGTCAACAAATGCACAGTATAACTTATGTTTTTTTTTAAGTGTAATTTGTATGAGTGAATGAAGTATATAAAAACAGTCAGCCGTGCTGCGATTTGTTCTAAATCCATACTGAGCTGTGTTAAATGTTTGATTATTTTCGCACCATTTATCAATCCTGTTTCTAAGAGCAAGAGAGAAATTTTTTGCAACTATATTTATGAGAGTGATTCCCCTATAATTTGCTGGGTTAGTAATATCTCCTTTTTTAAAAATCGGTACAATTGCCCCCTTGCACCATTATTCTGGATATAAACCTCTTCCAAATATAAAATTAAAAATGTGTGTAAGATAAGAAGCAATAAACGTATTTGCATCGATAAAAAAATCGGCAACAATATGTGATAAATCACTACTTTTATTACGTTTGAGTCTAAATGACTTTACTTATCTCGTCCACTGAAAAATCGCAATCGAGTTCATCGATCCTTATATTGGCGTCGCCAAGTGGGAGATCATTTGCAGAAATCGTCGACATCAATATTGTTAGGTTTTGCTGTTGTGTTATTTTTAAATTTGTTGATGTATTTCCAGAATTTACGGGTATCTGTTTTACTTAGCCTAGATAATGTTTGTTTTTCTTTTGCAAAATAATCTCGCTTCGCTTTATTTTTAATATTCGAATAGTCGTTTCTGGCTTTCAAAAATAGAGCCCTATTTTCATTTGTATTGTTGTTGATTAAACGCCGTTAACAACAATAGAATTCGTTTTTGTAATATTTGCATGTATTATCGAACCATGGTAATTGTTTTCTCACGTTGGGAGGTTTTTGGCATTTATTACCAGACACGGTGATATGTTTACCGTTTACCTCGAAAGAAATATCATAAATTAATGAGGATAGTCTTTCAATGCATGAGTTAATATCTGTTGTATCATTAAGCAAATCGTCTACAATTATGTCAAAGTTAGTTTTGTTTACATTTAATGTTGATAAAAATAGCTCATTTTTTGTACTGTCCCAAATAATTTTGTCGAATGAGTAATCGGTTTTAGTGTTTTTCATCGATTTGAATTCCAATGAAAACTTTATTGAGCAATGATCAGAAAATTCGTTAATATCGAGTATTTCGAAATAACTGATTAATTCAAAGATAGTGAAATTCACGATAACGTAGTCAACTACGCTAGCGGCTATTTCACTACTTGTATTATTGAAACAAGTGAATTTACCCTGCTCTTTGCGACCGTTATTAACTAGACTATTAACGTTATGTAAAGAAAACGGCGTTTTTATTGTTAACTTAACAATAAAAACGCCGTTTTCTTTACATAACGTTAATAGTCTATTACCAAAAGCATTACAGTGACTGTCATATGAGGATCTTATTGGCAAATTATCCACAGGAACCTCGCACACCGGCATATCAATATAACGGTCTAGATTTATATTTTGAATAATATCAAGTTTATTGGCTGCTCTTGAGTTTAAATCACCGGTAATAAGGACCTCGCCAAATTGACTATAGTATCGTGTATCGGACGATAGTTGTTCAAAAAAGCCATAATCAAATAAAGGGGAATTCGGTTGTTTATATACTGTCGAGTCCTCGGGCGGAATGTAACAGCTACATATAAATATATCATTTTCGTACCCCAAAAAAGACTTGTTTAGTTTAATCCAGATAATGTCTTTATCATTTAATTTCTCAAGCGTTATATTCCCCAAAAACTTTTCTTTATAATATACACAGACACCCCCACTATTTCTCTTAGCCTTTTTATTACATTTCGGTCGAGGACAAGTAAAACAATTAAAGCCTTCTATGTCTACATTGTTTGTTTTTGAACTCCAGGTTTCAGAAAGATACAACAGATCATAGTCATTTACAAATTGTAAAAAAATCGGCGTCATTTAATTTACTTAAGAGTCCCTGTATGTTCCATGAGATACAACGGAGCTGCTTCTCGTTGCATTCCTATGGACCGCTTCTCCTTCATATAAATATAAAGAGACGTGGCTTGTAACTGTAAACATGTCGCGCTTTCAACAAATTAACAGAGTCGATTCACACAAGTTTGTCAACGCCATCATGAACTATGATAAATGTATTCGCATTTCGCGAAAACCTCGCTCGGACACCGACGGCGAGTCGGGTAGAAAAAAAAGCATTTTCTTCGATAAGTCGAGTGATTTTGAGAATATGACTTAACTGTTTGTTTGTCTAATAAGTCTGCGATAACACTGCCTGTAAATATCCAACACAGCACTATAATATTAGAGTTTCATATTTCAAATTTTAGCAATTATCAATAACTAATTGATTAATCGAAAACTATGCGCGCAATGTGCAGTTCTATTTGGGTAGCTACCGTCTATTTTCTGAAGCGGTCATTGTACGTTGATTATCTATAATCGCTAAATTAACTTCTTTGATAAACATTATGATAAGATCCTTATAACAGGCTCAGTAGTGTTAAGAAAAACACTCAGTACTGTTATTAAGAAAAACACTGGGTACCGTTATTAAAAATAGCGTCCTTTCTGACACTGTAATGTTCAGTGATGTCTGATAAGCCCCGCCTTCTGCCCCGTTCAGCGAATAGAAGCTGGCGGTATAGTGTATGATTGGTCGGTTGTTATTTGCTCTCTGATAGCGGGTGTGAATAACCGGTCATGAAAATCTTTTTTGGGGCTTGTGAATAAACCATCCCTCTAGGGGTATATGCACTAACATACTAAAATATGACATCATTACAACTTGTAGTAGACGTTTTGTCGGTAAACTTTCTCTAAGTAAATTAAATCATAATCGAGTATTTATCAATGACCATTTTGTGAGTAGCCACTTTGTGGCTACCGGTAGGTTGTTTACAGTTTAGTCCTAATTCTTAGATCACACGTGACAATTGCGTAATCACATCAAACGTGTTTGTAAAGGTCCCCATGTAATCAAGGGATCACCGTCGCTACAATATGACACTAATTTCACAACGTTCGGTTACTAGTTAAGCAGCATTAAAGAATACTTTAATGTAAATAAAACTGTTTTTAAGACAAAACATATAATAATGCTCTTGCGGAGAAAATAAGATTATTAATTGTACGGACATTTGCATCAGAAAATATTTAATATATTAATATTGAGAGATAATTCTCTGGTGTGTTCACAAAGACACTTCCCAAAAAAAGAAAACAATTAACACTATTTTGAGGGGTTTCAGCATCAGTGGTGTAACTTATGTGTTATCTAGCGATTTTTTTAACTTGCAAGTTATTTTATAAATAACAATAAAATGTTAGTTCAAAGCCTTCCAATATGTTTAGGTAACACATATATTTGACGTAGATTGTTTACTTTCTGATGTGTTTGACGCTTTTTGAATACTCGCTGTTTTTTTCTAATCCAGTGTACTGGTTGTTACCACATTTAAGCAAAACGAAACTTGTCAATATCCTTAGGTGACTAATATCAGAAATCAACAAAATATTATTTTACTTAATATATCGTCGCTATCGTTTTAAAGTCGCGCAATTAAATAACAGCAAGTATTAATCATGATAATTTTATGAAAAAAATAGTCTAATTTTGGGGACACTTTTATTTTAATTTATTTTTTGTTTCGTGTCAGAAAATTTAGATACGAAAAATATATAAATAATACGGGTGTCCGAAAATGTAGAGACAAACTAAACAGAATGCATTGACGATCGGATGCGGGTTTTTAATATTTAAAACGTCCATTGTATTATCGACTAATATCATGTGATTGTTCAATACCACGCCGTATATTTCGTATAAATTACTTAAACATATACCGATATTAATTTTGCACTGTATGTAGAATAATTTCTCCTGCTTTATTGTACACAAAGTAACTCCAATGCTCTGTTTTGACCAAAGGGTTTAAAGTGGCCTTTTCACAGATTTTGGCATATTTTGAAGTTTTTCATTAAATGCTTTATATTGATAAATGTAAACATTTGATCTTAAAAGCTCCAGTAAACAATCAAGAATAAAATTTAAAAAAAGGTAAAAAAGTGGCCGGTACCAGGGCTCGAACCAGTGACCCCAGGAGACCTGGAGTTAGTCTGAAGTAAAAACTCATTAGCCCTCTCTGCTATTCCGCTGAGTATACACAGCCAAAGTATTTTATACCTCATACAATAAATCTTCGTAGTTTCGTAAATTTAAACGACAACAACAGAACTCTCCAAATTATTCAATCGTTTCGCGTTGCAACGCTTTATAATTTTTAGGTTTTTAAATCGTCAAAAGATACATTTAAAGGCTATATTGAACTTTGGTAAATGTTCAGTAATACTGTTTCCTCACAAATATCATAACTAAAACGAAAATTTGCGAATCTGAAACAACTTTTTTCAATTTTGTCAATTTACCAAACCGTGAAAAGATCCCTTTAAGGTGACCTTTTTAATTTACCAATAGTCAAAGACCTAAAAAATACATGTATCCTATAGGTCTTAGCAATAGTTAAGTATGAGCCTGTAGTTAATAAACTTTAACACAAATCTTCAAATTCTTTGTTTGTTCGTCATTCGTAGTCAAACACCTTCAATTAATTGTATAATAAACAAGACTATTGCCAAGCAATATATGTCCCCTACCGGCTCCACCATTGTCAGCAATTCCAGCATTGTCAGATGTTTTTATTTGTTGCCATAGCAACCAGATTTTTGAAATAGGAACAACATGAAATGACGTGCATAGTGTCCATATTGCCATCTATCCATGTTTCAAGTTTCATGAAAAACTATTAAGAACTTTTAAGGTTATCGCAGGATCCAGAAAACCACCATTTTCAGCAGTATTTCTAGTCTATTTGTTGCCATAGCAAACCGAATTTTTGACGTAGGAGCAAAATAAAATGATGTGCATAATGTCCATATTGCCATCTATCCATGTTTCAAGTTTCATGAAAAAATATTAAGAACATTTAAAGTTATCGCAGGATCCAGAAAAGTGTGACGGACAGACTGACTGACTGACTGACTGACTGACTGACTGACTGACTGACTGACTGACTGACTGACTGACTGACTGACTGACTGACTGACTGACTGACTGACTGACTGACTGACTGACTGACTGACTGACTGACTGACTGACTGACTGACTGACTGACTGACTGACTGACTGACTGACTGACTGACTGACTGATGACTGACTGACTGACTGACTGACTGACTGACTGACTGACTGACTGACTGACTGACTGACTGACTGACTGACTGACTGACTGACTGACTGACTGACTGACTGACTGACTGACTGACTGACTGGACTGACTGACTGACTGACTGACTGACTGACTGACTGACTGACTGACTGACTGACTGACTGACTGACTGACTGACTGACTGACTGACTGACTGACTGACTGACTGACTGACTGACTGACTGACTGACTGACTGACTGACTGACTGACTGACTGACTGACTGACTGACTGACTGACTGACTGACTGACTGACTGACTGACTGACAGAGCGCAAACCATAAGTACCCTCCGGTGAAACCGGTAGAAGACAATAAGTGCATTACGCTCTGAAGCGTTCATTAATTGTCATTGTTATCTCTCTGGGGAATGAAATCATTTTTTATTACCCATATACATGGTTCTATACCCAATTACGCAATTGATATGGACCACTGCCCTAAAGCATTCACCTGCTAGGTTTTATGGCCTTGGTCCGGTTATAAAAACGCATGATGCAAGCCAAGTTACACCATTTAAGCGAAAACAAAGAAAATATCTGGTAAACTAGCGATGTAAAATGTACTGTCCGAAAATATAGAGTCATAAATTATTGACCAAAACCCGTTTGTTCGAAAATTTTGTGTCACGGAAAATAATTTTTTTGGCCAAAAAGGGGGTGTCCGAAAAATTAGAGTGTTCGAAAACTTAGAGTAAGTACGGCATATCTTCTAAAAAAAATCGAAAAGGAATATTACAACGTTTGTCCAAATGTTCATTTTTCATGGAGGGGGGGAGTACTTAAGCCCTGGTGGGCTTATGTCCGGATCCCTTGAATATAGTATCTCTACAAAGAGACGTAGATACATGTTATTTACGTCTCTGCTTTACTCGTACTGAACATTGCGCGTTTAACAGAATGAAATGCCCGACGTTCACTTCGTCGCACACATTCCATGTTGAACTTGCTAAACGCGATATGATTATTAAGTAGCACATTTAAATCTACGAAACAACACATCAAGACTATGTTTTTGAAGCCCACATCAATTAATGAAACGTGGAAAGGATAACAACACAGAATCACTCACACCTTAGTCGCAGGTGTTTGTATTCGTTATATCTCAAACAAAGGTCTGTTTCGCGAAGAGGCTTATCGGGCGTTGACACGGATCAGGAATGCGTAAAGGCCATAAATAAATTAATACTGTCAAAAAGCTGTTTATTTTCATTGCTAGTCAACCTTCAGTTGATTTATACCGAAACAATGTTGCGTTGGCACTGAAAACGCCGATTGACAAGCGCAATGATTCCAGACATTGATGTAAACCGACTATGGAAACAGCCGGGAATTATCTTTTTCCGCATGTTCCTTCTTAATGACCGCGCTGTCCGCGGCTTTGACAAGATCGAAAGGATATTAATGGGAGATACACGGGCCTGTTTTATGGGCCAATATAACAATAATTGCATGAGACTCTAGTGTCAAATCTAAACGCGGGTTCAAATGTGGAGTTTACTTGACACGCTGGGTCAACATTAGTCCAAATAGGAGTAGGTGCGCATTTGACATCGCAGTGGCCGGATTGGGTTATATAAAAGTAATATAAAGAAAATAGAAGAAGTACAGAGCTTTCATTTAGTTTTCATAAATATTAGTATTATTCAGATAACAATATGGCATATAATAACTACTGCAAGTATTGCAAACTTGCTCGCATCACATTCGAGTTACTCGGTATTGCAGCATATCATGTACGTCTTTCAAAGCAAATATTTTCTGTTAAAATATATGGATTTTAAAATGTATTTTCAATTAAAATCGATGAGTCGCCGAAAGGTTGGCGTTGACATTCAGCAACCTCGGGTGATCAAAGACCCTTTCTTATTTGATACACATTCGCCACACCCAATCACTACCGTAATTGCATTATATACAAGATAATTATTGATGCAAAGCATCAAAGGGCGTCGGGAATTTCAGTGTAAAAGGCACTCAATGAAGTTACGTGGAACGATTCGATTTTTTTTTACTGTAAATATTAATATATATCCCGATTATTTTAAACAAAATAGAAAAAAGATACTGGTATAACCATTATCTATGATTTTGTGTAATAACCCCCAAATCAGATCTAAGTCAGGCCCCAGAGAGAGATTAGAAACTACTCTCCCACTATCTTGTATCAATTGACATGACGCCTTATCAGTGATCGCTCCGCCCACTTAATCACGTGGCTCAGCGGGAAGAAAACCTAGACAAGCTAACACCAAAATGGCTTCTTTGCCTATAGACTGCATATAGATTTACGCGATATTCCGGATGATTTTATGGACTTGTTTAACACCATATTAGACTTGTAAAGGGGTTGATGCCATTTAGTTATTCGGCAAATGCAAAAAATACACGATTAAAGAGAACATCAGCTATTTATAACGGGTAAATCGGTACATTAAACACGCTCTCAAACGCTTGCGCGCTTACTGAAATCGAACCCGTTATTACGTGTAATGGTGGTATTTGCAATAAATTAACACTTCACCGGTATTTACCCGTGTTATTTACAAAATTATTACCGAAACATTCCCCCCTACCCGTGTATTTGACACGAAATAGCGCTTTATAACTGGGAAACGGTGAAGTTTTACGCGCTTTCTGACGCCGGGTGGTACCTCAATCCCACACGTTATTGCGTATAAAAGTGATATTAATCATATTAAACATTGCTTATGGGACATGAATCAATCACTATAATTTAAGCGCAAAAACAACACAGTAAGTTTGGACATTGTCTGATATAAAATTAGCGTTGTACGAAATGGAATACGGTCAGGCTATTATAAATTAATAAGGCTACCAACATCAGCCGCTCGCGCAGGTACCGACTTCCCCGAAGTTACCGCATTTATTGGTTAACTAATATCAGTACTAATAACTCTTTTACAATAGCATTTATCGATACGTCTTTATTAAAATAATAACAAAATGGTCTTCACTTGTTTCTGAATCACACACAAAAACGCGATTTTTAACGGGGATTTCGTAAAGTTACACGAATTGGGTACCAAAATTCTCAATTATTTTACATGCACACGTGACATAATACATACTTAATAATGCTTAGTTATTGCTTATATGACATTTCAAGTTTGTGAAATAAATAAATGTTCTATAAAGGGGATCTCGGTAATTCTTGAAGTTTCCACTGGCTTTTGTCAAGACCGCATTGCTGCGTTGGAAATGGTATAAATTTAATTCATCTAACTTATCTTTCTCAGTTTCTGGATACCAAATGTCAGAGTTGCATTAACCCTTTTTACACCGTTTTTGCTATATTTCATTCCCCTTGTTTATAATCCGAACAAAATAAACGAAACTCGTTTAAAAAATGAGATCTAGGCATTCGAGCTCCTAGTGTGGATTAAAAGCGTTTATTGCTGACACCACATGACTGCAAACGTGTAGATACCGCTAATAAGATAATATATCACATGTCACCTTCAAATAACATGTATGGTGTCAATTAAGTGCATTACTATCAGAGTAATAAAACACAGCATGAATTAGGCTTCATGCTGGGTTTTATTTCTCTTTAAGTAATGCAGATGAACCTCGCTTCTGACCTAGTAACTGATAAAACTATTTTTTTTTTTAAGTGAAATATTATGTGATAATCAGATCGATAACATAAACTATTTAAATCTGCTAGTATATCCGATAAAAATATATTATAATTGTTTTTGACAGTGTTGACGTTCAGTTGTTCGTGGGGACGACCGCATGTATTTATACATCTCTTACACTTTATATCTCTTTTCGGCTTTGGAAACAATATAAATTAAATGTCACCAACTAATCTTTCAGGATATCGATTGTCCGAGTTACATAATCCCCACTGACACCGTTTAACCATTTTTAATCTTTTTTTAAAGAGGAAAACAAATGAAACTCGTTGGAATAATAGTGAACCTAAACATGTAGCTTGTCTAGAAAATGGCGGACAGGTCGTTGCTAACGAGTGCGCCCGATTAATCGATCGCTGATTGGTGGATCAATTCTAGTGGGCGGAGCTATCATAGATAAGGCGTCATGTCAATTACCGGTACATGTAACAAAATGTGTGAAAAGTGGCCAGCACAAGAATTTTGGGCCTGACTCTAAACTGAAATAACCATTATCTATGATGTTGTGTTATAAACCCCAAATAACTATTATCTTTGATTTTGTGTTGTAATCCCAAATATTTCATAGTTCATTTTATTTACATTGGTTTCCTTTTTTACTGGCATCCATGTGCAGTTTTCATTAATGGAACAGAACTGTGTAGGTTTTAAAAAATCTGCTTCATCTTGTAAGCGTAATTTCATATTCTTCTCAACTTCAAGGGCATATGATTCTGAACTTATTCTTACGTTGCTCATTTACGATAGGGGTTGAGAACTCATTGATATGAAAACACTGTAAAAGTTTTAATACGTTAACGCCCCCCCCCCCCCCACCCTCTCAAACATATATTAAAAACAAAAATAGTTACAATAAAACAGCATATTTATTTAAACTAAAATGTCTACATCAAAACAAAAAGTTAACATAGAACACCAATTAAATAATTTGATTCTACTGGGGCTCGAACCTTGGGTCTCTCACATGTGAAGCGAGCGTGCAACCACTACACTACGCTTGAAAAATCACCTTCTAACTAAGATATTAATCAGCTATAAATAGTCGGTTTAAATGTAAACCCTAAGTTTAAACGCTGGATAGTGAGCGGGGTTAAAGGTCCATACCAAAGGATCCATACCGCTGGCAAGATACGGGTCAGGCCTTCGGCCTTCTATATGTGGTTCTTAAAAAAACAACCCTGTAGGAGGACTTGATAGTAATGAGGCTGGGGTGCTGTGATGGTGCTCCTCATTGTTAGCGGCTGCTTCCTTTATCAAGACTCATTATTATAATCAATAATACGTGTTGCGCTTCGCGCTCTATAGCGCCTTTATTAGTAACTAGGTGGTTGCCAGGATAGTGGAACAAAGAAAATTTGTTTTTATACAAAATCAGAAAGTTTAACCGGTTCGCGTATTTGCCCAGTCCCTGTGATATTTTATTATTGCCTAGTCGCTGTGATCAGTTATTAATTAAAACAATTAGCTTTGCATTATCGGCAATAAATGCTGTAGTAAATGTAATAGGCACAAATGCAGTACTTATTTACACTAATTTACACAAAACATCACCACTATGCAAGATATTCTGACAACAAAAAATATATACATTGATCCGTAAAATAACTTCTCCTCCCATAAGTGAAAAAAAACGTATTACATACTAGTCGCCGCACTTCAGTGCAACGCCAATTACCGACCAAGCAGAGCCTGTTTGATTTGAACGTGGTTCCCGACGATGATATAACGAATTGCACACCTACAATTCACTCATCGTTTTTTTTTTATTACACTCCTCTTTTTTTATCTCTATTTCGTGGCTTCGAGTAACTAAGTCGAGGCCACGAGATACAAAAAAGTAGTGCAAAACTAAATAAAAGAGGAGTGCAATTAAAAAAGAGCGGCACAGTAAATAAAAGAAGGGCGCATTAAACAGAAAAGAGGGGAAGTTTGTAGCTATCTCGTGGCCACGAGTTAGTCATCCGACCAAATTTGGCGTAACATATGCAAATATGAATATATATATATATATATATATATATATATATATATATATATATATATATATATATAAAGCTGACCAAAGCGGGCTTTTACTGGGATGATCACTTCCCTTTGTATATATATCACTATGGACTACCATATGGTACAATTTGACTGCCTGACTTATGGTGTACGAACTGGTCTAAAACTATTCTAAAACGTCCAGGACAGTTTATAAACCGTCCGGGACTGTTGTAAACCGTCCGGAACGGTTTACTAAACTGCATCGGACAGTTACACAATTTTGAACAGCTCGTGCGTCTGTAAACCGTACCGGGCATTTGATTTTGTGGATAACAAATCGTCCGATACAGTTTAGGACAGTATTTCTTTAACCAATTCAGAACATTTTCAATCTCCTGCTTGGATTGAGGTATTTTTGTCAATTGCTTACTTGAAAAAGTATTATTCAGTATATTTAACATGTTCGATTCAAAAGCTGCTTCCTTCTTTTTATCAAAAATGCACTGTAAAAGATGATATTCGTCACCTTTGTCAGAAAAACTTTGTGGGCAAATACATTTATTTCGAGTACTTAAAATATTCATTTTAACTCCGACGTGTTTGGCAGCAATGACTGATTGAATATTTTGCAATTCATGTCTTGTCCGAGAAAAATAGCGTCGCTCCAGATGACAACGATATTACATTACGCTCGTTAAACTTCCAAAGTAAAGCAATAAATTGTAACCCTATCCCAGCAATAATACCGTATCGGACGGTATATGCGCAAGAACTGTCCAAAACTTTCCTAAACCGTTCCGGGCAGTTTGTAAATTGTCTGGGACGGTTTAAAAACCGTCCAGGACGGTTTAGAAAAGTTTAAGGCCATTTCGTACACCATATTGACTAACTCGTGGTCACGAGTTAGCTAAGTCAGGCATTCTATACATAGATGGTGACGTCACTACGTTATTGTCACCGGTGTGTACACAATGACTTCCCATGCGCTAGTGTACTTAAATCGATTTACTACAGAGGCATTCAACGTTATCACGTGTATATAAAATGCAATAAATACTCGACAGGTTTTAATTATGTAACCGATTTCCAATGTTTTTTTTCGTAATTAGTTTTGTAAGATATTTATCTGAAACAGTTTCTCAAGATTGTTTTCACCCTTTCCCACCTTTTCCACTCAGAAGCAAAGTTACATGGCTATGTGCAAACAGCATAAAACCAGAACAGCCTGCGAGTAACTCGCCCCCTGTTCAGGTTTTATGCTGTTTGCTGCTCATCAGTATGTAAGGGTTGGAAATGAGGCCTTTAAAACTTGAATATAGTAAGAAAGGTCTTGAATTAAATTTATCTTTTTGAGGGACTACAAATGCGTCAAAATACGTATCTAATCTAATACGTATCTAAGTAGTAAAAGGTTGAGTGTTTTTAATTGGAACTTCCAAGCCTTGGTACACTCTACCGCTTTAGTTTCATTTCAAGGCGTAAACGCTACTATTTTTTCGTGTGCTGTACTCAAGCTGACGTGTATTACTAGTATTAAACAATTTGCAGTGAAAAATATCATATTATAATTAGAAACTATCCGGGAATAGAGTTGTTTCGTTTCAAGAAGGATAACACTTGTTACAATTTCTTAATGTTAAATTACAGAGTTGTCGTTTATTTGTGGTGACCAAGATACGGAATACTGTTAGTTCTATCGTGGTTACACATCAAAGCGAGAATATTCGATTTTTTATATGTGTTAAATTGTAATATATTGATAAGCATATGCTACAATAACACAAAATCGGCAAGACAAATTATACATTGAAGACGAATTTCATAAAACGCAGTAAAAACAATTAGCGCCCGAGCCGATTGTGACGAAGATATTTCGTACATATTTTACTACAATAACCGAAGCATTTGTATTTTTAGTTAGTGTTCGTGTGTCGTATGAATAGATATCGTTGCAGGAATTTATCATGAACCGTTAAACAAAATTTAGATTTACATCGTACATACATGATTTACATGCTGGCGAATTCGACTGTACATACATTTTCGATTTCAGAATTCAATATCTGGCTTATTTCGCATTTTTCGACACATGTTATATTTAACTTTTATTTTAATTTATACTGAAATATATGTTTAATAAGTTTTTACGCATTTTATATAAATTAATTAATATTTGACAAAATCGTATAATCTCGCTTTAAAATCCAGAGGGCGAGAACGCGAGAGTACGATGACGAGAATGCGACAATACGATGACAACAGTGCGACAATACGATGGCGAGAAAGCGAAAACGTGATGGCGAGAACGCGAAAGAACGATAACGACAATGCGACAGTGCGATGACGACAGTGCGACAATACGATGGCGACAGTGCGATAGTACGATGGCGACAATGCGCGAATGCGAGAGTGCGATGACGAGAATGCGACAATACGATGGCGACAGTGCGACAATGCGATGGCGAGAATGCGAGACCGCGATGGCGAGACTTCGAGAATTCGAGGACGCAAGATTAAAGATGACAAGAATGCGACAAAAATATGACGACAGTGCGACAATACGATGGCGAGAATGCGATAATGCGAGGACGCGAGCATGCGATGATAAAATGACGACAGTACGATATCACTATCATAGGCGGATCCAGGGGGGGGGGGGCGGACGCGGCGCACGGCCCCCCTAAAATCGCCAAAGTAAAGTCAATTAATTGGATGTTTCACACTTAACTAGATTTAAATCATCTATTTAAACTTGTCAAAGCCTTCAATATCACTAAAATCGTGGAGCATCCGGGGGGCTTCGACCCCCCCCCCCCCTCACCTGGACCCCCTAAACGATAAACTTAACTTTGCACTTTTTGGGCATTATAAGAAGGTACTTTTATGAACTTATATAAGGCGTGACATGCTAGAGAAGTGGCTGTCAAAGCCTTCAAAATCATTAAAATCGTGAAGCTTCCGGGACACTTCGCCCCCCACCCCCCCCCCCCCCCCCTGGACTGGACCCCATAACGGTTAACTATGCACTTTCTGGGCATTATAAGAAGGTACTTTGATGATAGTATATAAGGCGTGACATGCTTTAGAAGTGGTTGTCAAAGCCTTCAAAATCACTAAAATCGTGGAGCTTATGGGGGGCTTCCCCCCCACCCCCCTGGACCCCCAGCAAATCTTTCAATATCCCCCCCCCCTCCCCTAAACAGAAATCCTGGATCCGCCCCTGACTATCGCATTGTCGCCATCGTACTATCGCACTGTCGCCACCGTATTGTCGCACTGTCGCATTGTCGTCATCGTTCTATCGCGTTTTCGCATTCTCGCCATCGCGTTCTCGCATTCTAACCATCTTATTGTCGCACTGTCGTCATCGTATTGGCATTCTCGTCATCGTACTATCGCGTCCTCGCATTCTCGCCCATTGGATTTTAATGTGTAACCACGATGGTCCTTCCGGTATTCCGTACCAAGACCACTGGGCTTCGATGACACTTACGTTTGTGACGTTTGTTTCATCAAATTTCATGCTTGTTCCATTTTTCGTATTTCATTGCCCTAATAACAACAACAAAGGTTAACTAATGATAACGACGACGACAACAACAACAACAGTAACAGCAACAATAGTATTACTAATAATAATTATAATTACATGTATACGACAACGTTTCTAAAATTACAGATGTTGGAATTCTTTTTTCCCTCACTTTTTTGCGTAAAAAATGGAAAGTATTTTGTTATGCAATGCTTTAAATACATGTATACCGTCATTTTTTTCTACCCCATTAAGTAATGAATTTTTGTTATAAACTGTTTTCGCCATATGTAAAGCGATGCCGTTTTATCGTTTGTTGCGATTAATTTCTCCGAAGATTAAATTGCAATCAAAGGCAATACATCAAACGCGATATTAAAGGCTTTCAAGTAATCGCCGATTGGGAATAAGTTGCTTGTCTCTTCCAAATGGATTGAATTTCGCTTCCTGCAGTATACACAGATCCTATTTACTCGCATTACTGGCAAATACCTGATGCAACGTAGCCTTATATCATATCAGTTATTGATTAGTCTGCAAATTGTCGGTGCCGTCTAGAAATTTGCGATCGGTTCATTCACCAATAAGCAGCATCAGGTAGAAATGCATGCGGCTACTTAATAAATCACATTTTACGTGTTCATCGAACATAATTCGCTATCGATTCATACCTGAAGCAACCGCGTTGTGACGGACTGAAAAACGTGCTCGCCTTTTCAATACCGGTGCTATATATGGAACGGCATAATGGAACGTGCTAGAGTCCTTAATTGCATTCAAAACAATCAGTTCAAACATGAAAGCCAGATTTCGTGACTTGTCGGTATTAGCGACATAATAATAATGTATGCCCTTAGTTAATCATATTTTCGATAGATATCGGTTGTTGCTGTTTTCGCATTATATTGCAAAACCGTTTAAAGAAAACAACGGACCGAAGGCACTCACGCCTTATCACTTCTAGCAACGGGGATATCTAGTTCAAAAGATGTAAATACGCGATTACATCAGTGTATCATATTTTTATTTCTCATTGCCCATACTCTTAACTTAAAAATCCATTCAATATAAATAAATTAATTTGGATCTGACGGGTTTTCATAGGCGGACCACAAGCCTTTAAATGTTAAATTGTGTTGCAATTTAATTAACGATGACATTTTACACAAACATTTCCTACATAGGTTATCCATTATCCACTTTGATACGTATTTTCACGCGTTTGTAGTCCCTTAGAAAGTTATATTTATTTCAATACCCTTCTCATTAGATTCCAGTTTTAAAGGCTTCAATTCCAACCCTTAGATACTGATGAGCAGCAAACAGCATAAAACCTGTGCGTTACTTGCAGGCTGTTCTGGTTTTATGCTGTTTGCACATAGTCATTTTAACTTTGCTTCATATGGGGAAAAGGGTTATAAAAAGATCGCTACTGTAATAATATGAGATGTCTTCACATATTCAAGATGAAGGCGAAATTTTGAGGATAATATCGTCATTTACACGTATATAGTACTTAATATGTAAAGCATCTTCTATTTTAAATACATGTGCGTAATAGAATTTCGTATTAACAAACCGCGTAACACATAACAAAGCTATACTTTAATGTAAAACGCACGTTATTTCTTAATTTTGATATTCCAAATCGCGATCTTGACAGGTGTTTGTTAATGAATTAGCATGACTCTTATAAAATCTACGTTATAAGCATTATTAAACCCATTATGCCAAGTGGACTCTCCCATCCTTCTAAATTGGATCAATTTATTTCCAAAATTAGGGATGTCTTGTAAATTTATTTCTATATTTAGAATATTTCTTACAGAAATTCCTTTAAGCAAACAGCGCAGACCCAGATGAGACGCCGCATTATGCGGCGTCTCATCTGGGTCTTCGCTGTTTGCCAAGGCCTTTTTTTTCTAGACGCTAGGCATAAATGGGTTAAGTAATAATTATGTGCTACAAAGTGTTACAAAACCAAAGTGTGTGTTCTACTTACGAGTCGACTCTCGAGTGGTTCAGTAGCATAATAACCGGATACGTTTTTTAAAAGTTTCAGGTTGTTTCAGTTTGTTTTATCATGCTTATAAAGTTTGACATACCCTTATAATAGTAAAGACAACGTAATTCCGAAATTCGTATGCACCGTAAAAACAAACATAATCTAATCGTCTTACGAGGCTTTTTGATACACGTCATTGGTTAGACATAAAAAAAACACACTGTGTAATTATAACATAGTTTGTAAAGTTTTATACAGACTTGCTTCCACGACGTATAACGCAATTGTTTTCCTTCAATAAATTCCGATTAACCTGAATGTTAAAATTACAAGTAATTCGATATCTTTGATTGTCTATTTACGCATGACGGCATTGGTTTAAAAGTGATTGTTTTGTATGTAAATAATTCATTATGTAAAGTTCGTTTACGGATAATAATCAATACAGATGCGGTAAAATCAAAACATTTATCATATCAGTTTTACGGTATTACAACGTTTTCATATTCGCAAATTGAAAAAAATCACAATGAAGCAAAAAACATAACACACATGATTTAATGCACGAATAAATGATAAATGAAATGAATACATAAAAACATACACTTATAGTAACATTAATCCAATAATTTATTAGAACCTACGATTGAAATGAAAAAAAGAAAGAATGAAACAAATAATTTTGTTTTAAATTCCTTTTTGGTTTAATTGGATAGTTATAATCACTGTTTCGTGCGAAAAGCTGAATTAGTCTATAGGCACATTTATTACATGTTCAGCTCATTTAAACTCCATTGGTTTATTTATATTACCTTATATATATATATAAGCACATGTAATTTTATGTCCCCTTTTTACTTATGTAAAAACGTTAACATTACACAAATTTCAAACTTATTATTGAAAGAAATTTAATATTGAGCAACTTCGTTTTTTGGAAATGAATATTGATCAATATTTAATTTAAAAAGTAAACAATTCCTGGTCATGATTTAATGTATATCCCTTTAATCATCCAAACGTCGTCTACTAGGCTCTTGCATATATTTCAAAAGAAAGACGTCATAGGTAGATTGTTTGGCAGTTAACGTTTTACCATTGTTAGTGATAAATCACCATTATTCCATCATATTGGCATACACGCCAATATTTTAGCTGTTTCAGCTCTTTTTCAGGTTCTTGAAATTTGTTACAGAAAATGGCAACATGGTGACACGATGTTTTCGTGATATTATGGTATAAGTAATGACCAAGACTTCTATACGCCATTCAATTTTCAACACGATGTTCCTTATTAGAAAAAAATGTTGCGAACAATGGGACAAAATGTTTTTCAGTATTCCTGCTACATTTTATTGTGTTTATTTCTCCTAGAAAGATTTAATGGTTACACATATAGAACATACTTTTAGGCAGGTGTAAAGGACGAAAACAAACTTCAGCTGACTTGTCTTCGGTGAGAACGACGTAATGGAGTTTCAAATGACATATAGAGAAATCGGTAAATGATCCTTATAATGGTCCAGACTGTTCTATTGATAGCATGGCTTGTAGTTTGCAATATTGATAAAATGAATGAATGATATCCGATGCTGGCACATTTATGAACGACTTTCAGGCAAGTCGAGCTTCCTTTGTTCAGTTCAATACACGAGAGATGTGATTTCGAAATAAAAAACGCAAATAATATTGGAAGTGAATTCTGTAATATGAAAATATATGAAAGGTGCAGTGTTAAGATATTTAAAATAAAATGAGGACTTAAGTTAGACGTAAGATGAAGATATGGTGAGTTCATAATAATAATACTTTGAATAATACTATGGAACTGATTTGAAATATGCACTGCATTGGAAAAGATTATTCGTAGTAACAAGCTGTTTTAAAATGGTGTTTAAGAGCAGGCCACGCCTTTATCATCTTTCTATTAGAGCTTCAGTCGTGAGCAAGTTGTGAAGTTTATATTTTGAAGAACGGCAGGCATGCATACATAGTAAAACATTAATTGTCATTACTCGGGCGCTTCCCGTCATTAACTACTGATTTCTTTAATTTTGCTCAACATATTTGTGTCGATTAGGAAAGCGTTTTGCAATCAATCAATTAAGAGAAGTTGCAGATTTACCTACATTGAATTAAACACCACAACGCTATGCAGGGCGTCTAACAAGTGTCTGCGTTGTGTTATGAATGCCACTAGTCAGTCAAATAACATTGATAAAAGAACGGTCGAAGTTGGAAATGAAACCTCACCCACAGATGTCAGTCGTTTATTAACATCGCCGATGCCGAAACTGGAGTTTACAACCGAATCAACCATTCCTTTCGGCTTTGAAAACGGCACATTATCAGATACACCTTCGGAAGAACGATTTGTATTTGAAAATATTTCAAAATCGACACCTGTATTTGCGAAGGATGAATGTGAAGCTAGACCATGGGGGATAAACCACGAGGCTGCGGAAATACTAGGACTATGCTTCGTCATTCTTCCGGTTGGGACCATAGTCCTGAACGTTTCGGCCATGTTTTGTATCTACCGTGCGCCAAAATTAAAAACGTTTACACGATCTGTGCTCTTATCTCTTGCAATCTGTGATCTTTTGATTGGGACCACCGTGGTGCCTTTTAGAATATTTGGTTTGATGTACAACAGTTTTTCTATTCTTGGTCAGGCTTTATGCAATATTGGAAACAGTCTTGATGTCATGTTATGCACGTCTTCTGTGTACCATATATGTATGCTTACATTAGATAGATGCCTTGCCCTTTGTAAACCTTTCCAACACGGCTTTTGGTTCAAGGCTCGAGCTTTATATCCGGTTTTTATAATTTGTTGGTTTCTGCCTGCTGCACTTTCATTTGGTGTCATTCAAAACAACTTCAATGTCAAAAATATTGAACATATACACGACTGTATGGTCCATGAAACACAGTCATGTGCTTTAGTAGTCAACTTGCCGTATGCTATCACAACAACTATTTATTCACTTTGTATCCCCGCAATGTGTATATTAATATGCAATCGATTTACATTGAATGCAATAGAAAAGAGGAGGAAAATATTAGATAAACTTGTCACCATAAATACAAAGCGAGGTAGTCGTAACCGCCGCCATTTTGGGACGAAACTGGCGCGAATGATACTACTTATGTCATTGTGCTTATTAGCCTGTTGGTTACCGTTTTTCATTATTCATCAGTTGGATCCATTTGTGAATTACCGAGTACCACATTATGTCTGGATTCTCGTTACGTGGCTAGGTTACGCAAATTCTGCCTTGAACCCTTTTTTGTATTTGAAATCAACCTCTGTGAAATTATTGTGTTTTAATTGATATTTTTTTTATAGTGAACACATTAGCTTCAAGCAATTGTAAAATAAATTAATGTGTTATGATACTTATTTTAGACTTTGTATTTATATTGTTTTAAGACCTAAATATTTGTGCGGTGATTTTATATATGTTTACTCCACATATGGTATTTATGTCTAAGTAATAAACCAAGCCCACTTCTTGTTTTACGTAATCTGTTTACCACAGTGCACATTTAAGAAACGTATTCATCTATTTAAAATGCTAGATTTAAACATTTGCGCGATAGAGCTTATATATAATAATAAAAGAGAATTTAGGAAAGCAAAAGAAGCCAAAAACAAACTTGGTTCACTGGGACCTGACTCAGTGTCCCTTGGAATAACGGGCAATTACCTTAAAAGGACCTTTTCACGTTTTGGTAAATTGAAAAAAAGGGAGAAAAATGTTTCAGATTTGCACAGTTTCGTTTTAGCTATGATATTTGCGACGAAACAGTAATGCTGAACATTTACCATGCTCTTAAATATTCATTATATGCATCTTTTGACGATTTAAAAACCAGAGTAAATTATAAAGCATTTTAAACGCGAAACGATTGAATAATTTGGAGACTTCTGTTGTTATCTTTATCCCCCCCCCCCCCTCACACACACACATTACAAGGATTTTGAATGTGAAGTATACAATAAAACATTAATTTTATGAGCACGGATGTCCGAGTGGTTTTAGTCCTCGCCTTTAACTCCAAGGTTCAGTGGTTCCAGCACAGTTGAGTATTACTGTTTTTTCAGTCTTTAATATTATTGTTGTTTTTATTGGAGCTATTTAGTTCCCATAATTTCATTTATCAAATTAAAGCATTTAATGACAAACTTCAATACATGCCAAAATCTGCGAAAAGCTCTTTTTAACCGGAGTATTATATTATAAATTTCATTTTAAACTTTATATAACCGATGCACGTGTAGAAACAAAATAGAACGAAAATGATTACACTCTAAATTATTAAATCGTTTCTCGTTTGAAACACTCTATTACTTAATCAATTTCAAATGATGATTACTCATAACTAACACTGTATTGTCCGCGTGGGTCTATGTCATGAATGTATCACTTCTGGATGTTCAAATTCTTTCTTAATTTTAATATGTGGCAAAAAGTTGGGAAACTGTCATTTTGGCATTCTTTGAAGTCAGTTCAATGACTACAACCATATATCTTTGAATTATCTTATTGCGTTTTAATACATTATACTACACATAATACAGCACATGAATTCGTGTAAATTAACTTAGTCATTGTGCATTACATATGTCAAGTTATATATATATAGGTATTGAGTGACCTGGTAACCCTTTTCTGGTATCCACTTGCGTGCAATAATCATCAGCCGGCAGGATTATTTCGTTGTTTAAATACCATAATAATTTAAGAAAAACTTAATTATGTTTTTAAAAATACAAAACCATGTTTAAAATTTCTTTACTGTGTTCAAATTATTTTAATGATTAAAATGCTGGTTATAATTCAATTCAAAATTGTGCAATTTTTCATTTAAGATTAAATAATTCTTATTATTATTCATTGCTAAATTGTGCTGATTACTATTCTAGGATGACATCTGGTGATTGTAATTTGATGTAAGTTATGCTGGTTAAAATATGAGGCTTAAATATGCCAAATATTGTTCGATACTTAATAAAAAATGCTGAGTATTAACCGATACTTATTTATGATTATTATTATTATTCGAGACTTAATAATGATAATTATAAGTTCAGGCTATACTTTTGATATTATTACTTCAGGCTAAATTATATTGATGGGAATTTTGTATCGTTAGTTGCATTCGTAATGTAATTGTGGTAAATATAAGAAATAAATCAACATTAATTGTTTAAAAATGCACTTGTTAATAAATATTTGCCACTTCGCATTTGTCATTCGACATTTAGCATTAGGATGTTGGAACGGAACCAGTCCAGCGAAAACTCTTATTAATGATTTACCTCCTCGCAAAGATTTTACTGGAACCAGTATAGCTCAATCAAATCCCTGCTGTTACAACCAACCTCACGATGATAGCAGAGTCACGTGGAACAATAATTGTCTCGTTGTTATGTTTTCCTTTTTTTAATTTAGGCATTTTCTATGAACCTTAACTTATATAATTCTTTCAAAAGTTAAAAGAAAATGATACCGGTACTACTTTTCATAAGATAATACTTGACACACGATCGACCATTCGGTAAGGACAACGCAACGCTTCGGCAACCGCCGTTATCAAAAATGCCTTCCTCGGCATGGACGTCGCTATCTTGATAATTATGTGATTACCCCTTTGGTTATATACAACTTAAGATCGTAAAGGGAAAATAAAAAATCCCAAAAATAAGCGACAGTCAAACGGAAAATACCGAATCATTTTGCTCCGAGCTTTATATGAATCGACTTGTAAAAAAAATCAAAAAAGTATAGAATTCTTAACAAGGAATTGTTAACCAACATCTGTAATCAAGTGTTGCACTGTTGTAAATACTCAGGTATAACACAGCAAATTATTAAACATGTATTAAATAAACAAAGTCAATGTATAACTAAACATATCACAGTACGAGATCCAACAGGCATTTGTAACCCGTCAATAACAGTTGAATACACATACACATCGGCATTGCGAATACAATTAAAGTACATTATGCAAGAATCCGCAGTTTCACAAAATTTAATGTGTAAGTATACAAAACAACTGTACGCAAGCATAGTCATTTGTATGAATCTAACGTTACTCTTCTTTTATATTTACATTGGATCGCTTTCTAGACGTTCATTTAAATACAATTGCGAGCAATAGACAAATTGTCAACATTGCATGGAGTCATGTTTTATGACGTAAATCCTTCTATTGCGTTTGTCAACAAGGTCGAGCATTTCTATTATCAAATATTAATTCTCGGTCTATGTGTAAACGCACACAGGTTTGTTTAAATTGGCATTTTCACGTTTTTGTAAATTGCCAAAATTTAAAATAAAATTGTTTCAGATTCGCAAATTTTCGTTGTTCATTTTTCTATTATTATTTATTTTCCCACGTGTCAAATTTATAAATACCAACCCAAATATAAACAGTATGTAAATATAATTGACAACACTATATTAAGATACCATTACAATACAAAGAATCCGAAAATGTCAGAATATAAATTTATATTTTGAAAGAAATAGTCACGTGTGTGTTACATATGTATCGTACCATGACATTATACTTATTTCTAGAAAATTATGTATTTATTGCGCATGGTTTCCATTTACGTTATTCGTTACAACTCGATACATGTTCATAATCAGTAATCTTGCTGACGTAGCAAACTAGTGCAAAAAATCAATATGCGAACATACAAATAGATCATGAATCTCCAGCTGGCTTGAGTCGCTATAATGGTTTTTTATTTGCATTATCACCTGCCTGCCTATCAGAGAGAGAGAGAGAGAGAGAGAGAGCGAGAAAGAGGAGAGAGAGAGAGAGAGCAGAGCTCGAGAGGAGATAGCGAGAGAAGAGAGAGAGGGAGGCGAGAAGAGAGAGAGCGCATAGAGAGAGAGAGAGAGAGAGCTATGGAAGAGAGAGAGCAAGAGGAAGAGCCTCTCCAGCGCTTATCTCTCTCTCTCTCTCTCGCTGCTCTCTCCTCGCTCTCCTCTCTCTCTCTCTCGCTCTCTCTCTCGTCTCTCTGCTCCTCTCTCGCTCTCTCTTCTCTCTCTCTCCTCTCTCCTCTATATATATATATATATATATATATATATATTATATATATTATATATATATATATAATCTTTTTTCAAATCAATTCAAAAAAGAGAGCCTCCTTATTTAGGTCAGTAAATATTGAAGATATTCAGTAATACAATGTAGTGGTAACGTATCTTATATCTCTCTTAATTGTTAACATATAACACATCGCTTTTTGTAGGTAACAGATAGCATATCTCAATTATGACTAAAAAAGTTTCTGGAATTCAGAACAAGGTCAATATTATTAATATAATACACTTAATAGGTGACAATTGTACTCCTTGCTTGACTCCCAATGCTCCATAACCGAATTGTTTGTAGAAGATTCTATTTGTACACTTTATACAAAATTGTACATTTATATGTGATATGATCAACCCTTGATCGTGATGCTCTTTTACAATTTGATATTAAACTTTGATGGTTATTGAATGGATACTTTGCAAAGAAATTGTTATGATACAACGCTAATACTTTCGCAGCGGTAAGAACATCTTTATTATAAGAGTTGACATTTAGAGGGACTTCAGTATGTCTTTGTTAATATTATATTCAATTTATCGTACAAACATGCCAGTTTCACATTATTTCTTAATAATATCACTATAATTTGTATATAGATGAAGATGGTTGCTATATTTTTGTTGATGTTGATTGTTAAAGATATAAGCTCTGGCTTTTTTCTCAGTCCCCGATGTAGATGAGTCAGTAAGCAAAGTACACTTGCACATAATTTTCTTCTGTTCAATAATCTTTATTAAAGGGGCCTTTTCACGTTTGGGTAAATTGACAAAATTGAAAAAAGTAGTTTCAGATTCGCAAATTTTCGTTTTAGTTATGATAAGTAGGAGGAAACAGTAATACTGAACATTTACCATGCTCTAAATAGCCATTATATGCATCTTTTGACGATTTAAAAACCCGAAAATTATAAAGCGTTGCAACGCGAAACGAATTAATAATTCGGAGAGTTCTGTTGTTGTCGTTATATTTTGTGAAGCAACAAGGATTGGTTATATGAAGTATAAAATACACCAGTCAATGTATCCGGACGGATGGCCGAGTGGTTTTAGTGGGAGACTTTTTACTCAAGGACTCCAGGGGTCAGTGGTTCGAGCCCTGCTGAGGGCTACCTTTTTTCTTTTTTTAAATTTTATTCTTGTTTTTTTTTTTTACTGGAGCTTTTTATATCCAATATTAACATTTGTCAATATAAAGCATTTAATGACAAACTTCAAAACATGCCAAAATCTGTGAAAAAGTCCCTTTAACTATCTTTTTTATTGGAAGGAAACTTGTATTTATCTTTATTTTTAAAAAGTTCCAATTAGATATCTTTAATTATTTTTTCACATAGATTAATCGGTGATTAGCAAGCCAGAATTCAGCGTAGATTTATGCACATTAAAATGGGACAACATCTGAGTTTCGTCAAAGTAAAGCGACATCTGTCAAATGTTGTTTTTTCCCAAATGCAATAGCCATTAGATACACGGTGATATTCATCATGGATTGCACTTTTATTTTTTTTAATATCACTTAGATCTATATACATAGTCGCACTATCTCTTTATTTAAGAAGACGTTTTGTCGGAAGATTTTTATTGATTGAGAATGTGTATGCATTATAATAAACAACGGTTAACTAAAAAAATAAAAATAACAACAACATTGCCATCGAGCGCCTGTGGTTTATTATCAACTTGTTGACATTCGCGATTTCTTTACCAGACACGATCGACACAAACTGTTGAAACTGAATACTTTTGTACTGTTAAACTTGCGAAGAAAATCAATATATCATGAAAACCTATTAGCGAACATGCATTAAACGTGTGTTAAATTAATGATATTGTCAACGATGTTGTGGGTACTCATTATTTTTGTAATTAATTATTTGGTATGAATATATCAACACCGTGAAACGGCGACAACAGAAAGAAGCTTTAATAGCCGCACGACGTCCTTTTTTTGTTGCAAAAAACAATTGCTGTAAACATGACGTCACAAAAGTTCAAATAAAAATAACATAATCACACAACAAATGAATGAAACTGGGGCCATCGCCATCGAAAGTTCCATACAAAGGGTTAGCTTAATTGGTTCTTCTTACAGACGGATGCGGTTATCAGTTTTTAGTTGTTCGCGTAGCGAACAGCTAATGTTATTGCAGAAAATTTCAAGTCAGTTCGGCTTATTTACGGAAAGCCTACTACCCGCCACACCTGCCGTATCCGCGCGAGAAAGAGTTGTATAATTTATGCAAGAGATTTGAGTTCTCCAACTATATTCCTTCACAAATGGAAACATTATGCGAATATCGTGTAAAATTGAATATTTTTGAACGGAGCTTATATAGAAAAGAATCAATAAACAATGCATGTATTATACGTGTCGCGGAAGAAATTATTTATGAATGATTAAAATAGTCCACTATCTGCTGCGTCTTAATGACGTAGTACAGGTCATTCATAATCTGAGGCTATTGATAGATTCGGGAGAGCAACGCAATAGTATAAGGTTACGCTTGTTTATATTCTCAATTTATAAAACGTTGAACATGAGCTCAACAATAACTTCAGCGATACGATAGACAACAACAAAAATGCTTCATAATCGCTTAAACCGAATATAAAAAACAATTAAATATGACAAGAATTATCTGTTTTGTAATCTCGTTCATGCTTCTACAGCGGGATTAAATTTCATATTTCTGGAAAACGTTCTTTTGTTTCCAACAGATAGCGGCGATCTTTTGTATTTACGGGCGCTAACAACGCATTAGTAGAAGGTTAAGCTTGTGTATATTCACAGTTCTCAATTTATAAAACGTTGAACATGAGTTCACCAAGTATTACAGGTATACTATAGACAACCTCAAAAATGCTTTATAATCGCTAAAACCGAATATTAAAAAACAACTAAATAGTCCGCGTAAATACTGACTTTGAAATAAAGTTTGCAATTTACGTTTCTAAATAAATAAACTGAAAACAAAAGTTTAACTATTGTGTTGTTTTTTCACTTGTAAGTCGCATATTCACCGCATGAAATGTGTGTTATCATTGTCAAACCACAAATTAGTGTAAGTAAATAAAATCATACTACGGAAGTGCACATCATATGTGTCCTCACATGCCTTATTAAGTTATTATGAGTATATTTCTTCACTATCGAAATATATCGTATGTTAATATTTGATTTAAACGCAGTTTTATTTCGAAACATTTAAATCACACTTTCATAGCTCGTCATGCGAAAATGGGTCTTATGCGTTTCGGCCAGCGTATCTTAAACCCAACATGCGCATTTGCGCAGTCTGGTCAGAGGCGATGATGTTTGCTATAAAATCACTCAATGTGTTATGGTCTCATTATGTATCTCCTGACCAGACTGAGAGATGCGCAGGCAGAATGGGCTATTTATGTGAAAGGCGCATATGGAATGAGACCCATTTTCGCATGACGAGGGTCATTAAAAATCTCATTGCGAATTCTAAATGGCACATTTTAGAACAATGCTTTTCGATACAAAATTGATTTCAAAATAGCAAACTTGTTAATAACGGCAGCCTATCAAGGCGTTCAGGAACGATTTCCAGATGTGCTGACCGAGTACGGCAAACATTGTGGTTGGATAATTAAACGATTTTCCTCTTATCGTGACACTATATTTTTTTTTTGGTAAACGAGTACTGACCCTGAAATTCTGCGAGATGGGTTTTAACGCGTAATTGTAACTGGGCCACAATTTGTGTCGTTTGAACATACAGAGAGCAGTCCGGAATTCCTTACACTGAACAGTGCTACATCCTTTGCGCTGAGCAAAGACACGGTGATGTAGCCAAAGTTCAGAAGTTTTATCTCGATTAAGCCTATGAAATATTCGAAAATATCGACGCCTGTCTGTTTGCGTTATGTAAAAGTCATTTAAGGTGAAAAGCTGGGTAAACAGCTATGCCGAAAAAGCGCATTAGTGCTCTATACCTATGTTTAGGTCAGAGTTGGCCGTGTGAACTGCTAGGGTAACAAGTAATGAATAAACAACAAAGTACGGGTCAACAGGGCTGTCTATATGACTACCTAATTCGTGAGTAAAAAGTATTGCTCGCAGAGTTATTTTCAACAATTATCTTATTGTATATTTTGAATTTGTCTATGGTGTCAAAAATCAAAAGTTTTGTACAGAGAATTTTCATCATGAAATTATATTCTTAGTGAGATAGGTATTCGATATTCCAACAATATTCATTTAATATGATGATGATTGCAAATTGTCTTTATATTCAGTTCTCATTACCATTTTCAACATACTTTCTATGCTTTCAGAACGTCCAAAAAGGGCCATGTTGTTGTTATTTTGTCTAAGTTAAAAATAAATAAATAGGATGATAAAAAGTGCACACACATCTCGACCCGTGCGTTATGACACACTCTTTATAAATTTGAATGGGGATGTTTATTTCAAAGTTACGATTTAAAAAAAATGAGTTACGTCTTAAATTATGCAATAGCGAACAACTTTAGTGCCTTCAGCGCTTTGATTTATCTTTATCTTTACACTTTAGCAGATGAATAAATGTTATAGATAAAAAAGGAGACCGTCGATAACAAAACGTTAACTGTTAGTGAATTGAACTGCACAACCTCTTCCTTCAGGTGGTTCAACTTAAAAGAACAATGACACATCGACAATTTATGTTGTTACTATTGGAAATGGCGAACATCGTAACTTGAAAGTGTAATTGACAGTTCAATGAGTTCAATGGATGTTATGACAAAGCGTAGATTGACCGCTATTCTTGGAAACAATTGTTCATACCTGTAGTATTTTTTTCAAAGGATTTACACAACTCACGAACAAACAGTCGAATACTTATAAAGGTCGACTAGTTTGCTCGATAAAGATTCAAGACATCAGATTATTATATATGAGAAATGTTGTTTTTCTTCGTTAACTTGAGGGTAAAACGTCAACAACCTGTACTATTGTCATCATGATTTCGTTAATGAGTAATCTGAACGGTATCCACCACCAACAATGTACGTAACAAAGGCAAAATGATCACATAGATATTTTTAGACGAAAATATTATATTCAATACTTACGCGCCTTATATTGGAAATTGTTTATGTTTTACTTAGAGGGTTCTGCATGACATACAGATTAACAACTCTTGGAAAATAGACACGTTATACCGTTTTGCAGTTTTTGCGTACATACAAATAAGCATCATCAATAAACATATTGACATTTCCAGGTTTCGTGAGACACGATTAGCATGACAAGACACACCTTGGAGATTTATTATGCATCTTGCGTGCAAAATGTGCCGAGAAAATCGTGAATTCCACGTAGATCGTTACAGACAATTTGCGAACATTAGTGCACTAATATACATTGATGTCACCGATGTTACGTGTGCAGATTTTATGTTATTTAGTAATGCATGATAACTCTATTAGCAGCACGGCGTTCTTATGTTTAAATACGTGAACAACTGCTACAATTTAAACACTGCTAAAAACTTTTCGGAATTGACATTTAGGCTTATTCTTGTTAAATGATTCCAACATAGATAGAATATATGAAATTACAACAAAGGAATGTCTGCGGTTGTTAAACTTCTAGTTTACACTCTGAAAAGGAACTCTTTACATAGGCACAGCCTAATTGACCACAAAGGTGCCCAATTATTCACTGGGATGTAACCACACTGACGGTCGAAACAAAACAAAAAGAATGACCATTTTGGTTGCATAACGTTTACTCTCGTTGCCGGAACTTCGTATATAGAAGTATGTTATAAAGTAAGCACATACTATGATCTTATAACGGAAAATTGCATATCGAACACGTTGTATCTACTGACATGCTGCGTTGTACGTTGCAGCTACTGACATGCGGCTTTGTACGTTTCAGCTACTGACATGCTGCGCTGTACGTTGCAGCTACTGACATGCTGCGCTGTACGTTGCAGCTACTTACATGCTGCGTTGTACGTTGTAGCTACTGACATGCTGCGATGAACGTTGCAGCTACTGACATGCTGCGCTGTACGTTGCAGCTACTGACATGCTGCGCTCTACGTTACAGCTACTGACATGCTGCGCTGTACGTTGTAGCTACTGACATGCTGCGCTGTACGTTGTAGCTACTGACATGCTGCGCTGTACGTTGCAGCTACTGACATGCTGCGCTGTACGTTGTAGCTACTGACATGCTGCGCTGTACGTTGCAGCTACTGACATGCTGCGCTGTACGTTGCAGCTACTGGCATGCTGCGTTGTATGGTGCAGCTACTGACATGCTGCGCTGTGCATTGTAGCTACTGACATGCTGCGTTGTATGGTGCAGCTACTGACATGATGCGCTGTACGTTGAAGCTACTGACATGCTGCGTTGTACGTTGTAGCTACTTGCATGATGCGCTGTACGTTGCAGCTACTGACATGCTGCGCTGTACGTTGCAGCTACTGACATGCTGCGTTGTACGTTGTAGCTACTGACATGCTGCGCTGTACGTTGTAGCTACTGACATGCTGCGTTGTATGTTGTAGCTACTTACATGATGCGCTGTATGTTGTAGCTACTGACATGCTGCGCTGTACGTTGCAGCTACTGACATGCTGCGCTGTACGTTGTAGCTACTGACATGCTGCGCTGTACGTTTCAGCTAATGACATGCTGCGCTGTACATTGCAGCTAATGACATGCTGCGCTGTACATTGCAGCTACTAACATGCTGCGCTGTAAGTTTCAGCTACTGACATGCTGCGCTGTACATTGCAGCTACTGACATGCTGCGCTGTACATTGTAGCTACTGACATGCTGCGCTGTAAGTTTCAGCTACTGACATGCTGCGCTGTACATTGCAGCTACTGACATGCTGCGCTGTACATTGCATCTACTGACATGCTGCGCTATATATTACATCTACTGACATGCTGCGCTGTACATTGCATCTACTTACATGCTGCTCTGTACATTGCATCTACTGACATGCTGCGCTGTACATTGCATCTTCTGACATGCTGCGCTGTACATTGCATCTACTGACATGCTGCGCTGTTCATTGCATCTACTGACATACTGCGTTGTACATTGCATCTACTAACATGCTGCGCTGTACGTTGCAGCTACTGGCATGCTGCGTTGTATGGTGCAGCTACTGACATGCTGCGATGTACGTTGCAGCTACTGACATGCTGCGCTGTACATTGCAGCTACTGACATGCTGCGATGTACGTTGCAGCTACTGACATGCTGCGTTGCACGTTGCAGCTACTGACATGCTGCGTTGTATGGTGCAGCTACTGACATGCTGCGATGTACGTTGCAGCTACTGACATGCTGCGATGTACGTTGCAGCTACTGACATGCTGCGTTGCACGTTACAAACTGCACTGAGCATTTTTGTTTTGGAAATAACATACAAGGGAAACATAAGCTAAGATTGAACAATAACAATCTGAATCAAAATACATGGGTGAATGTACGAATGGTCGTTCTAAAAGTATTCACGTGGAGACATGTTATGCAGTGTTTCTCGCAATCCTTCGTAAGAACAGATCGTACTCATTAATTGAAAAAGGGCGTTTTCTTTCGTACGAAATTTTAATCCGATCATTTACGAATGAATGGTATTAACGACGCTTTTCGACGGTATCCCCACATTGATACATAAAATAATATGCACGAGAAAATTAATATAACAGTTTACTTTGGGAAAAGAAATGTTCCAATTCTGGAGTTCAAAATGTTCTTAGTTGTGTCTTGAAAACTGCTCAGCAAAAACTTATCGCCCATTAAATTACAATTTCTCACGTTTTGGTTTTGAAACAAGAACACGTGCCAATAAAAGTGTTCAATAGATTGTTCGTGATTCGTTTAGTCGTGAATGTGTACTATATAAGTATTACTGGTATTTTAAATATCTGATGGCAGCTTTTAGATATTTTTATTTCATTTTTATGCCTGCACAGGTCATTAACATTAACTGATGACGTCATTTGAATATTACTGCGTTTAGATTGTATACTTAAATATTGGTGTTAATTTGTGAATCCGGACCCGTTATTTGTAAGTCGCAATAGACACCGGTACTGAATACGAAATTGAGCATGTGAACTAAATAAAGTTCAAACCACCACCTCGGAATATAATATTTCCGAGGGAAATTTGGAAAATGTATATATTAAAACGTTGTATTCGACGAAAACGGTATTTCAGCAACGGCCTTAACTTATGCAATTATGATAACATGATTTAATTTACAGGTTTCCCGTAGGTTCTATTTATCCACTTTGAATCTACGGCATGTCCATGTGTTTCTACATAGATTGTAGACGCGGTTAAACTGGGAATATTACAGAGCGACTGAAATAGTTCTAATGTACCTAAAAAAACGTTACTGGGGAGTTGACGCGAATAAAATAAGGTTTAGTTGACATGCACTGTCTATTTATACGATAAGTCGATTATAATACAATTATCGCATGGCAAAAAATTCTTACAATAAACCGTGATTTGTGGGAAATAAAGTAAACCATACTCACTATTACCGGTATATTTAAAGAAAGACGTTTATGCAGATGTTACAATTGGAATAAAGACTAGACAACATTTGAAACCACTGACTTGCTTTGAAAAATTAACGGGTTCCAATGGTTGTTATTTAACAATGTCGAACTTTTTTCTTATGGAAATAGTCAATATCTAACCACATGTAATTATAAAATGCTTTCTAGAGTTTGAGACATGCGGATTTGTATCATGGGTTAAAAATACTCATCCATTTTTTTAATCTAGAAATGTAATTATTCATTTTAAGACGAAGATCATAGAATTCATGTTTTCGATTTTAACCCTATATGTAAATAATATTAAATTTAAAGGTATTAAATCAGCGCCGTGTTGGTATGTTTTACCAAAAATAGCAAGAACTTTCAGACTTAACATTGTGATTAATATGTACATAATGCATTACGCATATTTGTACGCTGCTTCCATGGTAAAATGTATTAAGGTGAAACTTTAAATATGATGGTGACGCTATTCGATGGTCACGTTTCGTTCATAGAATGTATATGATTAATACGTTATTTAGAAATTCAAACCAAATGTTATTTTGATACAACACGCGTTTATACGCCTGTATATATTTCAGTATACGACAGTGTAGCTATTATTGACGCACATGACTTGATATAATCAATTGGTTCAATAACAGAACTGTATGTTGGAAAAAAATAAGTAAAGATATAATAGGGGTTTTGTTTTATCTATGTTATGTATGGTTAACATCATTTATTACAATGTTGCGTACAGTAAGCGTGTAATCAATAATAGGGCTTTAAAAAGTTCGTCTGTAATCAATTCCACATTATACAAACACTTAATTCCACATCAAAACAATATTTAAGATACTCATGTTTCCATGTTTCAACGTTACAGAATAAGTTAGATAAATTAATGATATACTGAAGTCTGTAAATAATAAATAATGTATTTGTGCACATATCATATTAATGCAATCAACAGTCAACTGCCTCAACCTGTTGATGCATATTTATATAAAGTTGGACATTATAATTAATTATGATTATATCCTCACAACGCTGCAAGAACGTATCCGAATGAGATTATAGTATTATGAACACGTTATTGAAAGTATTCAAATATTATTTTGTCTTTTTATAAAATACAAAATTAACTGTCAACAGTCACATACTGATCAACTCGATTGACATGGTATAGAATGGAAAAACCTATTTTTTTCAATGTCGTTGTATATAGCATATGTAATAGTTATCTTATAAGTTAGAAAGGGGATCTTATAATCAATTTAAAATATAGGGAATCAATGCAAGTTTGAGGAATGTACGTTGAAAAAGTAAGAATATTTGGTCTGACAAAATTGTTTCTGCAGACAGACGCACGTACACATGAAATGGTGGAGAAAAGTCCATGACAAATAAACACCCTCCACTTACTTGCTGGGTAACACAAAGCATGCTTAAATCTTTAAGATGAAGAAGTTAATTGTAGACGCCTAGCTCTAAGGCTTCAGTTACGCTAGGATATTTTTACACACAACCATAACATGGACCTGTATAGTAAGCCAATTGACGATAGGAACGAGATTAAATTAATTTATTGATTATTTAATCCGTATATATTCAAAGACCATTCACTAGTTGGTATATATATATATATATATATATGTGTGTGTGTGTGTGTGTGTGTGTGTGTGTGTGTGTATGCATGTATGTGTGTATGCATGTGTGTATGTACTGAATTGCTATGAATTCTGGTCTATTGTCAACTCTCACTGTCTCTCAACAAGGTCACGTACGGAGAGTGGAAAGTGGATATGGCTTTTCCATTCAAAACGTGCGAGGATTATTGCTATTTTTTATACCGATCGTGACACCACTCCTAGTGCTGAGCTATGTGAAACTTAAAGCATGTCTACTAAGATGGTGATGCGATGGTCTTGTCGTCGATTTAATCGATGCGGAATGACCTTTTGGAAGGAAATGCTTAGTCATGTACATAGCAAACAAAACGAGAGCACTCATAAATGGTCAAGGAGAAAACATGCATTGAGACAATATTGCTAGTATGGAAACGATCTTTAAGCTTCTTTTTGGAATTTCTTTACCACAATGCTGGTTTTAGATGGAACGGCGAAAATATGCATAATTATCGATATAAGATATATGTAAACAAGGACAACAAGACAAATAACGATAAATAAATAACTACACGCCCACCCAGGTAAGAGAACAAACATCGTTTACGCTATCATTCACTGTATTACGTAGTGAAAGCCTAAGATTCCATGTCAATTAACAAAATATGTGATCACAGCGGGTGAGAGGAAGTAGTTGTTAAGACTTATCAATTAAAATATTGTATTATACATGGAAACACAATTTTCTATAATACATGTGTTTATGTTCTTAATTTCGAAACAAGTTTAACGATACTCGGTGTTAAAGAGGCCTTTTCACAGATTTTGGCATATATTGAAGTTTGTCATTAAATGCTTTGTATTGCTGAATGTAAACGTTTGATCTAAAAAGCTCCAGTAAAAAAAAGTCAAGAATAAAATAAAATAAAAAAAGTAACCCACAACAGGGCTCGAACCACTGACCCGTGAAGTCCTGAAGTAAATGTCTCCCACTTGGACCACTCGGCCATCCTTGCTCACACAATGAAGCATATATATTTTTTACTTTATATAAGCAATCGTCGTTTCACAAAATATAACGACAACAACAGAACTTTCCAAATTATTCAATCGTTTCGCGTTATAATTTTCGAGTTTTTAAATCGTCAAAAAGATGCAAATAATGGCTATGTTTAAGCATGATAAATGTTCAGTATTAATGTTTCCTCACATTTTTTTTTTATTTTGTCAATTTACCAAAACGTGAAAAGGCCCCTTTAATGACATAGTCTGAGTCTATCTGCCTCCACGTTTTTAATTTTTTACGCTCGGTCGCCTTCTTTTCAACACCACAGGTATATGCAAATTTTAAACACAAATAGACGGATTCATGCTGGCGTTGCTTATGAATGTAAGATACATAAAGTATGTACGTTACTACGCTCCGTATATTACCGATATTTCTTGGAAGTAATATGGTTGTTATTCTAACACATGGTCATAAACAAACAGTATATGCGATTCGTTCACAGAAATGTGGCCCCTATTGTACATTTTCTTGTCTTTGCTAACGGTTTATTAATGCCTTTAGCAGATAATAATGCCAAACAAAAAACGCCATATTTCCAACAGTTACTATAGAAAAATTTCCCAAACGATTTAAATAAACGTTTTAATAAACATGTTAAACATAAATGTACGATAACATATTATTCCATATTGCACATTGATTATTACGTGATTTGTATTAGTTAAATGCAAGAACAGGATAACATTACTCATTATTACTATGGCCAAATATACATGTATGTTCTGCAGATTAATTGCAGATTAATTGATAAGAATGATAAAATACGCCATTACGCGTGTGCATGGACATAAAGTATCGTATTTGCACAAGCAAACTGCGCATGATATGTATCAAGCACGACGTAGTATTCCCTTGAGGACTTCATTGTAAAGTAAATCATCAATAATCACAAAACATGACATCAAGTGCTAAAGTACCGGTAAATCACAAGCAGACGGTTCGTAATTTAATGCAGAGTGAAATTTAACTTTAAGACAAAATTAAACACTGCATGTATTCAGTTGCAAAATAAAAAATTTCATTGAATTTAACAAAATAAGTGAACAAAACGGAATGAGAAGTAAACCTGGTTATCCATGCATTGGTGGGTTACGTTTTAGCAAAATACATGACCTTTATCACATTTACCAGAAATTTGTATGATACTATTTATTATATTATCGCCACGTGCCATATTAAAATTAGGACCCAACCATTCACAATCGGGTCACAAAAAGTAAATATGCCGTATTGATATAAGATTATAGTATAATAATTAAATATAAATTGGCGAATGCAGTATGTTTGAGTGCACATGAAAGATGATCAGTGTAGCCAATATATATATATATTATATATAGAGAATATTTGGTTGGTGACTTTTGATATCATGTGATATAAGACGAGTCTGATATGGCGTAGGAAAAGGCGAGGCTTGCCGAGCCTTTTCACACGCCATATCGGACGAGTCTTATATCACATGATATCAAAAGTCATCAACCATATATTCTATTTATTATGCCACATTTTAAAGTAAATAAGAAAACATTCACAAAACAAACAAAAACAAACAACCGCTAAATTCATTGATGTAGATACAACTTCTTGTTTATTAATGTTCTAACTTCTTAATAAAATATGAATCGCTGTTCGTTTCCATTTAAACCAAAGAAGCGACATACCACGCCTACAAAAAAGTAGTTCTCAGAATGGGCGGGGCTAAAACATGGAACGCTAAAAAAATTCATTGAGTAAACCAAATATGGACGGAGTTTTAAAACGGATATTGATGGGCGGAGCTTAAAACTGTTATCGGATGGGTATCCGATAACACTTTAAAATATCATGTCAGCGTTTCCAACGTAAATGCGCTGTCGTGGCATAATAAATATATATATATATATATATATATATATATATATATATATATATATATATATATATATATATATATATATATATATATATATATATATATATATATTAGGCATTTTAATCGTAAAAATACATTGTTTAACAACTATACATTTAAAATATTGTGCAATTTTACTGCTACGCAAGTAAGGTATTTAACGGGTACCGGCAAAAGTAAACTCAACTATTACGTGTAAAGCTTGTACATTACTGCAGTATAAGAAACACCATCATGAACAAAAGCAATCACAATAGGGTAAAACATAATTGTGTTAAATAAATAAAATATATGCATTTATCATAAAATGCTATATTTTTATCACTCCCTATTACTAGTAAAGAGATATCATTATACATGCAAAGACAGTTCAATTTGCATAATATGCAGGGTTTTTCCGTTTGCATGCTAAATTGTATTAACATTTAATGTAAAAGAAAATCACCACGATATTTAAAAATTGTAATGTATTACGCTTTTTAGGACTTTGTTTTATATTAAATGCACATCTGACACTATCGATCGCTGATGAAATAACACTATCCACACCACATACAATTATAATGAAATTAATACATATTTATTATTGTTGAAATATAATTTATTTAATTCTTACCATCAGAAAGAATACGGCTAATTTATTGTTTTGTTTTGTGGACTTGTCTTCTGATCACGTTTACTCTATGCTTATAACTACTTCGTATTTTTATGACGAGGGAATTTGATTTGTGTATATTAATCTATTTGGTACTAAATATGATATATTTGCACTATATTTTAAGAGTTTTAATGTTTATTTCGGTCTTATTACAAATTTATTGACTAAACAAGAGCCCTTTGTACATGTTTTACGTTACCGTAACCAGTGTTTTTGCCAACCAGTGAGTTCGCATGCGTAGAAAATCCCGAATGTAAACAATAACATTCATCTGGTCTATAAGGCGAGATGAAAATTCAAATACCCGCGCGCTAAAAGATTGTATTCGCACATAAAAGTAAGAACATCGTGAAACCTCTTTTCTACAATCATATACACTTATGCAGTGACACTCTTCATATAGGCATAAACGTTTTGTAAATGACTTTCTTTAAGTAAATGTACGTTAGTGCTTAACATATGTTCATACTTAGCACATTTAAACATGCTCCTGTGCGCATGTTAATACATCAGAAAACTCATTGTGAAAATATTGTGAATGCTATGTAGAAGGGGAGATGACTCAACTTATTTTGTGCATAATGTTGTGTTGTTGTTTTTTACAAATAAAGCTTCTTTTACTAATGTTGTTATCATTTTCTGAAATATTTTTTATAACAAAATAACTGTTCGTAGCTGTTATTATTTGTTTAATAAATAGCTGCGTATTTACAAAGTGGTTACACATAAATATGAAGAAGTATTCGTCCTATATTATTGGGTTTCACATGATTGTTTCAATCAATTCCAAAATGACGTTCCATTTCGACAGGTGCGTTTATAACTGTTTCAAATATGCAAAGATTTACAGCTAAATTTTAAATTCAAGAGCTGATACATGTTATAGCATACAAAATATTTTTAATCTTTTTTGGCAAGGGGGGGGGGGTATATTAATGAATTAATATGTACCACGTTGAACACGATTGTCATTTTTTTCTACGACCAAAACAATCAGCTTTTAAAAAACGCTTGTACCGTAGTCTTAATAAGAACGCCGGTGTGCTTTTCAAACCGATATCGAAATTCCGTTGAAGCGCAAGACCCGTAAAATATGCAAGTGCGCATGCGCAATTTGATCACTACATCAATAAATATATATATATATCAATAAAAAAATGATACCTGACGATGTCCGTAACTATGATTGAGAATATCATGATGGGCCTCTGCAACATGTGAACATAGGCCACCGTCCAGCCGTCCCCATGTCTTGTCGATCTGCTTGACATCTACGTCTAGGTCTCGGCGATAGGTATTTTAGATCGCCTTCTCTTCATCTTTCCGTGTTTTTTTTTGGGTGAAATATTACCGTGTCGTGCAGAAAGAAGGATTGCGAATGGTGGGATGTGTCCATCGCTATCATATCCGAAGGATGTCTTATTCCAGGCCGGGGCTTCTGCTTTGTTCTCCTCTATAATACTTCGTTATTGATCGTGTTGGTCTGCGGATATTGAGGATTTTCGTGAGGCGTGTGTTGATGAAGACAATGAATTTCTTCATGGTAGTGACGACGGTTCTCCAGGTTTCTGTCCCATATTTTAAAAATATGAAATAAACGTAACTTATGTGTATATAACTAATATAATTTTTAATAAAAACAACAACATATAAATTAATCCATTGATAGTATGAACACTGTCATTTCGTATTGATATCAAATACTTATTAAAGTGTTGTTGTTGATTTATCAGGGGCGCACATTTTTTTGAAACATGAAAAACAAATAAAAAATGCTTCAACTTCGAAAAACGCAAAAAAATGTTGACCCTGATGGGTTGAGGGATAGAAATCTGCATTTCATATTGACAACAATCCTCAGACAATGGATTCTGGTCGTGTTCAAAGAACATATCTTCCAATTATCAACTCTACTTCTTTCTATGTGTATATATTCTAGCTCGCTTCTTTTCACGTGACTAATTGCTGTTACTAGTTTACATAGATCTACATGTAGATCCACTTGTCTCCCTCTCAACACTACAGTAAGTTGTAATTGATTATCATTGGATTTTTAAGATACATTCCGAATGATGTTTATTACCGCGGACATTTAAAATGGAGCACTTGCCCCAGTATCCCTTTCCATTGACTGAATCCGGGTCGGTTCGGTCCCTTGATGCCGAACAAAAACAAAATTTAGTTAAAAATTTTAGGCCAAAGTCTTATATTTTCGTATCTTATTTTTTGTCTAGATATGCTTTAAATCTCACCACAGGAATTACAGGATTAAAAAATGTTCTAGGGGAGGACCCCCGGACCCCCCTTTTTTATGTATCATATCCGGACCTACAGCTAAAAAACATCTAGCTACGCCCCTGTTTATTGTAAATTTAATATAACCGTGATTAATGTTATATTCATATCTACCTATCCATGTTTATTTGACAAAACTTCCTATACATAAAACGACTTCATATTAAAACCAGTTATAAAGTCTACATTTTAATTAATGAATCATATAGAACATATACTATCGATACGAGTCATAAGGGTAATACTACTTCAACGATACAGATTCTTTGGTTGTAAATCTGAGAATTAAAACGAAAAAATTGAAAATTGGCATTACGACTAGCTGTGAACGGCGTTTATTTGATGAGTTCTGTTCGGAACCAGTCAAATTTGTGCGCTAAGGTAGGCCACACAACTAGTTTTACAGTGCTTTGATTTTCAATACACGGTGTTTAGTTAAACCGTTACCACGAAAAATAATGCTACAGTACTCAAAATATTGACGTTTTACCTTTAAAATTATCGTACATTATACTAAAATCAATATTGCTTAATAAAAAAGGCTGTGTAGATCCAAAGCTTTAATCGAACATTTTAATAGTTCAAGCTTATCTATGTGTTGTATGAATCGTTGGTTATGTATGCTATGTGATGTTTTGTTTTAGCTCACCACTTTTGACATTTCGTATTTTTGTCTTTTTTGATAATTCTGTACATGACAACAGTCGACAAATTGCAACGCCTTCGATTGTGAAGTTAACACTTAGACTCGCATTCGGTCAGTTAGTAAGAAGATAAAAGTGTGGAGTGATTGTCAGTGAGTATAAAAATGGAAGCATTTGAAACCGGACATCACAGAACAGAAACGGAAACCACCATGGCCACCGATGCAGTTGATTCAGGTACATGACCTGGGACCGGTTTGACAGTAAGCCATGTACATGGAAAAAAGGAATGGTCACGTCAAGTTTGGAAAAGGCTATATAAATATTGAACCCACGACCTCCAAAGTGGTAGACACTAACCGTGTCGCTAAAGAGCTAGCCCAACAGCAAGGCTGTTGGAAGTGACCTTATTTCACTACACTCTTCCCCCTCTTAATGTTTCAAGGCCCAGACACGCTCGCTTCAGCATGTCCTGCATCCGCATGGCCCACCACTTTCTGAATCGTTCACCTCTTCGCCATTAAAGAGAAAATCCTGAGCTCCAACGGGGAATTGAACCCGTCACCTCCAGAGTGGTAGTCAGACATTCCAACAGCGTTGCTAAAGAGCTAGCCCAACAGCAAGGCTGTTGGAAGTGACCTAATTTCACTACACTCTTCACCCTCTTGATGTTTCAAGGCCCAGACACGCTCGCTACAGCATGTCTTGCATCTGCATGGCCCACCCAGAAATCATAAAGCAGCTCTCACCACTTACTTAATTGTTCGCCTTGTTGCCATTTAAGTGAAAATCCTGAGCTCCAAAGGGGGATTGAACCCGTGACCTCTAGAGCGGTAGTCAGAAACTCTAACTGCGTTGCTTAAGAACCAGCCCAACAGAAAGGCTGTTGGAAGTGACCTTATTTTACTACAGAAGCAACTCACATTTTGCAGTTTGGGGAAAAACATTAACAAATATAAACAGACACACGGAAGTGCTAATGTAGTGTAGTTGATTTCATTTTACGATTTTTATACATAAAGTAATCTGGTTATGTCTTCACTTCTTTATATTGGTATTTCCTCATTCTGAAGTGTTGTTGTTTTAATTGGCCATTTAACTGTACAGATGCATGTTGTGCATCTTATTTATTTAAATCGGTCAATTTCTGGTACAAAGTAAATCATTAAAAGGAGTAGTAGTCACTTGTCTTTCATTTAATTTATGTGCAAAGTTAATATGTTGCCTGCAAAAGTTTTGCCCACATCGCCCTTACTGCTGAGCCCTGAGAGGTAGTTCAGGTTACTTTGAATCAACTACCCGGGTATAAAGTCATTTGATTTCTTTAAATAGAATCAGACTCAATAAATCAAACATTTTGAAACCAATATGTTAAATATTTTAGACACAAACATCAAAAACATATTTTACAAAGTGCTATTTAGGTCATTATTAACTCGTCAAACATGATATTCATTCACCAAAAAAAATCAGCTTGATTGTATTTATATTTAATTATTTTCAAATAGGGACTTAGAGGTATACTACACAGAAACACAAGTTACTGCCTGATTGTTTTGCAATATATCAGGCTTGGCATGCATCACCGTCATTTTATTGAAAGCCTTGTCGCATATATAACAAAACGAACAGGCAGTAACTTGTTAATCTTTATATATCACAGGGTGAGAACATTAAGTGAAGCCTGCAGTCTGTTAATGACTAATTCCCTGGATTCTCATTACCAAGGAAAATGCTTGGCAAACATCTCTTAGTTTTTAGCTCGTCTATTATATATGAAATATATATAGTGGAGCTATCCTACTCACCCAGGTGTCGGCGTTTCCGTTCCGTTAGCATTAGCGTGCAAATGTTAAAGTTTTCGTACTACCCCAATTAGTTTCATTGTCCCTTGACATATTGTTTCATATTTTGCATACGTGTTTACCAACATGACCCCAACCTATAAACAAGAGCAGACAACTCTATCAAGCATTTTGTCATAATTATAGCCCCTTTTCCACTTAGAATATGCAGCAAGTGTTAAAGTTTTCGTACTACGGTACCCCATTTATTTTCATTGTCCCTTGACATATTGCTTTCATATTTTGCATACTTGTTTACCAACATCAACCCAATCTATAAACAAGAGCAGACAACTCTATCAAGCATTTTGTCATAATTATTGTCCCTTTTATACTTAGAATATGCATATTATTGATAAATCTATGTTAAAGTTTGCTTATTACCCCAAATATTTCCTATATCCTTTGACATTTTGCTTTTATATGTTGCATACTTGTTTACCAACATGACCCAACCTATGAACAAGAGCAGACCACTGTATCAAGCATTTTGACATAATTATGGCCCCTTTTACACTTAGATAATTGAACATATTGCTTAAATTGCCATAACTTCTTTATTTATGATCACATTGTATTATTACTTCCTCCCTCCCCCCAATTTTTTTTATGCCCCCGGACCGAAAGATCGGGGGTATATTGTTTTTGGCCTGTCTGTCATTGTATGTGTGTGTGTGTCCCAAAACTTTAACCTTGGTCATAACTTTGTGCAATATTGAAGATAGCAACTTGATATTTGGCATGCACGTGTATCTCATGGAGCTTCACATATTGAGTGGTGAAAGGTCAAGGTCATCCTTCAAGGTCAAAGGTAAAAAAAAAACAAATTCAAAAACTTTAACCAAATCTTTAACCTTCTTCATAACTTTTGCAATATTGTACATAGCAACTTGATATTTGGCATGCATTTGTACCTCATGGAGCTGCTCATTTTGAGTGGTGAAAGGTCAAGGTCAAGGTCATCCTTCAAGGTAAAAGGTAAAAAAATAATTAAAAGCGGCGCATTAGCGGGACTTGTGTTTCTGACAAACACATCTCTTGTTGTTTTTTTAAACATCATCTTATAAATTACCACACCCCACATTATACCCCCCTCTCACCCCCACCCCCCTACCCCCCCCTACCCCCCACCCTCAATTTTTTTTTTAAACATCATCTTATAAATTACCACACCCCACATTATAACCCCCTACCCCCCTCCAAAAAAAATAATATTTTTTTTCCCTTTTTTTATTTTTTGAAAGATCGTCTAATAAATGACCACACCCCACATTATACCCCCTCTCACCCCCCCCCCCCCAAAAAAAAAACAACATTTTTTTTTTCCTTTTTTATTATTGAAAGATCGTCTAATAAATTATTGAATATGAACAATTTCCCCATGATCGCTTATGTTATGCAGTCAAGCACTTGAATAGTCGAGCGCGCTTTCCTCTGACAGCTATTGTTTTAAATTGTTGATGATATCTTGATTTGAAATAACTTTGTTAGTGTTTCTCAATCTACAAAATGAATAAATTTCTTCTGGTAATATTGACACTTTTTAAAGAAAAAATAACGTGATCGAGAAAGGCCACAATATTTTCAATAAATATAAGAAAAATGAAATACTTAACTAGTTATTGAGCTAACATAGATGGTTAGTGGTGCTTAATTTCAAATAACTATTTCACACAATTTTTCTTAAGAATTTCAACTAGTGCATAAAAGACAGGTTTTTATGCTGCTTATTTGAAAAACATCATAATTACTTTATTTAATAAGCCTGTATTCTTGTTCAAAATTTGATTTTTTCTACACGGGTATGTTTCATGGAACGTGAAATTTTGTCAACAATTTTATAAGTTTTCAAGGAATTATTCCTATACCTTAAGACAGCGGCACAAACTGCAAGAAAAACTGTCTTTTATGCACTAAAGATTTTTGAAAATGTATTTCAATAACTTGAGATCTTTGTGATAAATAAAGTTCTTAATGGTGTGATTCCATTCTGTCCAGCCCGTGTGTAAACTCCTGAAAGCCTCTTTGATTCTGCACCCTGTAGAGGAGGTGTTGGTGGTAGGCAAGGGGCACCTGTATGATTTCCCTTTCCATTCTTAACCCTATGCATGCTGGGAAATTTGTCGTCTGCTAAAATGTAGTCTGCTGAATTTCTAAAATTAGCATTTTCTTCGATTTTTTTTCAAAGAATACCATTAGAATAGCAAACAGTTAGGATCCTGATGAGACGCCACCTTATGTGGCGTCTCATCTGGATCCAAACTGTTTGCAAAGGCCTTCAAAATTCGGTTCCAGCACTGAAAGAGTTAAACATGAGCTGGTGGCAGATCTTACCGACATCCAAAAAGTGGGCTGGGTTTACCGGTAGTCTTTTCAACTTTGGATTGGTAATAGGGTTCAATACCTGTTGAGTTGTGATGACAATAAAAGAATTGAAATAAAATGACCAGTGTAAAAGGCATCAGTTGTAAGGATTAAAAAGTGAGCTCTAAGGAAGAGATTCATTTGGCTAATTTATAATGCATTCAGCATGAACCAGGATGTTGTCTCGCAGGAATAAACACTCCCAAAAATGCAGCTTTTGATTTAATTAGATGTTGAACATGCAATTGCAAGGAACGCTTAAAATTGCATGCAATTGCCACACACTGGTAATTTTTATGCCCCCTTTGGAAGTAGAGGGGGTATATTGTTTTGCTGGAGGTCGGCCCGTCTGTCTGTCTGTCTGTCGGTAGACCAGTTCATTTCCAATTAAACATTGTCAACAAATTGACTGATTGGCTTAATACTTTATATGTGCATTGGCCTTGGACAGTAGATAACCCCTTTTGAAAATGGGGTCACTAGGTCAAAGGTCAATGTCACTGTCGCAATAAGTTTGAAAATTGTTTCCGATCAATAACTTGTCAATGAATTAACCGAATGGCTTGATACTTCACATGTGCATTGGCCTAGGACAGTAGATGACCCCTATTGAAATTGGGGTCACTACCTCAAAGGTCAAGGTCACTGTCACAATAATTGTGAAAACTGTTTCTGATTAATGACTCGTCAACCAATCAACCGATTTGCTTGATACTTCACATGTGCATTGGCCTTGGACAGTAGATGACCCCTATTGAACTTGGGGTCACTAGTTCAAAGCTCTTTTTGGGGGGCATATGTCTCCGACTTTGGAACTCTTGTTAATTTTGGTATTAATTTAATAATATCATTTCAATAAAAACCTGTCCGAGTACAAATAGTTGCCTTTTATGCTCATGGTGAGCTTTTGTTATCGCCTTTTGTCCATCTTGTGGCGTCAATATTTGCCTTGTTAATACTCAAGAGGCCACATTTATCGTCCAATCTTCATGAAATTTGGTCAGAAGATTTGTTTTAATGATATCTTGGACAAGTTTCAAAATGGTTCCGGTTGATTGAAAAACCCGGCCACCAGGGGGCAGGACATTTTCCTTACATGGCTATAGTAAAAACTTATGAACACTCTTAAAGTCACATTTCTTGTCCAATCTTCATGAAACTTGGTCAGAACATTTTTTTAATGATATCTTTGATGTGTTCGAAGAAGGTTCTGGTCTGTTGAAAAACATTGCCACCAGCGGGCTGGTAATTTATCCTTATATGGCTTTAGTTACACCTTGTTAGCACTCTAAAAGTTACATTTATAATTCATTCTTCAAGAAACTTGGTCAGAATATTTCTTTTAATGATATCTTAGGCTGCACAGAACAGGTCAGTTCCTTTGTATCTCAGGTGAGTGACTTTGGGCTTTTCAGGCCCTCTTGTTTTAAACAATTATCTTCATCCTTTTCAGAAACCAGATCAGTGCAAGCTATGTTGGTTGACTGGGTGATGTCTTTGGCTCTGAGTGAAGAAATGCTAGGAAAGAGTGAAGAAATGCCAGAAAAGAGTGAAGAAATGTTAGAAAAGAGTGAAGAAATGCCAGTAAATAGTGAAGAAATGTTAGAAAATTGGAAGTCGTACATTGACACCACCATCATATACGGTAAGAGAGTAATGCATTTTTTGTTAAACGTTAAGCTGCATTGTATATGGACAGTAGAATCATTGAATATTTTTATTAACTGGTTTGTTATACCCCCACAAACGAAGTTTAGGGGGGTATATAGGAGTGGGCTTGTCTGTCTGTCGGTCGGTCCGTATTAAGTGTCGGCTCTCTAATTCAAGTAGTTTTCATCCGATCTTTACCAAACTTGGTCAGAAGTTGTATCTTTATGATGTCTAGGCCAAGTTTGAACATGGGCCTTGTCGGGTCAAAAACTAGGTCACGGGGTCACTTAGTGCGTTCACTTAGTGCGTTTTAAACATTCAGCATGTTGTCTGGTCTCTAATTCAAGTAGTTTTCATCCGATCTTCACCAAACTTGGTCAGAAGTTGTATCTAGATGATCGTAAGGCCAAGTTCGAACATGGGCCTTGCCGGGTCAAAAACTAGGTCACGGGGTCACTTAATGCGTTTTAAACATTTAGCATGTTGTCCGCTCTCATATTCAAGTAGTTTTCATCCGATCTTCACCAAACTTGGTCAGAAGTTGTATCTAGATGATGTATAGGCCAAGTTCGAACATGGGCCTTGCCGGGTCAAAAACAAGGTCACCGGGTCACTTAGTACGTTTTACACATTGAGCATGGTGTCCACTCTCTATTTCAAGTAGTTTAAATCCGATCTTCACCACACTTTGTCAGAAGTTGTAACTAGATGATGTGTAGGTGAAGTTCGAACATGGGCCATGCCGGGTCAAAAACTAGGTCAGGGGGCCACTTAGTGTGTTTTAAACTTCACCATGCTGTCCGCTCTCTAATTCAAGTAGTTTTAATCCAATCTTCACCAAAATTGGTCAGAAGGTGTATCTTGATAATGTCTAGGGCAACTTTGAATATGGGTCATGCCGGGTCAAAAACAAAGTAACGGGGTCACTAAGGGCGTTTTAAACATCACAATGTTGTCCGCTCTCTAATTCAAGTAGTTTTCATCCAATCTTCACCAAACTTGGTCAGAAGTTGTATCTAGATAATGTCTAGTTCAAGCTTGAATATGGGTCATGCCGGGTCAAAAACTAGGTCACGGGGTATCTTAGTGCATTTTAAACCTCACCATGTTGTCCGCTCTCTAATTCAAGTAGTTTTCATCCAATCCTCACCAAACTTGGTCACAAGTTTTATCTAAATGATCTCTAGGACAAGTTTGAACATGGGCCATTTCGGGCCTAAAACTAGGTCACGGGGTCACTAAGTGCGTTTTTTAACATTCAGCATGGTGTCCGCTCTCTAATTCAAGTAGTTTACATCCGATCTTTACCAAACTTGGTCAGAAGTTTTATGGAGATGATCTTAAGGCCAAGGTAGAACATGGGCCTTTCTAGGTCAAAAACTAGGTCAAGGGGTCACTAAGTGCGTTTTAAAAATTGAGCTTGGTCTGTTTTTTGTGAAGACGACATGCAAAATATTATGTGTCAATGCGGCATGTGGGGGTATTCATCACGTCTGTGACAAAGCTCTAGTTTTTATATTTTTTGACTGTAATAGCTGATATATTAAACAAACAAAAATGCAACTATTTTTACTCTATCAACATGTGGTTTAATAAATGGGTTGAAATAAAAATAAAAACAGTTTTATGCTTGTAAGTTGGTGGTTATGCAATTGCAGTTTCTTTTAAGTTTTGGCTTACAACTGATGATACACAGGCGAACATTAATTTATCAGCAGAGTTCTTAAGATTTACTTGTAAATTTCTGCCTGAAAATGTTTCAATTTTGCCATTATTTTTAGAGTCATGTTCGAGCCACTATCAGCCATTGACATCTTTAAGCCATAAAGATGGTGATGCTGAAATCAGTGATGTTGTATCGTGTATTCGAGATGGGAAATGTCATTGTGAGGAAGAAAACAAGGTTAGCTTTGACAAAATTAAATTTGGTACAAATCTGTAAACTTAAGTATATATAACTTGACAGTGAAACAGAAAGCTGTTATACCTTCTCCACAACTTTTTCTCTTCATAGTATTTACCATTCTTAATATTTGTATTTTTGTGCCTTATTATACCCCCACAAACGAAGTTTAGGGGGGTATATAGGAGTGAACTTGTTCGGTCGGTCGGTCTGTCTGTCGGTCCGTATTAAGTGTCCGCTCTCTAATTCAAGTAGTTTTCATCCGATCTTCACCAAACTTGGTCAGAAGTTGTATCTACATGATGTCTAGGCCAAGTTCGAACATTTTGGGCCTTGCCAGGTCAAAAACTAGATCACGGGATCACTTAGTGCGTTTTAAACATTCAGCATGTTGTCCGCTCTCTAATTCAAGTAGTTTTCATCCGATCTTCACCAAACTTGGTCAGAATTTTATCTACATGATGTCTAGGCCAAGTTCAAACATGGGCCTTGCCCGGTCAAAAACTAGGTCACGGGGTCACTTAGTGCGTTTTTTAACATTCAGCATGGTGTCCTCTCTCTTATTCAAGTAGTTTTCATCTGATCTTCACCAAACTTGGTCAGAAGATTTATCTAGATGATCTGAAGGCCACATTCGAACATGGGCTAGCCAGATCAAAAACTAAGTCACAGGGTCACTTAGTACGTTTTACACATTTAGCATGGTGTCTGCTCTCTATTTCAAGTAGTTTAAATCCGATCTTCACAACACTTGGTCGGAAGTTGTAACTAGATGATGTGTAGGTCAAGTTCGAACATGGGCCATGCCGGGTCAAAAACTAGGTCATGGGGTCACTTAGTGTGTTTTAAACCCCACCATGTTGTCCGCTCTCTAATTCAAGTAGTTTGTATCCAATCTTCACCAAAATTGGTCAGAAGTTGGATCTTGATAATGTCTAGGTAAAGTTTGAATATGGGTCATGCCGGGTCAAAAACAAGGTCACTGGGTCACTTAGTGCGTTTTAAACATCACAATGTTGTCCGCTCTCTTATTAGCTCATCTATTTTTTGAAAAAAAATTATGAGCTATTGTCATCAACTTGGCGTCGGCGTCTGCGTTGGCGTTGGCGTTGGCGTCCGGTTAAGTTTTGTGTTTAGGTCCACTTTTCTCAGAAAGTATCAATGCTATTGCATTCAAACTTGGTACACTTACTTACTATTATGAGGGGACTGAGCAGGCAAAGTTAGATAACTCTGGCGTGCATTTTGACAGAATTATGTGCCCTTTTTATACTTAGAAAATTGAAAATTTTGGTTAAGTTTTGCGTTTAGGTCCACTTTTCTCAGTGAGTATCAATGCTATTGCATTCAAACTTGTTACACTTACTTACTATCATGAGGGGACTGGGCAGGCAAAGTTAGATAACTCTAGCATGCATTTTGACAGAATTATGTGACCTTTTTATACTTAGAAAATTGAAAATTTTGGTTAAGTTTTGTGTTTAGGTCCATTTTATTCCTTAAGCATCAAAGCTATTGCTTTCATACTTGCAACACTTACTAACTTTCATAAGGGGACTGTGCAGGCAAAGTAATGTAACTCTGACTGGCATTTTGACAGAATTATGTGCTCTTTTTATACTTAGAAAATTGAAAATTTGATTAAGTTTTGTGTTTAGGTCCACTTTATTCCTACAGTATCAAAGCTATTGCTTTCATACTTGCAACACTTATTAACTATCATAAGGGGACAGTGCAGGCAAAGTTATGTAACTCTGACTGGCATTTGGACGGAATTATGGGCCCTTTATACTTAGAAAATTGAAAATTTGGTTAAGATTTATGTTTTGGTCCACTTTACCCCTAAAGTATCATAGATATTGCTTTCATACTTGGAACACTCAAAAACTATCATAAGGGTACAGTAAAAGGACAAGTTGCATAACTCTGGTTGTCATTTTTACAGAATTATGGCCCTCTTTTGACTTAGTAACTTTGAATATATGGTTAAATTTTGTGTTTCGATCCACTTTACTTCTTAAGTATCAAGGCTATAGCTTTCAAACTTCAAATACTTTCATGCTATCATGAGGTTACTGTACCTGGCAAGTTGAATTTTACCTTGACCTTTGAATGACCTTGACTCTCAAGGTCAAATTATTAAATTGTGCTAAAATTGCCATAACTTCTTTATTTATGATTAGATTTGATTGATACTTTGACGAAACTACTCTTACCTGACATACCACAATAGACTCCACCCAAACCGTCGCCTGTGCCCTTCCCCCCCTCCCCCCCCACCTCCCCCCTCCCCCCCCTTTTTTTTTTTTAAGATCATCTCACAAATGACCACCACACCCTCACATTATACCCCCACCCCACCCCCCCCCACCCCACCCCCCCCCCACCCCACCCCCCCCCCCCCCAATTTTTTTTTTTTTTTTTTTTTTTAAGATCATCTCACAAATTACCACCACACCCTCACACTATACCCCACCCCCCCCCCCCCCCCCTCGCAATTTTTTTTTTTTAAACGGGTATGTTTGAAATACCGTCCAACCATCGCACCCAAAAAATCCCCCCCCCCCATAGCCCTTCCCCCCACCCCTGCCCCCGATTTTTTTTTTCTTTTTTTTTTCGCTTTTTTGGAACTTAATGTAATAAATGTCCACAACCCCACACTATACACCCCTCTTCACTCCACCCCTCCCTCCTTTGTGATTGAAAATGAGAGTCCCTTCACCTTTAAAAAGAAAATAGATGAGCGGTCTGCACCCGCAAGGCGGTGCTCTTGTTCAAGTAGTTTTCATCCAATCTTCACCAAACTTGGTCAGAAGTTGTATCTTCATGATGTCTAGGTCAAGTTTGAATATGGGTCATGCCGGATCAAAAACTAGGTCATGGGGTATCTTAGTGCGTTTTAAACCTCACCATGTTGTCCGCTCTCTAATTCAAGTAGTTTTCATCCAATCCTCATCAAACTTGGTCACAAGTTTTAACTAAATGATCTCTTGGACAAGTTTGAACATGGGCCATTCCGGGCCTAGAACTAGGTCACAGGGTCGCTAAGTGAGTTTTTTAACATTCAGCATGGTGTCCGCTCCCTAATTCAAGTAGTTTACATCCAATCTTCACCAAACTTGGTCAGAAGTTGTATGGAGATGATCTTAAGGCCAAGTTAGAACATGGGCCTTTCTGTGTCAAAAACAAGGTCAAGGGGTCACTTAGTGTGTTTTAAAAATTGAGCATGGTGTGCGCTGTTTTTTGTGAAGACGACATGCAAAATATTATGTGTCAATGCGGCATGTGGGGGTAATTGACATGACGCCTTATCAGTGATCGCTCCGCCCACTTAATCACATGGCTCAGCGGGAAGAAAACCTAGACAAGCTGACACCAAAATGGCTTCTTTGCCTATAGACTGCATATAGATTTACGCGATATTCCGGATGATTTTATGGACTTGTTTAACACCATATTACACTTGTAAAGGCGTTGATGCCATTTAGTCATTCTGCAAATGCAAAAAATATACAATTAAAGAGAACATCAGCTATTTATAACGGGTAAATCGGTACATTAAACACGCTCTCAAACGCTTGCGCGCTTACCGAAATCGAACCCGTTATTACGTGTAATGGTGGTATTTGCAATAAATTAACACTTCACCGGTATTTACCCGTGTTATTAACAAAATTATTACCGAAACATTCCCCCCTACCCGTGTATTTGACACGAAATAGCGCTTTATAACTGGGAATTCGGTGAAGTTTTACGCGCTTTCTGACGCCGGGTGGGTACCACAATCCCACATGTTATTGCGTATAAAAGTGATATTAATCATATTAAACATTGCTTATGGGACATTTATCAATCACTATAATTTAAAGCGCATAAACAACACAGTAAGTTTGGACATTGTCTGATATAAAATTAGCGTTGTACGAAATGAAATACGGTCAGGCTATTATAAATTAATAAAGCTACCAATATCAGACGCTCGCGCAGGTACCGACTTTCCCGAAGTTACCACATTTATTGGTTAACTAATATCAGTAATAATAACTCTTTTACAATAGCATTTATCGATCTCTTACACTTCTCAAGATCTTTTTTCGGCTTTGGAAACGAAATAAATTCACTGTCACCAACTAATCTGTCATGATATCGATTGTCCGAGTTTCATAATCCCCATTGACACCGTTTAACCATTTTTAATTGTTTTTTTTAAAGAGGAAAACAAACGAAGCGATCATAGATAAGGCGTCATGTCAATAGTCATGTCTGTGACAAAGCTCTAGTTATGAAAAGCACTGGTACCATACCATGTTTGTCTTAATTTTTTTAGATATAGCAATTTTAAGATTTTAATGATGCAATGTTCAGTGCTTAAAAATCTCTTGCTCCCCATAACTTTAGTTTTGTTAATGCTTTTTAGCTCACCTGATTGCTCAGGTGAGCTTTTGGGATCGGTCTTTGTCCGTCGTCCGTCCGTCCACATTTGGTTGTTAACACGCTAGAGGCCACATTTCTAGTGCAATCTTCATGAAACTTGGTCAGAAGATTTGTCCCAATGATATCCCGATCAAGTTCGAAACTGGGTCATGTTGGGTCAAAAACTAGGTGACTAGGTAAAAAAAAAGAAAAACTTTGTAAACACGGTAGAAGTCACATTTCATGCCCTGTCTTGATGTAACTTTGTCAAAATGTTTGTCTTAATGATATGTTGGTTGAGTTAAAAAGTGGTTCCGGTCCGCTGAAAAACATGGCCACCAGTGGGCGGGGCAGTTTTCCTTTTTGGCTATAGAGAAACCTTGTTAACACGCTAGAAGTCACAATTTTTGCCCAATTCATCATGAAACTTGGTCAAAACATTTGTTTTATTAATATCTCGGAAAATGGTCCAGATTAGTGAAAAAACATGGCCACCAAGGGGCTGGGCAGTTTTTGCCAAATGTATATAGTGAAAACATGTCAACACTCTAGAAGTCACATTTTTGGTCCAATCTTCATGAAATTTGATCAGAACATTTGTTTCCTAGATATGCGAGTTATGTTTGAAAAGGATTCTGGTCCGTTGAAAAACCTGGCTGCCAGGGGGACGGGGCAGTTTTCCTTACATGTATATAGTAAAAAAGGCTTGTGAACAGTCAAGAAGTCATATTTTTTGGCCAGTCATCATGACACTTAGTCAAAACATTGGTTTTATTGATATCACCGACAAGTTCGAAAATGGTCCAGATCAGTGAAAAAACATGGCCGCCAGAGGGTGGGGCAGTTTTCTCTATATGTATATAGTGAAAACATGTGAGCACTCTAGAAGTCAATTTTTGGCCCAATTTTTATGAAATTTGGTCAGAACATTTGTTTCCTAGATACGAGAGTTGAGTTTGAAAAAGGTTCCGGTCCTTTGAAAAACATGGCTGCCAAGGGGGGGGGGGCACATTTTACTTATATTTATATAGTAAAAAAGCTTGTAAACACTCTAGAAGTCACATTTTTTGCCGAATCATCATGAAACTTGGTGAATAGATTGGTTTTATTAATATCTCAGATGAGTTTGAAAATTGGTCCGATCTGTCAAAAAACATGGCCGCCAGGGGTGGGTGGGCAGTTTTTCCTTATATGACTCAGGGATCATCCTAGCCCAAAATTTTAGGGAGAAGTGACTTCTCCTTCCAATGGTATTGGGGAGAAGTGAGCGGACCTTTGATCACACGCGTAAACAGAGCTCCAGATAAGGGTCATATTTTTGTAATTACGAATTATTTTCAAGTCCGATACGTATTTATTTTAATATCTTGTCGTACCATTCAGAATTATCAAATCAGGTTACGAATATTATTTTTACATCGGTTCGTATCAATTTTTATTGAGTTCTTTTCGCGAATTTAAGATCTTTTCGGTGCTAATATAAAATGGTTATCGGGTTTGTTTCACAAATCGCATTTTTTCCAATACAAGCGGCGTGTACAGTCTGTCAAAAAACAATGGCGGCGCCCAGAGAGCGTCCTAAAAAACTGCAAAGCGTGCAAAAACACGCTTTAAACATATTGTACGCAAAGTGAGCCGAAGTTGAATGTTAAGAAAGACATTATAGAAATGATATTATACAATGTTGGATGTTAAGTTGCCGACACAGTCGGATAAGCTAAAAGTGTGAAATATGTAAACATTAATCGAAGGCATGCAATCTAAGCACAGTTTGGGCATATGAAGGTATTTGAAAAATAAAATTGTATAATACTGAAAAGACACTGTTGAACTTGTATAAATAAAGTTGCTAGTATTTTTATTTTTATTGTTTGCTTGAAAATAACCATTATTATTTATTTTAGGTCATTAAGAAAAGTTAAGAAATATTTTCCAAAACTTTGAAGTAACGTTAAGAATAAAATTTCAGAGTTAAGAATTATTTTTGAAAATCTGGTAGTTACGTTAAGAATTTCACAAAACCTTATCTGGAGCTCTGCGTAAAGGTACTTTAATATTTATGTTTCACAATTAATAACCATACATATATCTGAAATAAAATATGTTGAAAAACTAACTAAAACTAAACATTTTATTTTAAACTGCCATGATGTTAAAGAGATATTGCTCTCTTAAAAACTGTAAAACGTGTGTTTAATTTGGCCAAAATACACATTTCATTCATATGTAATTACTACTTAAGCCAAGAGCCTGAGCTGAGGATGTAGGATAAAGGGAATATAGGGCAGAGCCCTAGCATATTGTTCTTTTTTTAGTCTTTCTTGGTGCAATTTCTGGTTAGTACATTGCGAAATATTGTCAACCAGACCAACCGTAACATTGCATGTTTATTCGTCATTCTATAAAAATGTTATAAAGGACGTTAACAAATAATTAAAATCGACGAACCATTTGTATCCTAAAAAGACTGTCCGAAAACATGTCGATATACGTCTTCTGCACATGCATATCGTTTGACTGCAGAAAATTAAAACCAGTAACCTGTAACCTAGCAAATACGCAATCAATATATTATTTGGTTGACATATTGCTTTAAAATACAATATTGCAGTGCTTTACTTTGCTAATAGATAGTTTAAAATAGAAAGATTACGGACATTAGCAACATCCATAGATTGTACGGGTTTCGGACAGTACCGAAGAGGTTTCATCAGTTACTGCTCATGTCAGTACCAATCAGAAATCAATAATTAAAAGACCGGACAACGTCCCATGGCGATATTATAAACGCATAACAATAACAATACAAATAGTATATATTCGTAAGGCTATATTTTATCCCCTTTGCGCACAATAAGTCACTGTTTAGCATTTGGTTATTTGTATTCGATTTTTATCGCATATGCACATTTTTAACTGAATTTAAATTGGCAATTTACATGTATCCCAATTAATTCCGCATTATGCAGCAGTCTCAATTTGCAATTTGACTAACGACAGAGAGTAACTTGTACTCTTTAAAACCTCCCGAACATTTAGCGGGAGATTCTTCAACAATGCATGTTTATGTTCTATGCCGGCCATAGCTTAATTATTTCAAGATTTGTTGTGTTTTATTCGATGACACAACAAGCATAACAATAAATGACCATCATGTGAACAATGGCTGTATTGGTTCCCGGCAGCCTTGACAAAATAACAAGAGCCGATTGAAAAACTGTAAACGAGGTCGGGAGCCTGGCATTCTATACATAGATGGTTACATCAATTACACTATTGTCGGTAAGACCGGCGTGTACACAATGCCTCAACTGGAATAAACCAAGGCGACTTGCATCAGCGGTCAGTGATGCGTAGCAAATCCTCTCGCTATCAGTAGATCAGATAACCGATAATTGCACACAGCAAACAATGATAATTGCACACAGCAAACATTGGCAGTATTAGTGACGGCATTGCGCACACGTGCGGCAGATTATCACGAGAGAAAATATAAGAAAATGTCGGCGATTTTGTTTTCGCTTTGATGTAATCAGAAAGCGATATCAAGCATCGTAAGGCGACATGTCGCCCTCTAGGATGATCATTATGTCAGACTATATAGAATCTTTGAACACTCTAGAGGTCATATTTTTTGCTTAATCATCGTGAAACTTAGTCAATACATTGGTTTTATTAATATCTCGGATAAGTTGGAAAATGGCTCAGATCGGTGAAAAAAACACACTTTTCAGCTCACCTGATTGCTCAGGTGAGGTTTTAGGGTTGGTCTTTGTGCACTGTCCGTCTGTCCGTCCACATTCGGTTTGTAAAAACTCTAGCATTCACATTTCTCAAGCATTCTTTATCAAAGTTGCTGAGAAGCTAAATGGCCACACGATCTCAGTCAAGTTTGATAATGAGCAAAATCGCATAATAAATGACAAAATTATTGCCCTTAGATTGTCAAAATTTTCATTATATAATACAAAATCCCTGAAAACACTCTAGAGGTCACAATTTTGTTTCAGATTTTATGAATCTTGGTCTTAATATTTATTTTTGTAAGCAAAGTTTGATGTTTGGTCATGAGGGGTCAAAATATAGGTCACCAGGTCAAATCTTACAAAAACCTTGTAAAAACTCCATACGCCAGAGTTTTGGCTGAATAATGATGTTTGTCTGGAAAATATCTAGGTCAAGTTTGACATTTGGTAAAGATTGAATGAACCGACTCCTCTCAGGTGAGCGAACTAGGGCCATCTTGGCCCTCTTGTTTTATATGTGTTATTAAATTTTGTCCTTAGCATATTTTGAAAAGTAAAATAAATATCGTCTTGAATTTCATAGGTTGGAAGATCTGATTGTTGGGTTTTACAGTGCACAAGAACCATAACTCTTTCTTCTATATTATGAGAATTAAATGCCCTTTGTCAAGTTATAACATTTACATGTTGAATGGGGCATATCTTGCAAACTATAAGAGGTATCACATTGATATTCAATATGTAGGTCTCAAGGATGGGAAATGCAGTGCACAAGTACCATAGCTCTTGCTTTCGTGATTTCACAGTGATTGCCCTTGTGAATTTTATTCTGAAATTTGTCCAGGTCTTGTCTGGACTGCAATATTAGGTATCAGGGTGAAACTTCACAGGTATGTAGCTTGCATTGTTGGGAAACCACTTCTTACAACTAAACAGTCAATGCCCTCTAACTAACAAAGTGGCATGCAGCAGTAATTTCAGGCCTGACACTGCCAGTTCTAGTTAACCCTTTACCACTTAGATATGTATTTTCACGCATTTGTTATCCCTTAGAAAGTTATCTTTAATTTAAGACCTTTCTTACTAGCTTCAAGCTTTTTAAGCTTCATTTCCAAACCTTAGACACAGATGAGCAGCAAACAGCATAAAATCTGAACTGACTGCGAGTGACTCGCAGGCTGTTTTGGTTTTATGCCGTTTGCACATAGCCATTTTCACTTTGCTTCTAAGTGGGAAAGGGTTAAAAATAGTTGGTCATACAATTAAAAGCTAATTATCCCCACGTTTTTCAGAGAAAAAGTGGGGATATTGTGGTAATGAGCAACAGTCCGTCCGTCCTGGCCACCTTCTTCTCCTACACTATTAGCACTAGAACCTTGAAACTTACTTACATGGTAGCTATGAGCATATGTGCGATGGTGACAGTGACGGAATTTTGATCTGACCTCTGGGTCAAAAGTTATGGGGGTTGGGGCGGGGCCGGGTCAGAGATTTTCCTGCGACCGCGATTTGAAAAAGGCTCATAACTACTGTGTCCCTTCAGATATTGCTTTCATATTTGGTATGCATGTGTATCTAGACAACACCTTTCCATGCGCATAATTTTTTTTACTCCTTTGACCTTGACCTTGAACTTAGGGTCAGTTTTCAGGTTTCGAAATCTGTGACCGCGATTCAAAAAAGGCTCATAACTACTGTGTTCCTTCAGATATTGCTTTCATATTTGGTATTCATCTGTATCTGCGCAAGACCTTTCCATGCACATAACTTTTTTTCCCCCTTTGACCTTGACCTTGAACTCGGGCAAGTTTTCAGGTTTTGAAATCTGTGACCGCGATTCAAAAAAGCTCAAAACTACTGTGTCCCTTCAGATATTGCTTTAATATTTGGTATGCATGTGTATCTTGACAGCACCTTTCCATGCGCATGCAATTTTTTACCCCTGTGACCTTGAACTTTGGGTCAGTTTTTAGGTTTTGAAATCTGCGACCGCGATTTGAAAAAGACTCATAACTACTGTGTCCCATTAGATATTGCTTTCATATTTGTTATGCATGTGTATCTAGACAACACCTTTCCATGCCCACACAAATTTTTAGCTCTCTGACCTTCACCTTGAATTTAGGGTCAGTTTTCAGGTTTTGAAATCTGTGACCATGATTCGAAAAAGGCTCATAACTACTGTGTCCCTTCAGATATTGCTTTCATATTTGGTATTCATGTGTATCTGGACAAGACCTTTCCATGCGCATAAATTTTTTTACCCCTTTGACCTTGACCTTGAACTCGGGCCAGTTTTCAGGTTTTGAAATCTGCGACCGCATTTCAAAAAAGGCTCAAAACTACTGTGTGACCTTCAGATATTGCTTTCATATTTGGTATGCATGTGTATCTGGGCAGCACCTTTCCATGCAAATACAATTTTTTACCCCTGTGACCTTAGCCTTGAACTTGGGGTCAGTTTTCAGGTTTCAAAATCTGTGACCGCGATTCGAAAAAGGCTCATAACTACTGTGTCCCTTCAGATCTTGCTTTCATATTTGGTATGCATGTGTATCCAGACAACACCTATCCATGCGCACACAATTTTAATTTTTTACCCTTATGACCTTGACCTTGAACTTGTGGTCAGTTTTCAGGTTTCAAAATCTGCGACCGCGGTTCGAAAAAGGCTCATATCTACTGTGTCCCTCCAGATATTGCTTTCATATTTGGTATGCATGTATATCTGGACAACACTCTATAGGCATAAACAATTTTACCTCTGTGACCTTGAACTCTGGGCCAGTTTTCAGGTTTTGAAATCTGCGATGGCGATTCGAAAAAGTCTCATAACTTCTGTGTCCTTTCAGATATTGCTTTCATATTTGGTATGCATGTGTATCTGGACAACACCTTTCCATGCGCATAAAATGTTTGATCCCTGTGACCCTGACTTTGAACTTGAGGTCAGCATTCAGGTTTCGAAATCTGCGATTGCGATTCGAAAAAGGCTCATACCTGCTGTGTCCCTTCAGATATTGCTTTCATATTTGGTACGCATGTGTATCTGGACAAGACCTTTCCATGCGCATCAAATTTTTTACCACTGTGACCTTGACCTTGAACTTAGGGTCCGCGTTAAGATTTCAAAATCTATTATGTGGTTATCTACCCAATCAGAAGAAGTGCAAGCATTTTCATCAGACAAAGGAATTATTCAACAATGAAGATTGTGTATTGAAAACACATATAGTGTTACACAGTAGTGGCGCAGAGATGTATTTAGTAGTAAATTGTTTGTGTTAACTCATCTGTGAAATGGTTTAGCTCATCCATCTAATGTTTATACAAGGGATTGTAAAATATTGGCGCAAAAAGACACCTGTATATGAGAGAAGAGATAGAATGCAGTCAAGCATAAAAAGCATGAGAAACTCATGGAATAGAGCCTCATGAATCTATAAAAGGGCTGAAACTTTCAATTTGTTCAATTACACTTTTAGACTCATTACTGAAAATCTGTCAAAATGTTCAAGTGGGAAAAATGTGAGAAACAATTTCAAGCAAGATGGACTTTGAACAGGCACAGCAAAGACATACATGAAATTCAACATTTTCATTGTTGTGTACAAAATTGCGATAGAAAATTCTGAGACGCTCAGGCTTCCTGAAAAGGCCGGAAGTTTCTAATATCGCCGGTCCTTGTGAATGGCCAAAAAAACTATGACTAAATACCGAAATCTTATAATTGCCAAAAGAACGAAAACATCCAATTAGAATATCTCTTTTCGTGAATTTCCAACCTTTTGGTCATTAGGAACTATAATGTGTCGCTAGTTCTTAAGAATGCTCTCCCTTTGATGTTTTTACTTAATTCTTCAGTTATAAACTCACGCTGTTCGGTCAGGTGAGTTTTTGTCCAGACAGGCTAACTTTTCCATCAGCCTGTCCGATTGACAGGCACTTTTTGGGACTTTTCAGGAAGCCTGGACGCTACTATTAAGTCAACCATTTAACCTCAAAACATAACTTTACCAAAACAGAAGCAAGAAGATTGTCTATAAGAGAGCATCTTCAGCCATCTCATAAGTCATTCCAATGAGGATGACATGTACATAATGGACGTCAGTGAAGTTGATTCAGTATTAGATTTGTTAGGAGAGCAGGATGAGGAGGAGAAATTAGGGTATAGATTTTCACTCATTTTTTAGGTTATTTTACATTAACTTCTTTATACTGAACATCTCTTATGACAATATGGTCAATCACAACTATGCATGGCCCCATTACCAACCCTGGGGCACCCCTGGGTCAAACATGCGGGGTGGGGATACGCGTCGGCCTCTGCCGCGCCATCTCTAGTTCATTACTGTATTAAGGTTAGAGATTATATAGTACATGAGGTATATGTATATATCCCTCCACACGTTGATACCCATGTAAATGTAACAACTGGTAGAACTTGGTATAATTCCCTGTCACGTAATGAAGATAAAACAAGTCTCTGATGTCTAAAATATTTCTTTATTTTACTCTGTTCTCTAACATCAAAATTGTATTTATAGTTCAAACATTATTTTCTAAGTCTATCTGTTGTATTTTCCTAACCCAAGCGCAGAGTGCCGCTCTCCTTCCCAACATCCCCATTTTGTCCCCAATTTAATTTGCATATTTTTCTTTTAAACGTTTGATTGGTCCTCAGCTAGTATGGTTATTATTCATTGGTTGATTCGTCAGAATATTCTAGAAGGAACACTTTTTCATGTATTCACTTGCTTGGCGGATATACTAAAATTTAATCAATATATATTGGTACTAATCAATTTTTATTGGTATAGAGTAATTCTGTTACTTTCGTCAGTACTATGACTTTTGTACTCCAGACAATAGCGGACCTTTTCATCTGTGCTGTTTATTGACCATGAATGTTACTTATAATCTCGTATCTATATGCTGACTCTGGACTCAATGTATTCTTATTTGGATTTAGAATTTATCTCATTGTACATTATGGTATTGTTATTGTCGTGTTATTGTTGTATAAACTAATTTAGGAAATAGAACTTTGAAATTTAGAAATTGATTATGTAGATGTGTAATGTAATGGGGTATAATGAATATATTATTATTATTTTAGGAAATAGAACCTTGAAATTTAGAAATTGATTATATAGATGTGTAATGTAATGGGTTATAATGAATATATCATTATTATTAACAAACTAATTTAGGAAATAGAACTTTGAAATTTAGAAATTGATTATGTAGATGTATAATATAATTAATATATTATTCTTATGAGTTTATATTTCAGTAATATGTATATGAAAAGTTAAGATGAATGTATATATGCAATGTTAAGATAAAGTCTGAACAAAGATTTATTTAAAGTAAGAAAACAAACACACTCAGGGTGGGGTATAATTGGAATCAATAACATAGAAAGTCAGACCTGATTAAATCCAAATAAGAATACATTGAGTCCAGAGTCAGCATATAGATACGAGATTATAAGTAACATTCATGGTCAATAAACAGCACAGATGAAAAGGTCCGCTATTGTCTGGAGTACAAAAGTCATAGTACTGACGAAAGTAACAGAATTACTCTATACCAATAAAAATTGATTAGTACCAATATATATTGATTAAATTTTAGTATATCCGCCAAGCAAGTGAATACATGAAAAAGTGTTCCTTCTAGAATATTCTGACGAATCAACCAATGAATAATAACCATACTAGCTGAGGACCAATCAAACGTTTAAAAGAAAAATATGCAAATTAAATTGGGGACAAAATGGGGATGTTGGGAAGGAGAGCGGCACTCTGCGCTTGGGTTAGGAAAATACAACAGATAGACTTAGAAAATAATGTTTGAACTATAAATACAATTTTGATGTTAGAGAACAGAGTAAAATAAAGAAATATTTTAGACATCAGAGACTTGTTTTATCTTCATTACGTTTGAATTGGAACATCATGTCTTTCGTGGTATTCGTGATATCGTTTAGTCTGGTTTCAAGTTGGGTAAGAAATGTAGAGAAGACGTTGGTATCGAGAAGTAGGGCTATTTGCCAATGAGCTCTGGTCACAGACACTTCGTTAACTTTTTGAAATATAACATTTTCGTTAATCTCAAGTCCTCCGATCATGCGCAACGATAATATCAAAACAAATGATGGCAACATCATCTGAAATATTACAAAGAAGAAGTATATTATCCGATTTGGTTACTAACTAAATGCTATTTACATAACTTGGGGTCATTTAAGCGTATAGACGTCAACGTTGCTCGTGTGGTCGTTATGGTAAATATTACATATGATCAGCTATTGCCTCTAGGCACGTGAAAATCACTTTCTTAATAGATTTATTAGATCTTTGACGTTGTCGTATGGATTTTCTTTTTTTGTGCTTAATAGCTATTTCATCAATTTGCATGTGATGATCGGTCGAATCGGTGTCCGATTGACGCGGGGGTGGATATTGTTGTTCAGCCCTATCGTATTGATGTGTGTCGGATTCGCTAGAGGTTGACGCATTGTATTTGAATTGTTTTTTCCGTAAATGTTTTTGTAATTCTGCTAAGGGGATGTCTTCCTCCTCATCAGAATTGTCCCGAATTTGGCGGGTTTGCCTAGTTATGATAGGTAATCCGTGTATTGACTTATTTAAATCGCTATCAGACTCACTATTTTCGGCAAAAGCTAAATTTGCTTTCCTTATGGGGCGTCCCATATTAGTATTTGATATAGGCCACTCATTTATGTTAGCATGTCTTATTTGGTCAGCATGAACTTTAATAGTTGAGTTGTCTAATTGATTCTTTATTATGTATGTTAACGGTGATTTTTGTTCGATAATACGATAATATGGTCTCCATTTACTGTCTAATTTATTTGTACGATGTAAGTTCTTATAGTAAACGGGGTCGTTAATCTCAAATTTGATATCTTGTGTATTTTTATTCGCATATTCGGCTTGTTTATCTTTAGATTTTTGAATTTGTGCACACACCTTTTTAAATGATTTGTGTTGTTCTTCTAATATTATTTTATGATAATCCTCGCCGTGATATTTACGCCTAGGTTTTAACAAATTGTCTATTGGTAGAATGGGGTCTCTGTTAAATACTAAAAAGAAAGGCGAATGTTTTGATGTCTCTGAATGGGAAAATCGCATAGCTGCCAAAGACATGTTTAAATGTAAATCCCATTGTTGTACGTTTTCTTGAACGCGTTTTGATAGTATATTGTTCATAGTCGAGTGAGAGCGCTCATTTTTACCGTTTGCTTCTGGGTGATATGTGGACGTTTTGACGTGTTGGATATTCATGGATTTTAATGTTTCTGTAAACGCCGTACTAGTAAACTCTTTACCATTATCGGTAATTATCCTTATGGGACATGAATGACGACAATAAATCTCGTTTACTAACAGGTGTATTACGCTATCAGATGACTTATCCGGCGACGGAAAAGCCTCTATATATCCGGAAAATTGATCCACGAAACATATTATATATCTATTTCCGGAAAGCGTTGTTGGGTATGGTCCGCATATATCTATGGAAACGACCGAGAAAGGGAATGGTGGTATTGCGGTTTCTGATGATACGGGAGCTTTAATTGCTTTCAAGTTTCTAGTTTGACAGACAATACATTTCGACACGTAATCATGCAATTCTTTGAACATTTTAGGCCAATAATATTTCTCTTTTATGGTATGAAAAAGTCTTTGAGAACCACCGTGTCCATTTTCGTCATGATATTGATTAATAATTAAACCTGTCAGGTGTTTAGGTACAAAAAGCCTAAAGGTAGGTTCTTCATCGACGCTCGATATATAGTATAATATCTCATCAACCATAATGAATTTTCCATCTTCGTGTTTGTTTAGTTTCCCTAATTTTAATCTCGTTTTAATCTCAGATATGTGTGGGTCTTTTCCTTGTTCAATTTCCATGTTACAATCATTTATTTTATCGGGTTCGATTGTCTCGTTATTTATAACCGTTTGTGGGATCGTGCTATTATCAATTACTTGTCTGTGATCGATATGCGTAGAGTCAATTACATTAATTTCGCGCGTCTGGTTTTTTCCATTTATTTCCGAACTAATTGTATAATGTTTATCGTTAATATCTAATTCTATTTCTGTTTGTTCGTCTCGGTCATTCGTTATTTTGGTGTTTGGTGGTCGGCTTAGAAAGTCGGCAATTATGTTCTTTTTTCCCGATATATACTCAATTTTGCAATTGTAACCTGCTATACTTAAGGCCCATAATTGTACTTTCTTGTTTTGCATCGGAGATTCAAGAAGGAATTTTAACGGGCGATGATCCGTTTTGATAACAAATTCGGCGTTGTGTAAATAATGGTGTAATTTATTTAGACTGTAAAATATGCTGTAACATTCTTTCTCAATAGTACTATATTTACATTGCGTCGGGTTTAATCGGTGCGATAGAAAGAATATCGGTTTTTCCCCTACATAATCTCCGGTTTCATTATCCCCGCATTTTTGAGTTAAACAAGATCCGATGCATTTATCCGAAGCATCTGTATACAGAATATAACCTTTATTCGGGTCTGGATAGGAAAGGTAAGGAATTTGTGTGAACGAGTCTTTTAATTGTAAGAAACTATCTTCGCATTGTTTTGACCATTTAAATGGGACATTCTTTCTCGTGAGATTAATGAGAGGCTCTACTACTTCTGAATACGACGGACAGAATCTCCTATAAAATCCTGCAGCACCTAAGATAGATCGTACGTCGCGTACGCACTTCGGCCTAGGGAATTGTCGGATCGCTTCTACTTTTAACGGATCTGGCCTTATACCGTTTTCATCTATAATGAAGCCTAGGTATCTAGTCTCTCTTTGCAAGAATTGACATTTCGATAGTTTAAGTTTTAGGTTATGCTTATTGAGACTTTGCAGTACTGTATCTACGTGTGATAAATGGGATTGTAAGTCAGGTGAAAATATTAAAATATCATCCAAATACGCTACGGCGAATCCTTCACAACCCTTAAGTACTTTATTAGCTAATTCTTGAAATATCGATCCCGCCCCAGACGCACCGAATGGCATAACGTTAAAATGAAATAGACCCCTAAACCCTGAAGCAAAAGCCGTTTTTTCTCTGTCTTCTTCTTTTATAGGTATTTGCCAATAACCCGATATTAAATCTAAACTGGTGAAATATTTACTTTTCCCTAATAACGCCAATATATCATCGATTAATGGTAATGGATATGCAATTGGTTTTGTAATTTTGTTAAGCTGTCTGAAATCGACGCAAAATCTTTTCTCTTCTTTTTGATCTTTATTTGAATCAAGGTTATTTTTCTTTTTGTCTACTAAAACAATAGGGAAACTCCACGGACTTCGCGATGGGCTTATTATGTTTGCCGCTAACATTTCGTCAATAGCTTTATCTATGAATACCTTATTGTTTAATGGTGTTCGATACGGCCTTAATTTAATGGGAGGATGGTCCCCTGTATCGATGTTAAATTCCATTGCTGTAGTTTGTGTTAGTTCTAAATTATTTCTTGCGAAGAGAGTTCTGTGTTTTAAGAGTATTGGAAGGATATTTTCTTTTTGATCCCCAGCGACATGTAAATCTGATAGAATCTCATCTTTAGATAAGCCTGATTTGGGTGTATTGTTTTTGATAACGCTTTCGATAGAACATATTTCATTATCTTGGATAGCTTGAAGTTGGCCTATGGGACAATTACGTCTTAGTCTAATCGTTTTATGGGTATTGTTTATAATTAGAATAGGGAATTTACGATCACGCGTTGTCTTGACTACTGAGTTAACGATTGTTAAACCGGGTTCATTATCAAAGAAAGAATTACTTATTCCAGTAAAGTCATAGTTTTGATTTGAGCGTAAGCTGTTTCTTTTCGTCCTGGCAAGGAGTCTATATGCAGTTTGTGGTTTAAGAACGGTATGCCTAGTTAGCCTCGCTATTACCGAAAGGTGTACATCTTCTTCCAGAGGTACATAACAATCTTTTATTCTTAAACATCCTAGATCAAAGTATACACGGACACCGTTGTCTTGTAAGAAATCTCTCCCTAGTATTACGTTCCTATTAATGTTTTCAACGACAAAAATGTATGTTCAATATATATACTCCCTATTTTAAATTTTAAATTTACATTCCCGCGAATGTATAGCGAGTTACCATCGACCGCTTTTAGATTAATTTTTGTCATTTTAAGTGGTGGTTTGTGTTTTAATAGATCATAAGCTCTTTTACTAATTACAGAAAGTTCTGCACCAGAATCTATCAAGCTCCTAAATTTACAATTTCCTATTGAAATGAGGCAAGAATTTGGGTTTCCACACAAAGCAATATTATACGTCTTTACGTTTCCGTCGTTACCATAGACCCCTTTTTGGTACGACGTTCCTAGTTTTTTTGATTAAGGTATGGTTTTCTTTGAGTACATTCTCTACTGAAGTGTCCCAATTTTCCACAATTCCAACAGTCTATTTTGTCTTTCCAATTTTTGTCATATTCGTTCTTACGCGCGTAATTGTTTTGACCTACGGCGTATGCATTTATTTCGTTTTTCCTACGTCTACAGTCTTGTATAACATGACCCTGTCTCTTGCAATACCTGCAAGTGTTTGATGGTCTCAAATGATCGATTTCCATGGGAACAGGTCTATTAAGTGGTGTTTGAACTTGATTATGACTCAAATGTGACCTTAATTCGAATCTTGCTCTTACATTTTGTTCGGCTAATGCGGAATTGACTGCTGACGCTAAAGTAGTCGGATTTTCTCGCATTAATTTAAGGCGTAAATAATCATGTCTCAGGCCGTCAATGAAAGTTCCAATTAACTGACTTTCGATCATCTCGAGGTTATCCTCAACATTTTCATACGCTTCACTAGATAAAGACAGAAGTCGTTCCGCGAATAATTGGACATTTTCGTCGGGTTTTTGTTTGAGTGTTTTTAAGAGAGCAAGAGCATAATGAGGGTCCTGGATTTCTGCGAATCTTATCTTAAGTTCATTTTTTAAGGTTGCCCATGACTCATCAGGAAAATCAGTCAAATACCTCTGAATGTAATCGCTAACAAGTCCCCTACTGGATTGGTAAGCTACTAACTTCAATTGATCCCCCGCCAAACGTGAAAGTACCCCATATTTCTCTATGTTTTTGATCCAATTTTTGTATTCTTTAGGATTTCCGTCATAAGTTTGAATTACTTGTGAGACGCTTTGAGTTCCGATAGCATTTGTTACTCCTCTAATTTGTTCGCTTAAATTTTGAAAGAATTGTGGAATCGCTTGATCTGCCATCTTAGATAATTAACCATAGGAAAATAAGTCAGTCACTCACCGAATATTTGCCCGTTCGTTGTGGAGGTCCGGCACGTTTTCTTCCCTCTGGCCCGTGAAAGAAGTGGTACTTCTGGTTGATCCTGTCACCGCGCACCAGTTAAACACGTGTCACGTAATGAAGATAAAACAAGTCTCTGATGTCTAAAATATTTCTTTATTTTACTCTGTTCTCTAACATCAAAATTGTATTTATAGTTCAAACATTATTTTCTAAGTCTATCTGTTGTATTTTCCTAACCCAAGCGCAGAGTGCCGCTCTCCTTCCCAACATCCCCATTTTGTCCCCAATTTAATTTGCATATTTTTCTTTTAAACGTTTGATTGGTCCTCAGCTAGTATGGTTATTATTCATTGGTTGATTCGTCAGAATATTCTAGAAGGAACACTTTTTCATGTATTCACTTGCTTGGCGGATATACTAAAATTTAATCAATATATATTGGTACTAATCAATTTTTATTGGTATAGAGTAATTCTGTTACTTTCGTCAGTACTATGACTTTTGTACTCTAGACAATAGCGGACCTTTTCATCTGTGCTGTTTATTGACCATGAATGTTACTTATAATCTCGTATCTATATGCTGACTCTGGACTCAATGTATTCTTATTTGGATTTAATCAGGTCTGACTTTCTATGTTATTGATTCCAATTATACCCCACCCTGAGTGTGTTTGTTTTCTTACTTTAAATAAATCTTTGTTCAGACTTTATCTTAACATTGCATATATACATTCATCTTAACTTTTCATATACATATTACTGAAATATAAACTCATAAGAATAATATATTAATTATATTATACATCTACATAATCAATTTCTAAATTTCAAAGTTCTATTTCCTAAATTAGTTTGTTAATAATAATGATATATTCATTATAACCCATTACATTACACATCTATATAATCAATTTCTAAATTTCAAGGTTCTATTTCCTAAAATAATAATAATATATTCATTATACCCCATTACATTACACATCTACATAATCAATTTCTAAATTTCAAAGTTCTATTTCCTAAATTAGTTTATACAACAATAACACGACAATAACAATACCATAATGTACAATGAGATAAATTCTTAATATTATATATAGTATATGTACATTACGTTACATCCCGTCAAATTTGTACAGCCATTTGTGTTAGACAAATGTCTTCAAGGATAACCTTATTTTCTGTACACATAATTATTTTTATGTCCCCCACCTCTATTGTGGGGGACATGTTGTGTTTGCCCTGTCTGTTTGTTGGTTGCTTTGTGTGTTTGTTTGTCCCAACTTTAACATTTTGCCATAACTTTTGCAATATTTAAGATAGCTACTTCATATTTGGCAATTGGCATGCATGTGTATCTCATGGAGCTGCACATTTTGAGTGGTGAAAGATCAAGGTCAAGGTCATCCTTCAAGGTTAAAGGTCAAATATGTAGCTTCAAAGCGGCACAGTAGGGGACATAGTGTTTCTGACAAACACATATCTTGTTTTATATTATTTATAGTACACTTCTATTAGGATTATTGCATTTGCAACTTATTGTAAGTAACAACCCAATAGCTCACAGTTTATTTAAAAGTAAACATTCTTTTATGAAGAAATACATGTTTTATCTTTTAAGCAAAAATATTTAATTTAATTGATTTGTTTTACATGTCTAGTTGCAGATCAAGTTCAGACTGATTCATCTAACCTGCATTCACAAAGATCTCTTGTCAGTGCTGAAGATGCTGGTCTGCAGGGGCTGTGACCTTGAAATCAGCAGCAGCTTCGAAGGGAAAAATCCTCTCCAGCTTGCTGTTAAGTACTGCAACGAAGGCGCTGTGAAAACCCTTCTGGAGAACGGCGCAAATACAAATGTTTCAGATGATCAAAATGACGGTTCTGTAACACCAATTTGGTACGCAGTGGTACATGATTTTGAGGCTATAGTACAACTGCTGTTAAAACAACCTCTGTTGAATTTGAACTTGAAGAACAAAAGAGGCTATCCTCTTCTCCACTGGTGTTTAAGATCGTATGAGTCACGATATTTAGATGTTTTGCTGAGTGCTGGTGCAGATCCGAATGTCACAGACAGTAACATGAACTCTGCGGTGATGATAGCTGTGTCCTCTCATAAAGTGGACGTTATAAAATTGTTGATTAGGTACGGGGCTGATGTGAATAAAAAGAATAGACGCAATGAAACACCATTGCTAGTTGCAGTCTACGGAGGTATACTTTTATTTGTTTGTAATGCCATTCAAAATGTAACACTGAATCTTTATCAGAAAATCACAAATAAAAATTGTAATTTTTAAAATGAAAACAATTTTTCAAAAGGTTTTTTCAGTCAGCTTCTTGTCCATGCGTGTCTGAAGGATGCTGAATCTTAGCTGAAGATACTGTTTATTTTTGCTGTTTTTTTATATTTCATTTGATAAATTCTATTAGTGTATCGATACATTAAGTACATTTTTTATAAAGTCATTAGAGAACTTGTAAATTGATCTAATCAGTCCCTTATGTGATGCCATGCAAAACATACAATAACTATATTTTCAAAGTACCCCTAGGTATTTGCTTTTCACCACATAAAATGAGTAATGATCTTGAAAAAACACGCTTCATTGCATAAAGTGTTGTTCTTGATTAGCCTGTGCTACCCTCATAGGCTAATCAAGAATGTCATAGTCTGCACAAGCTTTCAATGTATGTGGGACTACACTTAATTACAAATGCATAAAACTTGGTTTTCCCAGAATGCAACTCAAATTTGCTTGAGGGCATAACATTGATTAAAATAGAAGACTTTCAGGTTACCGTGGTGATAAGTTCATTGCTCCTATGTATTGCATTACATCCTTTGTCTAGCCTTGTGCTCTGTCTTCTTCAGGACAAACAGATATAATGGAACTATTTCTGGATGCTGGGGCAGACCCAAATTGTATCAGCCGAGAGACGCCATTGTTCATGGCTAGCTTTGAAGGAGATCTGCAGTCGGTGAGAATGTTGATCAAGTACCATGCCAATGTAAGACTAACTAATGACCTCAAGTACAGTCCTCTGCATGTGGCGGCATGGAACGGACATTGCGAAATCGTGGAAGAGTTGCTAAAAGCGGGAGCACCACACGACGAACAGACGAGCGATCTGAACACGCCTCTCGGCTTGGCGGCCCATGGGCGTCACCTGAGTGTGGTGAAGAAGTTACTGCCGTTGGGTTGCCGCGTGAACGTTGAGGATAAGGACCGCGACACACCTCTGTTGTATGCCGCGTATAATGGAATGACATTGACTTGCAAGCTTCTGGTAGAACTCGGAGCGAATCCAAACTGTTCCAATCGTATCAATGCCACGCCGTTGTGGAATGCGGTGTACATGGGGCATAAGGAGACGGTGAAGTATCTGCTGAAGACAAACGTTCAAATGGAGGTCAGCTCGGTGGGTATTAACCAGCATCATCACAGCGATGATGTGCTGTTGATATATGACCAGCCAAGATCCCCACTGTGGGTGGCTGTTGAACGTGGCCACACAGATATCGTGTTATTGTTGCTAACTGCAGGTTACAATGTCTATCAAGAATCTTGGCTCTTTGACGGGGAATTTCCTGGGGAACAGATTGACAATAGTCTGCGAGACATGCTTTGTGACTACGTTCACAATGTTCCTAAACTTATATCCCTTTGTCGTAATTTTTTACGCAAACGTTGTGGACAAAACATTGAGGAAGATGTTGATAAGCTTTACATTCCAAACACTTTGAAAAGCTACTTGAAACTTTCATATCTTGGATATTCAACTGACGAGAATTCAGAAAATAGTGAATTGACGAGGGAATAGCCATTTATAAATAACATGAACGTCACAAATTATTGAAGTAAAGCAATATTATGTGTTTTTCTGCAATTCAAGTAAAAGGTATTGTAATACAACTTTAAATCATAGTTTCAATCATTGAAACACCACAACCCTTGTGTTTGTGACAAGCGCTGGACTGAAATGAAACATTTACAACTTTGTTTTCAAAATAGGTTTACAATCATCAAGCTCTAGGGTTGCGCTGGCTTTGGTGGTATTTTTATGCCCCCGGATCGAAAGATCGGGGGTATATTGTTTTTGACCTGTCTGTCATTGTATGTGTGTGTGTTTCCCAGAACTTTAACCAAAACTTTAACCTTCTTCATAACTTTTGCAATATTCAAGATAGCAACTTGATATTTGGCATGCATGTGTATCTCATGGAGCTGCACATTTTGAGTGGTGAAAGGTCAAGGTCATCCTTCAAGGTCAAAGGTCAAAAAAACAAATTCAAAAACTTTAACCAAAACTTTAACCTTCTTCATAACTTTTGCAATATTGAAGATAGCAATTAGATATTTGGCATGCATGTGTATCTCATGGAGCTGCAAATTTTGAGTGGTGAAAGGTCTAGGTCATCCTTCAAGGTTAAAGATCAAATTTATGGCTTCAAAGCGGCGCAATAGGGGGCATTGTGTTTCTGACAAACACATCTCTTGTTCATTATTTTCTTCTTTGCTGGAGTCTGTGATAAACATTTTGAAAACGGATTTGTTTAAATTATGATTTTCTTGCATGCTGTGTATTTTTTGTTCTAAGTGGAAGGATATGTCAATTAAATTTTGAAATTTTTTACACATTTTTAAGGGGCCTTTTCACACATTTTGGCATGTATTGAAGTTTGTCTTCAAATGCTCTATATTGATAAATGTAAACATTGGATCAAAACAGCTCGATAAAAAAAAAACAAGAATACAACTTAAGAAAGAAAAGCAATATCCATCAACTGGGCTCGAACCACTGACCCCTGGAGTAAAAGTCTATTGCTAAGACCATTCAAGCTCACACAATGAGTGATGGATTTTATACTATATATAAGCAATACTCGTATTATCACAAAATTTAATGACAACAGCAGAACTCTCCAATTAATTGAATCTTTTCACACTGCAAAGCCTATCATTTCAGGTTTTTAAATCGTCAAAAGATGCATATAATGGATAATATAGAGCATGGCAAATGTTCAGTATTACTGTTTTCTCACAAATATCATAACTGAAACAAAATTTGCGAATCTGAATTATTATAATTTTTTTGTCAATTTACCAAAACGTGAAAAGGCACCTTAAATTGAATTTCAGCGTTAATAACATTGCAAACTCAGATACAAAATTTGATTAAATTTGATTAAGCTTAATTAATTATGCACCAGCTTTCACCAAAATATTGTATTGTATGTACAAAATATCAGTCATTAACATTAGCTATGTGTGTATTGTGCTGGCAGATTATCATGAAGTCATGACTAATTTAGTTAAATAAGGAAAATGTATATTTAGTTTAATTGCCTGTACCCGTAGTCAAATTCAATGTGAGTTGAATGGAATTTCCTTTTCCAGTTCAATATAATATACCAGTATATGTTCCACTATGCTTTCTTTATATATTTATATTTTTTATTTATTTTTATCTTATATTTTTATATTATGATTTAACGATGTGAACACTTATTATGTTACTGTTTAAATGTGTTTGCCAAAAGTAAACATTTCACAGTTAAAAACACATTTAAAAAAATAAAGTGATTATTATAGTTTAAGTATTGCTTACAAAATTACAAAAACACTTGTTAATTATAAAAAGAAATATATTGAATAATGCATGAGATTGATTAAGATGTGGGCATATTTTGTATTTTGTTTCAGTGCTAGAACTGAATTTTGAAGGCCTTTGCAAACAGTTTGGATCCAGATGGCGTCTCAGCAGGATCCAAACTGTTTGCTATTCTGATAGTATTCTTTAAAAAATTTTTGAAGAGAATGATAATTTTTGAAATTCAGCAGACGACATTTTAGCAGACGACAAATTTCCCAGCATGTAAAGGGTTAAACAGTTAAAAAGATGATTTGTTTACGTGAAATAGAGGATCCTGTATACTTGTGATACATTATATAGTGCTTTAAACTAACCCAATTTTATTTGTTTGAATGAAAAAAATTACCATATACCGGTATGAGAAGTGACTTCATATGTTGGTAACATTTCAGCATAGAGCTGTTGTATTTGCTTGAAAGGACTTTTTCACAGATTTTGGCATGTTTAGAAGTTTGTCATTAAATGCTTCAAATTGATAAATGTATACATTAAAATTAAAATCTCCTGTATAAAACAGGAATAACATTATAGAAAAAAAAAAGTTATCCCCACGTGGACTCAAACCACAGACACTTGGAGTAAAAGTCTCGCGCCAAAACCTCTTTGCCATCTGTGCTGCTACGAATTGTGATGCATTTTATACTTTCTATAAGCAATCCACGTGTGGTAAAAATATAACGATAACAGAAATCTCCTATTATTCACTGGTAACAACAGAACTCTCCTATTATTCAATTGTTTCACGTTTGTAACGCTTTAGAATTTCTTCAATTTCTAATGATGAATAGCCGTAAACGGAAATGTATTTTCAGTATGAGCCCGAGTCATTATTGTCATTTCACTTGCTGATTGTTCCCTTACTTTTTGAATCCATGACTGTGAGCTGTGAACAGGTCCTTTTAATGTACAACACGTATATAGGTTTAAGTAATTTCAATCCCTCGCCAAAGGTTGGGGATTATAGGAATGCTCGTCTGTCTGTCCATCAGTCAGTCTAAAACACTTCTATGTCCTTTCCATTCTCTTATATCCTTCGGTGGATTTTAATGAAACTTTCCAAATGAAATGTAAGACATTGAGACAGTGTGCTGAAGGCACAAGTCAGTTATGTGATATCCAGGTTGTACTTTAAGGTCAATGTGTAGCATGATAATACATACAAAAATGCAAAATAGTTCTTAGATCTTTATTTAGTTGTTAACACTTTAAAGTTCACGCAGAATTCACATTAACTAAAGACACTTCTACTAGGACAGGACGAAATCTGTCCGCTCGTAAAGGGCGAGTGTCCTATTAGGACTTAAACAAAAAAATGAACTGTTCTCTCCGATGTGAGATTCTCTACTGGCCCCTGTCAATAATTTTTGGTGTAAAGTATACAACATCTGAAGATTGAGGGAAATACATGTTAGGTATTGACGTTAATTGATTTGAAGTTTGACATAATGTTGCGCATAAGTTTGCCCATTATTAAGCGAGAAAAAACTATTTGTTCAACTTCATATATGGATTTACGCCTGCCATTTAACATGAAAATACACACCAATTAATGGGCTGCATGCGCTTACCCTAAACATAACTACGGTAATTAGTGAAACCAGCAATTGAAAATAACTTGATGCATTCTCCTTGTCTAGTTTGACATTTACCGTACATTATGATGCCCATTTCTGCATCCATTTAGGTAAACACGATATTGAACTTGATGTAAAACAAATATAAACGGGCCATGCTCTGTGAAAAGGGAGGTTTAATGCATGTGCATAAAGTGCCCTCCCAGATTAGCATGTGAAGTCCGCATAAGCTGATCAGGGACGAAACTTCCTGCTTTTATGGTATTTTTCCAAATGAAATGTAAGGACTGCACAGGCTAATCAAGAACGATACTTTATGCACATGCATTAAACCTCTTTTTCACAGAGCACTGCCCAATTTAATAATAACCTTAGTAATCTATCTTTTGTACTATGTTACAAATTGTTTGAGCCTCCACTGGTGTCCGCTCCATATCTCATATACCCTTTGTAGGACTTTTGTGAAACTTGACTGAAATGTTCAGCAAATTCAGACAATGTGCATAAGGCATGAGTCAGTTCACCTACTGAAGGTCAAGTTCATTTTTAAGGTCTGAAGTTTGAGTGTCCATTGTTGTGTCTATTTGTTATCATATACCTTGTAAGGTTTTTCAATTTGTCACGAAACTTGGTTACAATGTTATGGTCATTGAGACAATTTGCGAAAGGCCAGTGGCAGTCATGCTAGCTCTAGGTCAAGGCCACACTTAAAGGTAGTAGTTTTGTGTACATTTCTTATCTATATTTAAATATTTATTTATATATATCTATATTCAACTATACCTATTGAAGGATGTTCAAAGAGAGTTGTAATGTAATTAAGAGGAGATTCAGAAATAATGAGTCAATCATGGTGACTAAAAGTCAAGGTCACAATTTCAAGGTAAAAATAACTTGATGGGGGGGGGGGGTATAGCTGTCTGTTGGACTACTTTGTTTCACTTAACTGCTTGTTTTTGGCTTTTGAAAAATTAATTTAATTCAATGTAAATAAAAGTATATACCTATATATATTTGTTCCTTGAGCATTTTTCCATGGGTTGGGTTAAATCACCTCTAAATATTTTTATTTTTTTATCAAAGCATTAAATACCATCATTGAAGTATTTTACTTATATTTATGTACGATTTCTCTGACTAAACAACTCTTGAGATGAAGACAAAAATAAATGCATTTTTATACTCCCACAGGTAGGGGGTATATAAGGGTCACTTTGTTATTATGTTTGCTGTTTGTCTGCATAAAATTATAGTGTTATAAGCTACTTTGACATTTATAAAGCTATTAAATTGATACTTAAAATTATTCATCACCATGAAGTGAACATGTGCAAGACACTGATTTTTTTTTCCAGTGATCCACACATTTCTGAATTGTGTGCGATGGAGGATTTGTTATTCCATTATTGCTGTAGCATAAGAAGTTAGTGAAGTGAACCATACCATGAAGTGTAGATGTGGAAGATATTTGAGGCGGAAAGTGTTGTACCTGTTATACGCTACACCATCAATGCACTGTAATTCACTGATCAATAGGTTCCCAAATACAATAATCATGCCAATAGTTCAATGCTTTTTCAAGCATTTTTGCATTTTATTCAAATGAATCATCGGCATACAAGTGTACTTATAACTTAAATAGTACATAAAAATAAATAAGAAAATGTTGTGAATGGACTAAAACAATGTGCTGGTAGTGTGTAACATATTGTATTATAAGGCATGGTATTATTAGGAATGAAAATACCCATTGACAACTCGCGTCGTTTGATTGGTCAGTTATTTGCACACACGGCAAAATGGCGTCTGTAATGATTTCTTACCGAGCTGTTTTATGTTTTTACGCGTTCTTTGGTGTTATTTTAGCCACATGGAACACCAAAGATTACCTAAAACGAGAACATACTCTTGTTAAACCGTATTCGGGTAAGTATATATCCTGTCAATTAGATGTTCACCAATAAACAGCTTATTTCATAGAAGGAAGTGGGTGGGGCATAGAAATTAGAACTTAAAAGTAAAGGAATTCATCGTGAAATATAGGAAAGTACACTATCACTATTGTCCTACAGCTTGCAAACTTGTAATGAAATTCTTCAAAATCATTTCTCTTAAACTAGAAGTTAACACAGTTCTTTATATACATGTTACATATCTGCTGTTAAAACTAAAGCCGCCAAGCATTCTTACCGAAAATGATCATAATTGCCTTTTGACCAAAATTGTTAGCCTAGAAGTAGGTAGGCAAAAACAGAAACTAATACAGGGCTCAACATTAATGGTTGTCCGATTGCCGGCCTGGCAAGTAAAAGTTTGGTCCTGGCAAGTTATTTTATAATCTAGTTGTCAAAAAAGAACAAAGAAAAACATGTGTTTCTGTGGTTAAATAGTTAAAACAATCATGTACAATTTGCCTAATGCACGAATTTACCTTGGCAATTGTTATTTGCGGAAGTCCGGACTAACTAGGCATGTTGCACATGCATTTCCAAACTTATTTTTAGAAACACCGTAAATGGCTTGGGATTCCAAACATCAGCTTTTGCTATTGTGTTTATCTTTTTCATTACTATTCAGTTACAAATAACATCATTGGTGTTTTCAGTCACAAAGAAAACTACTAAAATTATATAACTATATAAAAACAACAAAAAATAGCTTCGGTATATATATATATTTCATATTTTGCGACATACATTTTCAACAATCTTGCTTTACCTCAATTGACATTTTTGTTACGGTTCACATGAACTTCTGGTACACCAGAGGACAGAAGCAACGTAGACCTGTGTTTGCTGACAAAGACATGGAGGAGAATGACTTATTATTTCATTAAAAATCCAACATTGGCATAAATCTACATTAAGACTTAAATTAGAGTTTAATTGCTGTAATCATTTTGTTAAATGTGCAAAAATAAAAAAGGTTTTGTGGTGAATCATTTTGATCTTTATTTAAAAAATATAAGGTTTACAGTTCAGGGGTGGCGAAATCTCAAAAAACTATACTTGTCCACGGACAACCATTTAGGAAATTTAACTTGCCCGTTGCTGAACTACACTTGTCCGTTAATGTTTATATAAATTATAAAGGCATTTATTGATTAATGTTAAATAATGTGGAATATATCAAAATGAGTATGATTTGACTGTTTTGTTTATAATTGTATTTCAATGGTACATTCATTATAGCAGTATATTATAAACAATATAAAGACTTTCTCAAACTTTAAATCTTGCGAAGCTTGTGTTATTAAAACATGTGCTGAACATAAGTACATTGTAATCTTAACAAATTAAACTAGTCCAATATGTGGACCTCATCAGACTGAGGCTCTGCTACTGGTAGCAATTTGATTATATAAACTGGTAACCATTGAAAATCTGTTAGCCAAGTTTCTTGAAAAGTTCTGGTGCGTTTACTTAGATCATATTTTTTATCATAATCTTTCTTAGTTTTTTGGGAGGTGGGCTGCTCAAAGCTTCGGGTTCTGCTCCGTTGTTGAAGATTAAAAAAAAAGTTTCATCTTTACCATTAAAGTCGTCTTAAATAACAAGGTAGACCGTGTTTTGATTATCTTAGATTGATACTTTTTATTTCCGTCTGATTGTAAAATAAAGAAACCAGTCTGTACACTGTCTAACAGTCGGGCCGAATGTTGAAAATGCGGCATGCTCCCAGTCTCTTATAGAATAAGGGAGATCACTGCGCAGGAAAGTGCACGTATTTTAGCTTGATTGCTCCGCAAATAGCACTGACAATGTAATCGCGTGTCAACATCCGGTTTTGTATAACTTAATTACGGCTTTAATACAATGTATTTTTGTATACCTGGACGCGACTTTTAAAAAACTTGTTGTCCACGGACAACTTAATTGAAAAAAGTCAGTTGCCCAGACAAGCAAATGTACGACTCGGGCAACTCGGACATTTGATTTCGCCACCCCTGCAGTTTAATGTGATATTTCAGGCTTGGGCAAGTGGCTTTACGTTCAGGGCAAGTAGATTGTCTAAGTACTTGCCCGGCAAGTGGTTTTTAGGTTAATGTTGAGCCCTGTAATATGATAATAGTTGCTACCTAATTTATCAAAAGCTCATTTAATAACCATGTAATGTAATAAAATTTGTGACATTATTGTGTACAAAACATAAATAATTGTTTCAATACATAAATAAGGCATCCAAACAATTAAATCTTATTTTTTGCCGAATGAAGCGTTTTACATCTGCCAATCTTTTAGATCTATTATTTCATGATTGTGTGCTTATTTGGTCTCTAGAATTTAAAGATGGTTTGGTGGCCGCGGCCTACTGGATATGGTGTCTGCTTATCGACTCGGAGGTTTCGGTATTGATCCTTTAAGTGGAAGTGTTCTTTAGATCACCCTGTAGAAATCAAATACTGGTCCTACCTAGGAAACATATTGTTTTATAATGTCTCAATTCAACAAAGCTGTTGATTCTTGTATAACCTGATTAAACATAGGTTATCAAAATAGTGTAATGTGTCAAATCAAATTTTATTGTCAGGATTATCAATGTATAATGATGTAGAACTGAGAGACAGCATACTTGTTTTGTAATTGAAATATTTCATACACAAAAATCACAGAAATAATAGTCGCTGTCTTTGCCAACATCTAGGCTAACTATGGTGGGCAAGAGTCAATACAGTTAGTTATTGATAAGGACGTGTGGCAGTTATGGCTTTTGAAAAAGGCTATAAAAAGCAACCCCTCACAGTGTCATTCAAAAAAGGTCTAGGTAAACAATAACTTATATAGTAAATGATTAAAAAAATCTCTTGAACCACAAAAGTCATTTGTGTAATATCGTAAGGTAACCTTTTAATAAGTTTGTTCAAATCATGCCAGTGGGGTCAAAATTGTCCTTACGCCTGAGAATTCTTAAAAAATATGTTAATAAAAACCTTAATTTGTTCTTAGATTGTCTCAGACAACACTACATCTGTGTCATACAAAAGTTTAAACCCTATATGAAAAAGAATAGTGATTTCACTAACATCACAAATCTACACATAACAGGTTAGTTTCTACAGGTCTGAGGTAAGCCACCTTGGGCCTTTATGCCCTTTTGTAAATATTGTTATATTCTTAATGCATTCTGAGATTTACTTGACCAGGCTCTGGAATGAATATCCATCTATGGGACTACGTTGGCACTACCATGGTCACTAGCAACTACATTCGCCTCACACCAGACAGACAAAGCTCACAAGGCGCCATCTGGAACTCAGTGGTGGGAATCTTTTGAAATGATAGAAAATCAGGGTACCCCTCCTCTAACCCAATTTAAATTGTTAGTTTGTCATGGGGCAGTATTTAAATTTTAACCTGGTTATCTGTCATGTTTCAAAGTCGTCTCTTGTACATTTTTGTATCCCGGATACTGAGTTTGTTCAATCAAATTATTATCCTTCAGTGCCCTGTTCAATACTTAAAGTGACTTACATCTCAGATCAAATGTCAGATGTTAATCATTTTTATTAAGTCTCATAATATGATCTTCGATCTTTTCTGTAAAGTACAGGACAGTTTTGAAAAACTGAAAAAATAACAGTACAAATATAAAGCTATTGTTATTAAAATCTTTGTTTTTCTTTACCCTATAACAACAAAGCAGCAATAAATGCAATAGTTTTCTTAAACTTTGATTGAATTTGCCAGATGAACTTATTTGTAAAGTTTTGTTTCCAGGGACTTTGTTCTTTTTTCTTTTCAGCCATGTATGATTAAAAACTGGGAGCTTCATGTCCAGTTTAAAGTACATGGTCAGGGCAAAAACCTGTTCGGAGATGGGTTTGCAATCTGGTATGCAAGAGACAAGTTACAGCTAGGTGGGTACATTTCAACATTGCATTGCCATCTTATCCTGCAAACTTGAATATAGGACTCTTTGTGTTTCAATTATTATGATATTTGATGCTTTAAAAAGTTTTTAAAAATTTGAAAATGTCTGTTTGATTGGCATTTTTATGCCCCTGAAGGAGGGCATATAGTGATCGCACTGTCTGTCCGTCTTTCCGTCACACTTTGCGTTTAGGTTTCGAAAAATGCTCATAACTTCTATGTCGCTTCAGATGTACCATTCATATTTGGTATGCATGTGTATATGGACAAGGCCTTTCCATACACATACAAATTTTGACCCCCTTGACCTTGAACTTAGGGTCAGCGTTTAGGTATAGAAAAATGCGTTTAGGTTTCAATTAATGCTCATAACTTATATCAAAGCGTTTATCAGGGGCATATGTCATCCTATGGAGACAGCTCTTGTTTAGATACAGAAATCTGAAAATTGTTGTGACACATAAGTTTCAATACCTTGCAGTTCAGTCCTTTATATTATCGTAATTACTCTATGTTTTCGGACACTCTAAGTTTTCGGACACCCCTTTTTTTTTAGCAAAAATTATTATTTTTCGTGACTCTTAATTTTCGGACACATGAGTTTTCTTCCATAATTAATGTCTCTAAGTTTTCGGACAGTATATTTTACAGCGCTATTTTACCAAATTTCGGTCTTGTTTTCGATATCTAATGACACTTCGACCATGGGGTTTTACAACCAGATTAACACCATAAAACATGGCAGGTGCATGCCTGAGGGCAACGGACCATTACATTTGCGTTATTGGGTAAATAACCTTGTAAACCAGTATTAAACAATGGTTTGCCCGATAGCATAAGGGTTATGACAATTACAGGGGGTAGTGCCAATTAACAGTTCAATTATCTACCACAATGGTATTACCCCTTCTCAGTAAAATAACTGTGACAAATACTATACGCTTAAAAGTGTGATGCACCCTATTGCAAGTTTTACAATGGAAGGTGTTAGACAACAACTATCGGAAATGAACAAACAAAGAATTCATAGTTTGCTTGTTTTATTGCGTTAATTACAGGTTCATACTAGCGAGTATCGGTACATCACATGCTCATCTTTGAACTCGTTGGTCAAAGTACAACCTTGTAGTAACTTTCTGTCAAATAAATTAAGCATTTAAATTTATTTAGAATGCAGTGTAAACATATATAACTGTAATTTATACTTTACATCATGGTATTTTACAAGTGCGTGCTATTACCGGTAGTTGTTGATACATTTGTTGCTATTTTCGGACACTTCAATTTTCGACTCTTAAGTTTTCGGACACCTGTATTTTGTGAATATTTTTTTGTATCTAAGTTTTCGGACATGAAAAAAAAAAATATTGTTAAATGTCCGAAAACATAGAGTAATTACGGTATATTGAACTGTCCGTCTTTCAGACTGTGCATCCGTCCGAAAACTTTAACACTGGCCATAACTTTTGCAATATTGAAGATAGCAACTTGATATTTGGCTTGCAGGTGTATCTCATGGAGCTGCACACATTGAGTGGTGAAAGGGCAAGGTCATCTTTCAAGGTCAAATGTCAAATATATGGTTTCCAAGCGGCGCATTAGGGGGCATTGTGTTTTTGACAAACACATCTCTTGTTATTTTGTTGCCATTGTTTGCAATTTCAAAGGAATTAATGAAATTTTGGAAATGTTAAAAATATAATGTATTTATTGTTTTTTCTTAACAATTTGCAGTATTCATGATTGTATTTCATTAACTCATGTCAGTGTTTGTAGCTTATTACAGCTGCATCATTTATGCTTCCACAGGTCCAGTGTTTGGTAGCAAGGATTATTTTGTGGGAATGGCAATCATCGCTGACACATACAGCAATCACAATGGACCACATAACGTAAGTATCGTTAAAGCATAAAACAGAATCTCTGTATCATTCAATGATCTAGCCCATGGCTTGCATAACCCAATTCTACTCAAAAGCAAAGAAAACATGGTTTTATGCACCCAGCAAAATAACAGAAGAGCCTGCAAGAAACTCCCAGTCTGTTCATGTTTTATGCTGCTTGCTGCGCATCAGTATATTAGGGTTGGAAATTTGGCCTTTAAAACTTCAATATGTTTAAAAAAGTCTTCCATGTTATAAGATTTTCTAAGGGACTTCAAACAGATAAACATGATTGTCTGAGCAGGAAAGGGCTCCTAGTATTAACCCTTTACCACCTAGATACGTATTTTCACGCATTTATAGTCCCTTTAATTGTAGTCCCTTAGAAAGGTATATTTAATTTAAGAGTGTTTTAACTAGATTTAAGTATTTAAGGCTTCATCTTCGAACCTTAGATACTGATGAGCAGCAAACAGCATAAAAACTGAACAGACTGCGAGTTACTCGCAGGCTGTTCTGGTTTTATGCTGTTTGCACATAGCCATTTTTACTTTGCTCTATGTGGGAAAGGGTTAAATTAATTAACCCCTAGACTTTGTCCTAGAATCTCCAAAATGACTGCATGGAAGTTCCAAGATTTACAAGATGGAAGTTAAATTATATTGAGGTCTAATATGTACAAGTTTGAATAAAATTTAAGTGATTTATCTAAATATATCACCAAATAGTATGGCATATAACAGGCCTTGAAAAATCCACTCAACGGCTCGAATTTGTGAGTGAAGTTGACAGTCAAGCGAGTAAAGTTTGTTAAATACTTGACCGACCGAGGTAGTGCTGTTTTTCCTGTAGAGAAATATAAATTCAGGTCCAGAACTCCTGCCACATTGATACAAATTGCGAACTATTTTTCAAACAAACAAAAAATAGGTTTAGTACACTGGGAAACTGCACATTCGTTTTGACAATCTTAATGACGTCACAGGCACAGTAAAAATAATTCTCGAAATCAGCTGTGCTCGTAGATGTCAGTGCTCTTATTTTTAATATACAGATTTATTCATGATCAGAAGTCTTAGCCAAAATTTACCATGCAAACCATTTGTCAATCAAACGTGTCTTTCAGTAAAAATTCGTCTGAAATATTAAAACCTAACCATCGAAAAAGGGTTCTATTTTTAAATATCTGCAAGGTGGTTGAAAAGGGAACAGAAAGAAAGGTCATCAAAACGAGAAGCAAAAAGGATTGAGATGTTTGTTTATTACCAGGAGACAAAGTCAGATGATAGTTTAGAAAAAGGTTCTGGTAAATCATTTCTGTAAAAAAAAAAATGCAGAGGAGAAGATTAAAGTGAAGGGCGAGTTGATTGTCAGGCCTACTTGCCCTGCAGGGCAAATGGCTCTGAATTAATTCTGTATAAATATCCTATCAAAAAGATTTTACCATAACAAACTTTAATTTAAATCAGAATTAGAATGCTCAGGACTTATTGTTGCATAGCATTAACAAAACACACATATACTATGAGCAATACCGTAATCAGTTGCCACAAAGTTTCAACTTCCACCATTCCAAAAATGATAATTTTAAGCCTTAATTTAGTGCTCTTCTTTTCCTTTGTCTTAAACATGTGGCCAATTTTGTGCAGTGAAAATACTTTTACAATTTTTAAGTTGCTTAGTGAATTCTTTCCAAAGCAGTGTGGGATTTACCTGAGCTACTTCTGTGGTCTCATTTAAAATGATCAAGTAGCACATGATTATATTATTTTCACAAAATCCTATTAAAAAAGTTAACTGTCTGGTATTCGCATGTCCCTAGGATGGCACTTACAAATCAAAATAAGTAACCAAAATGAATGATACATGTATTTAAGCTGTTCTTCTGGAAATTGAGGCTTCAAGCATGTGCTCCCAAGTGTTGTCCCAGATTAGCCTGTCTAGTCTGCACAGGCTATTCAGGGACAACACTTTCAGCTTTTATAAAAGTTCTCATTTAAAGGAAGTCTCTACTAAATGTAAATCAATTCTTGGCAGAAAGTGTCGTTCCTGATTAGCATGTGTCGACTGCACATGTTAATCTGGGATAACACTTAACACTTTCCAATTTCAGCACCAGCACCCGTATGTGTCAGCCATGATAAACAACGGTTCCCTGCACTATGACCATGACAAAGACGGTACCCACACAGAGCTGGCAGGCTGTACCTCAACATTCAGAAACCAGGACCATGATACCTACTTGGCTATCAGATACGAAGGTTCCCTCAGTAAACTGAAGGTATTTTCATCGTGTTTGCCCCAAAAAATCATGAGTTTTTATGTCCCCCACTATAGTAGGGGGGGACATATTGTTTTTGCCCTGTCTGTTGGTGGTTGGTCTGTTGGTTGGTTTGCGCCAACTTTAACATTTGCAATAACTTTTGCAATATTGAAGATAGCAACTTGATATTTGGAATGCATATGTATCTCATGGAGCTGCACATTTTAAAAAAAAATGCAGTATTTCAATATTCAGGATAGCAACTTGATATTTGGCATGCATGTGTATCTCATGGAGCTGCACATTTTGAGTGGTGAAAGGTCAAGGTCATCCTTCAAGGTCAGAGGTTAAATATATGTGGCCAAAATCGCTCATTTTATGAGTACTTTTGCAATATTGAAGATAGCAACTTGATATTTGGCATGCATGTGTATCTCATGGAGCTGCACATTTTGAGTGGTGAAAGGTCAAGGTCATCCTTCAAGGTCAGAGGTCAAATATATGTGGCCCAAATCGCTTATTTTATGAATACTTTTGCAATATTGAAGATAGCAACTTGATATTTGGCATGCATGTGTATCTCATGGAGCTGCTTATTTTGAGTGGTGAAAGGACAAGGTCAAGGTCATCCTTCAAGGTCAAATATATGGGTCAAAATTGCTCATGTAATGTCACTTCTGCAATATTGAAGCTAGCAATTTTATATTTGAAATGCATGTGTATCTCATGGAGCTGCACATTTTGAGTGGTGAAGGGTCAAGGTCATCCTTCAAGGTCAAACGTCATATAGGGGACATTGTGTTTCACAAACACATCTTGTTATACCCCTGCAAGTATATCACTCTGTCAGTCTGTTTTATTGGTCAATTGTTTAGTCAGTTAAATTAAGGTGCAAATTTGTTGAGCAAACTACTTTTATATTCCTTTTAAAACATTTTCTCTTGCCCAAACGTTTTTCATTTTAAAGCGAGATTATATGATTTTGTCAAATATTAATGAATTTATATCAAATGTGTTAAAACTTATTATATATATATATTTCAAAATAAATTACAATAAATGTTAAGAAGATTATGTGTCGAAAAATGCGAAATAATCCAGATATTTAATTCTGAAATCGAAAAATGCTGTACAGTCGAATTCGCCAGCATGTATATCATGCATGTACGATGTGAATCTAAACTTAGTTTAACGGTTCATTTTAAATTTCTGCAACGATATATATTCATACGACACATGAACACTAACTCTGGTCTTAATAAAAAGACGAATGCTTCGGTTATTGTAGAAAAATATGTTGGTCACAATCGGCTAGGGGCGCTAATTTGTCTTTGCTGCATTTTATGAAATTCGCCTCTAATGTATAATTTTTCTTGTCTATTTTGTGTTATTGTAACATATTTTATCAATATATTACAATTTATCACATATAAAAAATCATATAATCTCGCTTTAATGAAGTAAGTACTGGAAAAATGTACAGAACCCAATCATTGAAGTATAAAATTCTCATATATAAAAAGGTCAATAAGACAACTTTAATTGAATATATGCAATCAGCATTTTAATGCTAATATTCTAGCGTCAATCAATATTAACACACCACATTTGACATACATGTGTCATGTAGATTAGGGACTATGTATAGTTCTTGACCTATAAAAATGTGCATGGTCATTAGATCAGATGAATGAAAAGTAAAGTGAATGCTTTCAAACACTAGATGCACATTTAATTGCTTAATCTTCATGAAACTGTGTCTGTGTCTGCACATTTGGGCAGACGATTTCTACACAAATACTAAAATTATTAACTTGTACATGGACAAGTTGATTCAAAAGTTTGCTTGTCCGCCAGCAACTATTACATGTAAGAATTGTGTCTATAATTTGCAGTTAGTTTCAAGTTACATGTATTTGTATTTTAACTGACATTTGAATACCAAATATGATGGCATACAGATATTCATATAACTTGTTTCAAAGATAATCTTAGCGCATTTGTAAAACCAGTTTTCCTTCAATATGCATCTATTTTAATAGAAGGTCTGCTAAACATGTTTCTAGCTCCATGAATGTTTGAGGATTGCGACAAAAAATACACACAATATCAATAACTGTACAAGATCGATACTTACCTCAACAAACATCTAAAGTGCTATACATGCAGCGTAACAAATTAATGTAACCAAAAGCTAAAGATCTTTTTTTTCTCTGCTGTACAAAGTTTGTATTCAGCAATCAATATGTCGACACTTTCCTTGTAAATAAGGTATTTTTGCACACTTTTTATGAAGACAAAGGATTTACACATATTTGTATCACACCAAGACAACTTTAACAGCTCTATAAAATTTGAGTTTGCTGTTATGGTTCAATGAAAAACAGGGCTTCAATGAAGCACTGCAGTTTTCCTTATGAGGCTATTGTAAAACAATTTGATCACTATAGATATCACAAGTTTAACCAAATAATCATAAATCTATCTAACAATATTTATAAAAAAATGTTTTGTTATTTAGCAATAATTATTCAATGCTTCGAAAATTATTTTGGTTTCTGCAAAAACATAGCTGCTAGGTATATTTTGGGGCAATTTTATTGTAAAACCTAGAAAACACTAACTGCTTAGAAAAGTGAAGTTCCTTGAGTTTGCAAGGAAGCATCTTGGCCCTCTTGTTTTTAAATTAGGCATTGTTATTGAAGACAATTACCAGTATTGATATAATTGTTTACCTGTACATTTTAAATGCTGGAAGTAAATTTTATTTCCATGTTAATTTGTGATTACTAACAGAGATGTTCATTTACAAACAGTTTTATTCCATAAATCAGTACTAAAGTTAGACACAAGGAGGATTTCATGTAGATATTGTTATACACAAAAAACATTTCTTACGAATTATATGACACTGTGCTGGTATTGCAGGTTTCCATGGATATAGATGGTAAAGACGGCTGGAAGGAGTGTTTCACTGTGGACGGGGTGAGACTGCCCCTGGGGTACTACCTTGGTGCCTCTGCAGCAACAGGGCAGCTTGCAGGTAGTTGGCCTATCGTAGGGCATATCAGGCATGGATATAGGATTTGGGGTTAAAACATAATACTGCAAAACACCAAACTCACATGTTACAGACATTTCCCAGAGGCATAGACGCATGGCTAAGTAAATTCTTAAAGTATGTTTAATCACATGTGTGTTTTAAGACAGGAAAACAAATATTGCAAAAAAAGTTTTTTTTTAAATTAACAACGTGTGTTACTTTAAGTTTGAGGAAAATATTTACACTTTGAGACAAAAGTTATCGGTGCTAAGGCTACAGAAATAAGTAAAAACTAAATTCAGGATTCTGCAACAACTCAAAAGGATTTAAACTAGATGTACCATATGATAAATATGCACATTCTTTCTGTTGTTTATGTCAGTTTTTGTGGTTGCTATGGTTACATAAATGATTGAAATGTAACTTGCATCCTGCCATAACTAAAAACTTCTTAAAATAGAATAATACAATTTATGAAGCTTCTTTGCTTACTCCAGCAACCTTGTTGTGTCTGTAAAAAAGCTTCTTTTTTCCATGCAATTTAAGAATTCCCCTGGCAGATATGAATTTTATTTCACCATTAAATTCTTATATTAAGCTGACAGGCAAACCATCCATTAATATCTTGATGCATTTATTGTACTTTTCAAAGAAAATAAAGATTGTCATGGTTAAACATATTTTTTCTCTTTTTAGCTCACCTGAGCACAATGTGCTTATGGTGAGCTTTTGCGATTGCTTTTTGTCCGTTGTGCGTTGTGTGGCATCAACATTTGCCTTGTTATCTCTCTAGAGGCCACATTTATTTCCAATCTTCATGAAATTTGGTCAGAACATTAGTTTCAATGATATCTTGGATGAGTTCCAAAATGGTTACGTTTGCTTGAAAAACATGGCTGCCAAGGGGCGGGGCATTTTTCCTTATATGGCTATATATGGCTAAAGTAAAATCTTGTTAACACTAGAGGCCACATTTATTGTCTGATCTTCATAAAACTTGGTCAGAAGATTTATCCCAATAATATCATGGACGAATTCGAAAATGATGCCGGTATGTTGAAAAACATGGCCGCCAGGGTGCGGCATTTTTCCTTATATGGCTATAGTAAAACCTTGTTAACACTCTAGAGGCCACATTTATTTTCCGATCTTCATGAAACTTGCTCAGAAGATTTGTCCCACTGATATCTTGGATGAGTTCAAAAATGGTAACCTTTGCTTGAAAAACATGGCTGCCAAGGGGCGGGGCATTTTTCCTTATATGGCTATATATGGCTATAGTAAAATCTTGTTAACACTCTAGAGGCCACATTTATAGTCCAATCTTTATGAAACTTGGTCAGAAGATTTATCCCAATAATATCTTGGACGAGTTTGAAAATGATGCCGGTTGGTTGAAAAACATGGCCGCCAGGGGGCGGGGTATTTTTCCTTATATGGCTATAGTAAAACCTTGTTAACACTCTAGAGGCCACATTTATTTCCAATCTTGATGAAATATGGTCAGAAGATTTGTCTTAATGATATCTTGGATGAGTTCGAAAATGGTTATGTTTGCTTGAAAAACATTGCTGCCAAGGGGCGGGGCATTTTTCCTGATATGGCTTTAAAAGGCTATAGTAAAATCTTGTTAACACTCTAGAGGCCACATTTATAGTCCAATCTTCATGAAACTCGGTCAGAAGATTCATCCTAATGATATCTTGGACGAGTTCAAAAATGATGCTGGTTGGTTGAAAAACATTGCCACCACAGGGCGGGGCTATTTTCCTTATATGGCTATAGTAAAACCGTGTTAACACTCTAGAGATCACATTTATTTTCCAATCATCATGAAACTTGGTCAGAAGATTTGTCCCAATGATAACTTGGATGAGTTTGAAAATGGTTTTGGTTGCTTAAAAAACATGGCCACCAGGGGCGGGGCATTTTTCCTTATATGGCTATAGTAAAACCTTGTTAACACTCTGTAGGCCACATTTATAGTCATATCTTCATGAAATATGGTCAGAAGATTGGTCTCAATGGTATCTTGGATGAGTTCGAAAATAATTATGTTTGCTTGAAAAAAATGGCTTTCAAGGGGGGCGCATTTTTGCTTATATGGCTATAGTAAAATCTTGTTAACACTCTTAGAGGCCACATTTTCTGTCCTATCTTCATGAAACTTAGTCAGAAGATTCATCCCGATAATATCTTGGACGAGTTCAAAAATGATGCTGGTTGGTTGAAAAACATGGCTGCCAGGGGGCGGTGCATTTTTCCTTATATGGCTATAGTAAAACCTTGTTAACAATCTAGAGGCCACATTTATTTTCCGATCTTCGTGAAACTTGGTCAGAAGATTTGTCCCAATAATATCTTGTTATCTCAGGTGAGAGACTTTCGGCCTTTCAGGCCCTCTTGTTATCCACCGCCAGAGGCGGAGGGATATTGTTTTGGCGTTGTCCAGCCGTCCGTCCGGCCGTCCGGCACTTTTGTGTCCAGAGCCATATCTTGGAAGTGCTTTGGCGGATTTCATTGAAACTTGTTATGAGTATATATATGCATAAGAGGATGATGCACGCCAAATGGCATTGTACACCATCTGTTAAAAACAGAGTTATGACCCTTTGTATCTTGAAAAAATGCTTTTTACTATAGGCACTTTTGTGTCTGGAGCCATATCTTGACAGTGCTTTGGCGGATTTCATTGAAACTTGGTATGAGTATATATATGCATAAGAGGATGATGCACGCCAAATGGCATTGTATGCCATCTGTTCAAAACAGAGTTATGGCCCTTTGTATCTTGAAAAAAAGCTTTTTACTATAGGCACTTTTGTGTCCGGAGCCATATCTTGAAAGTGCTTTGGCGGATTTCATTGAAACTTGGTATGAGTATATATCCCCGGCCAGAGGCAGAGGGATATTGTTTTGGCGCTGTCCGTCCGTCCGTCACTTTTGTGTCCGGAGCCATATCTTGGAAGTGCTTTTGCGGATTTCATTGAAACTTGGTATGAGTATATATACGGATAATAGGATTATGCACGCCAAATGGCATTATACACCATCTGATAATAACAGAGTTATGGCCTTTTGTATCTTCAAAAAAAATGCTTTTTTTAGTGTCAAATATAACACTTTTGTGTCCAGAAGTATATAGGCGGGGGATATCAATTCAACGAATTTGCTTGTTAAATTGTTCATTTTGTTTCAGATAATCATGACATCATCTCCATGAAGTTTTATGAACTTGATGTACCTGATAAACCGGTGAGTTTACAATATTGCCAATAGTGACCTGGTGGTTTCATAAATGTACTTCATAATATTATTGATAGCAAAATATGGTCCATGCACACTGTTCTACTGAAGGTTTTGCTTTTCTCTGCCTTTTTGAACACTGCTTTTTTTACTCACGCATTAACCAAAAGACGCAGTTGGTCCAGGTAGGCCATGATTCGCAGTTAGGCCAAAAAAAAAAAAGTCTTGGTTCAGGAAACATGGCCAGAAAAATGTAGGAGGGTAGGTAGGTTTTTTCTTTTTTTTTTTTTTTTTTTTTTTTTTTACCAGTCGACTGATTTCAGGGTGAAAAAGGGTCAGTTAATGCACCCATGATTGTTTAAACACTGACCAAATGATTAATATTGCACATGTGGTATTTAGTCGTTGTATATTATTCAATATTCCTAGCTCTTTATGCACTTCTTCAGGGCTAGCGCTGGCCCAAAATTTCTTTTAGCCAACCATTTTTTCTTTGTCTGTCTGTGATAGTGTGACCTTCATATTCAAAAGTGAACAAGCCATCTTTATGAGTCTCTGGTGTTTGGGGTGTGACTTTCAGAATTTTTTTCATCATGAGACCTGACCTAGTCTCCGACAGGTGCTCAAGAGTCTGAATAGTGGCTGTCAAAAGGAGGGTAACCTCAGAATAGCACAAGTCTTTCTTCTGGTACATTTTTTGATAAAATGGCAATGGGTTTGAGCGCATCGCACAGGAAGTGAGCAGTGTACATAAATTTGAATGTTGCTATTGGTTTGTACAGGCTAAGGGCGTCACACTACATTGATTTTGATTCATTATCAAAGCGAAGCCAATTGTTGTCAAGTTTCCATGACTCTTTGAATGTTCTAGTGTTTTGTGTTTTAATTATTTTTTTTTGTTATGACTCTTTTTCGTCCAACAACGCTTTAAGGTTAAAGACGCCATGTTAGCGACTTTAGAGACAAAGTTGTTACTTCCATTTTTATAGTAGTGTAGATGAAGGACTCTTCCTATGTGTTAAAAATTTGAAATGTTAATTAAAATTAAACCGCGCGTGTTTTTCACATTTTTATTTGATTAAAATACGCTGCTGTCAGTTAGCATAGTGTGCGAGTAAAACAAACAAATTAATAAATTATCATCTTTTCATTTCGATCGGAAATTGGCAGAAAGTTGTAACATCATGGACATAGAACTAATTATTTAATTATCACTTTTAAATTCAGATCAATAGACAGCTTGGAAATAATTAAAATATTGTCACGCTTCTTTTCATTTTTATACGCCCGTATAAAATACGGGACGTATTATGTGAAACCCCTTGGCGGGCGGGCGGGCGGCGGGCGGAAGGCATCACTTTGTCCGGACTCTAATTCAAATTGTATTCATCCGATCTTCACCAAACTTGGTCAGCAGTTGCATCTAGTTGATATCTAGGCCAAGTTCGAATATGGGTCATGCCGGGTCAAAAACTAGGTCATAGGGTCAATAAGTGCATTTTCAAAGGGGCCACTTTGTCCGGACTCTATTTCAAATTGTATTCATCCGATCTTCACCAAACTTGGTCAACAGTTGCATCTAGTTGATATATAGGCCAAGTTCGAATATGGGTCATGCCGGGTCAAAAACTAGGTCATAGGGTCAATTAGTGCATTTTCAACGGCGCCACTTTGTCCGGACTCTAATTCAAATTGTATTCATCCGATCTTCACCAAACTTGGTCAGTAGTTGCATCTAGTTGATATCTAGGTCAAGTCCGAATATGGGTCATGCTGGGTCAAAAACTAGGTCAAAGGGTCAATTAGTGCATTTTACTTTGTCCGGACTCTAATTCAAATTGTATAAATCTTATCTTCACCAAACTTGGTCAGTAGTTGCATCTAGTTGATATCTAGGCCAAGTTCGAATATGGGTCATGCCAGGTAAAAAACTAGGTCATAGGGTCAATTAGTCCATTTTCAACAGCGCCACTTTGTCCGGACTCTTATTCAAATTGTATTCATCCGATCTTTACCAAACTTGGTCAGTAGTTGCATCTAGTTGATATCTAGGTCAAGTTCGAATATGGGTCATGTCGGGTCAAGAACTAGGTCATAGGGTCAATTAGTGCATTTTCAACGGCGCCACTTTGTCCGGACTCTAATTCAAATTGTATTCATCCGAAACTTTTAAACAACTTTTTATCCTGCGTCAAAGTGGTATGGGGGTATAAGTCACATTCAGTGACAAAGCTCTAGTTCAAGTTGAATTCACCAAACTTGGTCAGAGGTAGTATATAGATTATATATCAGTCAGGTCTGATTGGAGACATGCAACCGATTAACACATGCAATATTTTTATGCAATATTTTTATCCAGTTTTATTTTGCGATATTTTCATCGGGTTTATTTTTTTCGCGATTTTTGTAACGAGTTATTTTTAACAACATGTTTATTGGTAAGTTTCATTTTTCCTTCAATCTAATCATGATTTCCACAGGTACATGAGTTTTTCACTGTGCATGGGTACTATAGAAAGGCAACTGTTTATCATTGTCATCAACCTAAAATCAATTTTTATACGCCCGTTTTAAAAAAACGGGACGTATTATAGTTTCACCTTGGCAGCGGGCGGGCAGGTGGGCGGTGTCCACAGCAGTTTCCGCTCTCTAATTCAAATAGTTTTCATCCGATCTTCACCAAATTTGGTCAGAAGTTGTGTCTAGACAATATCTACATGTAGGTCAAGTTCAAATATGGGTCATGCCAGGTTAAAAACTAGGTCACGAGGTCACTTAGTGCATTTCAAGCATTAAGCATGATGTCCGCTTTCTAATTTTAGTAGTTTTCATCAAATCTTCACCAACTTTGGTCAGAAGTGGTGTCTAGATGATTATGAAGGTCAAGTTAAAATATGGGTCATGGTAAAGTTATCAAGTTGTCCAAAGCCTTAAAACGGGGGTATCTTGTGACAGTTTGGCACTCTTGTTAATCTATAATAATACGACATTTGCGACCGGCCGCTATTTTGTTTGCAGACGACAATATTAACTGTGTATTCAAAGTGCACAGTGTCTGCGCATGAATGACCGAATATTACTCCATAGCTCCACCCATTTTTACATTTCATTTAACAACGTCATTTCATGTGTAAGCGAGCTCAATTTTGATTGGCCAGCTAGCATGCGCACTTCAATAACAATAAGGTCAAGCGATGTCTCGTATACACGTGCAGACCGGTTATTGTTCACTGTTCAAATTGCGAACATTTTCATTGAAACAAAGAGAAAAATATAGAAAACCAATCCAGGTTTAATTGGTGGCTGTTTTCAATGAAATTTTACGAGATTTTAGCATTTTCTTCATCAGATTTTTTTCCATGGACCAAAAAAATCGTTAGGGTCGGGGGCAAAAAAATAGGGTCGGTCGGGTTCCCTGAACCAAGACTATTTTTTTTTTTGGCCTTATATGGTCTGTATTCTGTGAAAAAGAAGTTTAATGCATGCGGGTAAATTGTCATCCCAGATTAGCCTGTGCAGTACGCTCATGCTTGTCAGGGTCAACACTTTCCACCTAACTAGGATTTTGCTAAGAAGAGACTTGCAAAAGAAAAAATACCATAAAAGCAGAAAGTGTCATCCCTGATTAGCCTTTGCGGACTGCACAGGCTAATCTGGGACAACACTTTACGCACATGCATAAAACCCCCTTTTCACAGGGCACGACTCATATGTTTGAGAATAATTACAAGTTTCAGGCCTGCCCGTTGTTATAAGCCTGATTGAAAACTTACACGTGCACTTCAGTGTTTATGAGTTTGTGGTTAATTTTTAGCTCGACTATTATATATGAAATATATATAGTGGAGCTATCCTACTCACCCCGGCGTCGGCGTTTCCATTAGCATTAGTGTGCAAATGTTAAAGTTTTCGTACTACCCCAATTATTTTCATTGTCCCTTGACATATTGCTTTCACATTTTGCATACTTGTTTACCAACATGACCCCAACCTATAAACAAGAGCAGACAACTCTTTCAAGCATTTTTAAATTATTATATAATAATGGCCCCTTTTCCACTTAGAATATGCAGCAAATGTTAAAGTTTGCGTACTACCCCAAATATTTTCAATGTCCCTTGACATATTGCTGTATATTTTGCATACTTGTTTACCATCATGACCCCAACCTATAAACAAGAGCAGACAACTGTATCAAGCATTTTGAAAGAATTATTGCCCCTTTTATACTCAGAATATGCAAATTATTGATAAATCTATGTTATAGTTTGCGTACTACCTCAAATATTTCCTATACCCTTTGACATATTGCTTTTATATTTTGCATACTTGTTTACCAACATGACCCCAACCTATAAACAAGAGCACACCACTGTATCAAGAATTTTGACATACTTATGGCCCTTTTTACACTTAGATAATTGAACATTTTGCTTAAATTGCCATAACTTCTTTATTTGTGATCACATTTTATTATTACTTTCACAAAACGACACTTACCTGAATACCACAATGGATTCCACACAAACAATATCCCACGCCCCTACCCAGAATCCCCCCCCACCCCCTCCCCTCCAAAATTTTTTTTTTTAAATCATCTAATAAATTACCACACCCCACATTATACCCCCCTCTCACCCCCCCTACCCCCCCCAACCCCCCCCCCCTCCCTCCCAATTTTTTTTTACATATAAACACATTATTCCCCCCTCTAACCCCCCCCCCCCCCTCCTAACTAACCCAAAACATTTTTTTTCTTTAAAACATGGTTACAAAAAAACAACATATATTTATTTGATTTTTTTAAGGACCGTCCAAACTTCCCACCCAAGCTATTGCTATCAAACTTGATATTAAATCTTATTATTTTGTTTTATGTCTTTACAAATGTTCAAAAGATTGTGGAAAATATACCTGAACTATTACCTTGACCTTATTCAATAATTTCAACAATTTCCCCATGATGGCTTACGTTATACTGTCAAGCACTCAATTAGTCGAGCACACTGTCTTCTGACAGCTCTTGTTATTAACCCTTTACCACTTAGATATGCATTTGGACGCATTTGTAGTCCCATAGAAAGTTGAATTTAGTTTAAGACCTTTCTTACCAAATTCAAGTTTTAAAGGCTTCATTTCCAACCCTTAGTTACTGATGAGCAGCAAACAGCATAAAACCTGAACAGACTGCGAGTTACACGCAGGCTGTTCTGGTTTTATGCTGGTTGCAAAAGCCATTTTCACTTTGTTTCTTATGAGGGAAAGGATTAATGCTTGTATGTTGGTCAACAGGGACAATAACACTTATTCTGTATGTTATTGATTTGTTCAAAGGGAGACCACAATAAGCAGCACACTGGTTTACCCGAGGCCGATTTCTTTGCATCCCCAAGAGGTGAGTTTTGCATGCTGAGGGGATGTGAACCCTTTACCACTTAGATACGTTTTTAACCCTTTACGGCTTAGATACATTTTTAACCCTTTACCACTTAGATACTTTTAACTCTTTACCACTAAGATACATTTTTAACCCTTTACCACTTAGATACGTTTTTAACCCTTTACCACCTAAGATACGTTTTTAACTCTTTAATACTTGGATACGTTTTTTGATGCATTTGTAGTCCCTTAGAAAGTTAAATTTAATTAAATACCTTTCTTACTTAATTTTAAAGGCTTCATTTCCAACCTTTAGTTACTGATGAACAGCAAACAGCATAAAACCTGAACAGACTGCGAGTTACTTGCAGGCTGCTCTGGTTTAATGCTGGTTGCAAAAGCCATTTTGACTTTAATTTTAAGGGGGAAAGGGTTAAAAGCCTGGGTCTACAATCATGAACATATTTATGTCAATATTTGGACTCAACTCAATTTTTGAGAAAAGTCGTGCTCAATTTGGTGTTAATTAATGCTTTTTTAGCTCACCTGATTGCTCAGGTGAGCTTTTGTGACCGGTCTTTGTCCGCCGTATGTCTGTCCGTCGGTTAACATTTGCTCGTAAACACTCTAGAGGCCACATTTCTTGTCCATCTTCATGAAACTGGGTCAGAAGCTTTGTCCCAATCAAATCTCGGCCGAGTTCAAAACTGGGTTGTGCAGAGTCAAAAACTAGGTCATTAGGTCAAAAAAAAGAAAAACCTTGTAAACACTGTAGAAGTCACATTTCATGCCCAATCTTCATGTAACTTTGTCAAAATGTTTGTCTTAACGATACATTGGTTGAGTTTAAAAGTGGTTCCGATCCGTTGAAAAACATGGCTGCCAGTGGGTGGGACAGTTTTCCTTATTTGGCTAAAGAGAAACCTTGTAAACACTCTAGAAGTCACAATTTTTGCCATATCATCATAAAAGTTGGTCAAAACATTGTTTCATTTGATGTCTCGGACGAGTTCGAAAATGGTCGAGATCGGTGAAAAAACATGGCCGCCAGTGGGCGGGGCATTTTCCTCTATATGTATATAGTGGCATTTTTAACCAGGTTTTCCGAAGGAAAAAACTGGTTATTAGATTGGCGAATGCGGGCGGGCGGGCTGGCTGGCTGGCTGGCTGGCTGGCGGGCGGGCGGGCGGAACAACCTTGTCCGGGCCATAAATATGTCGTTCATTGTCATATTTTAAAATCATTTGGCACATTTGTTCACCATCATTGGACGGTGTGTCGCGCGAAATAATTACGTCGATATCTCCAAGGTCAAGGTCACACTTTGAGTTCAAAGGTCAAAATTGGCAATAAATGACCTTGTCTGGGCCATAACTTTGTCATTCATTGTGTGATTTTACAATTATTTGGCACATTTGTTCACCATCATGGGACGGTGTGTCGCACGAAAGAATCACGTCAATATCTCCAATGTCAAGGTCACCACAACTTAAAATAGATTTATTTTGAAACAAACTTACAAAGGGGGTTAATTTTGTTTGTTCATTTCAAAAGTTCAGTTTGAGTTGTCTCCCTTAATCAGATTTTTTTTTCACAATGAAAACCTGGTTTTGTGACAATTTTGTCCCTTGTTCCCTATTTGGCTATAGAGAAACCTTGTAAACACTCTAGAAGTCATAATTTTTGCCCAATCATCATGAAAGTTGGTCAAAACATTGGTTTTATTGATATCACAGACAAGTTTGAAAATGGTCGGGATCGGTGAAAAAACATGGCCGCCAGTGGGCGGGGCATTTTTCTCTATATGATTATAGTGAAAACATGTGAACACAGTAGAAGTCACATTTTTGACCCAATTTTCATGAAATTTGCTCAAAACATTTGTTTCCTTGATACGAGAGTTGAGTTCAATAATTTCCGGTCAGTTGAATAACACGGCTGCTGGGAGGGGGGACGTTTTATCATTATGCCCCCCCCCCCCCTTTCAAAGAAGAGGGGGTATATTGTTTTGCTCATGTCGGTCCGTCTGTCCACCAGATGGTTTCCGGATGATAACTCAAGAGCGCTTATGCCAAGGATCATGAAACTTCATAGGTACATTGATCATGACTCGCAGATGACCCCTATTGATTTTCAGGTCACTAGGTCAAAGGTCAAGGTCACGATGACCCGAAATAGTAAAATTGTTTCCGGATGATAACCTCAAGAACGCTTATGCCTAGGTTCATGAAACTTCATAGATACATTGATCATGACTCGCAGATGACCCCTTTTGATTTTCAGTTCACTAGGTCAACGGTCAAGGTCACGGTGACCCAAAGAAGTAAAATGGTTTCCGGATGATAACTCAAGAACGCTTATGCCTAGGATCATGAAACTTCATAGATACATTGATCATGACTCGCAGATAAAATCTATTGATTTTCAGGTCACTAGGTCAAAGGTAAAGGTCAAGATGACCCGAAATAGTAAAATGGTTTCCGGATGATAACTCAAGAACGCTTAGGCCTAGGATCATGAAACTTCATAGGTACATTGATTATGACTCGCAGATGACCCCTATTGATTTTCAGGTCACTAGGTCAAAGGTCAAGGTCACGGTGACCCGAAATAGTAAAATGGTTTCTAGATGATAATTCAAGAACGCTCATGCCTAGGATCATGAAACTTCATAGGTACATTGATCATGACTGGCAGATGACCCCTAGTGATTTTCAGGTCACTTGGTCAAAGGTCAAGGTCACGGTGACCTGAAATAGTAAAATGGTTTCTGGATGATAACTAAAGAACGCTTATGTCTAGGACCATGAAACTGCATAGGTACAATGATCATGAATCGCAGATGACCGCTATTGATTTTCAGGTCACTTGGTCAAAGGTCAAGGTCACGGTGACCTGAAATAGTAAAATGGTTTCTGGATGATAACTCAAGAACGCTTATGCATAGGTTCATGAAACTTCAAAGGTATATTGATCATGACTTGCAGATGACCCCTATTGTTTATCAGGTCACTAGGTCAAAGGTCAAGGTCACAGTGCCAAAAAACGTATTCACACAATGGCTGTCAAGGTCACGGTGACTCAACTTAGAAAAAATGGTTTCTGGATGATAACTCATGAATGCTTGCGCCTATGATAATGAAACTTCATAGTTACAATGATCATGACTGGGAGATGAAATAATGATGAAACTTGACCAGGATGTTTGTCTGGACAATATCTAGGTCAAGTTTGACATTTGGTAAAGATTGAATGAACCGACTCCTCTCAGGTGAGCGAACTAGGGCCATCATGGCCCTCTTGTTTTGTTTTGAGTCCAACTCAACCCTGAGTTTTTGGATGAATATATGCACAGTGTTCTGCCGATGCCACGATTCCGCGATATTATTGCGCAGAAATTGCATTTGTCGCGTAAAAATAATAACTGTTGCGAATTTTGTCGCGGCTGATTTGACTTGAGTATGACTCAGAAAGCGATTCTTACACATTAAAAATTTCTTAGAATAGCGGATTTCCTGCTGTGGTACGTGCTGGTTGCTCAGGTACAGCTTTGTTAGTCCAGTATTGATTGGATGATACGATTCTCATTCATTTGGCGGCGAATGAAAACACTTGTTTCATAACAGCATACCTCCTAATGAAGAGTTCCAAAAATGTTGTCGTTAAAGAAAACAAAGCCTCGAACAAATTTAAGTTTTTTTTTAAATAAATGGTTGAGTAGTTCGAAAGAAACTACTACAGATAAGGAGCAAGTAAGCCCCCCCTCTAGCAAGGAATAAACTCTCGTCTGTGAAATTGGATGATATTTTGAGCATAAAGATTGAGGGGGGACCATTGAAAGAGTTTGACTTTGTTGAAGTGCTCCAGAAATGGAGGGTAAAGAAAAGAAACATTTTTGCAAAGGAAGCAGGTTTGTGTCAGTTATAATAGTTATGACATTTACAAGTAATGACATTTAATAGTTACCATAGTTGATAGTTAACATTAAAAAAAACTTAATTCAATTACAAACAATAACTAAAAAAAACTGTCAGTGGTTTATGAAAGGGACAGAAAGGCTCACAGATGAAGAATAAAAGGTATACTAGTTGTTGAAAACACTTATGCCTTTGGCATCTCACTGATTTTAAGAATTTCCCTTATTTTTTAGGGCTGATTGGACAAATGTCCCCTTATAGATTCTTGCTCGGCAGAACACTGTATTCATATTTGAATAGCTGAGATTTGAGATTGTTCATGAGCTTACTAATATTCTTAATACTTGGCTGAGTTGAATCTCAAAACTCATCTTCTGAGTTCAGCTCCAAAATTGAGAATGTTCTTGATGCTGGGCCCTGGAATAATTCTCAAAGCAAACACAAATAGCTAAATTGAAGTGTAGAATGTGTTATCTTTTTTATCTGGCTGAAATATCTATAGTTTTGGTAAAACATGCAATGAATGATCATCTGAATGATACATCTGAATGATACATCTGAATGATCTCTTAATTTAATCATCACAATTTGTGCCTGAAATTTTTGTGACATTATTTTGTTCAGCAAATGAAATGGTTAACCTGTTTTATGAATCTTAATGAGCGTTAGGGCTCTTTAATAACTTTACTAAAAAAAAAGAAAGTTGAATGTGTAATGTGGCTGTGTTTACCTAATCAAACATTTCTATTGAAATGTACAACGAATTATGCTTGTTATTTGAAAATGGAGTTTATTGCACATGTGTAGATAAGCCTTCATAGGCTGTCTGCTTTTATTGTTTTCTTTATTTAAAGGAAGTTCAAAGTGTTTTTTTCCAAATTAGACTAAGCATTCAACACAGGTTAATTAGGAGGACACTTGACATCTAAACTTCCTTTAAAAAAGTATACAATTATAGCGGAAAGCGACACTTTACGCACATGCATTAAACCATTTATGCCTAGCGTCTAGAAAAAAGGCCTTGGCAAACAGCGTAGACCCAGATAAGACGCCACATGATGCGGCGTCTCATCAGGGTCTTTGCTGTTTGCTTAAAGGAATTTCTGTTAGAAATATTATAAATATAGAAATAAATATACTAGACATCCCTAATTTTGGAATAAATTGATCCAATTTAGAAGGAATGGAGAGTCCACTAGGGCATTAATGGGTTAAACCCTGTTTTCACACAGTAAGGATCATGTGCATTGAACAATATGTTATGTAAGAATATGTTTATGTTCTTTAGATCACGTTGATGACGCTAAAGGAGGCTTCATGTCCGGGAGCTCGTGGTCGGGACTTAAAATATTCTTTGTTGTAATTCTGGTGCTAGTGGGCATAGTGGTGTGCGGTATTGTAGGCTACGTAATATTCAACAAAGAGGACCCAACAAAACGGAAACGCTTGTATTGAGATGGCCAACACATGGTCCTGGCTTCAAAGTTCTAAGTTAATCGTGAAGATTGAAATATTCTGGCATCAGAAAAATTCAAACCTGCTTTGGAGAGTGAATTATTTTATAGATCCTCTTTTTTTTGTGGCTTTGGAAACACAATTGTTTATGTACATTTAAACACCTGAATGTGATATGTTAAGTGGGTATGTCCGTATCACTGGTTTGCAATATATTTTAATTGATATATCATAGTTATTACCTGATGAGAGATTGAGTAGAAATCTGTTGTTATATGTATTTTCGAAGTGGCCATCTAATAATATATATCAATGGGCGTTTTTTTGTGTTTTTTTTTCATGTGATATGTGTTTAATTCTGAGATGTTTTCTGTCAGAACAGTTTTTAGAAAAAGCAGGAAGATTTGAAATATGAATTAGAATGCCTGTATATGAATTAATATATAGTACATGTTGATTCTTGTTGAACAATTCAGGAATATTGATAAAGATTTTTTTATTGAATGTTATGATTTGTGTGCAGGTTAAAGGTGTAAATATATCCCATCTGGTATATCTGCTTATATTCTGGGGAAGGAAAGCCTACCGGTAGTTTCGAAAGGGATTTTATATGATTGTAATAGCAAAATTATTAAACAACATAAGATTATATTTAATTGTTCATTTTGTTAAGATTCTTTCACGGAGTCGGAAATAATTGTCTTTCAGAAGAAAATTGAAAACTTAAATGTACATGTCAAATAACATTGAAAAATCAAACTGTTCACCGTACCATGTTGACTTCTTTATATATGGATTAACATACATGAAATTATATGTGTTCCCCATTTAATCCATATTTTTTTTTTTCTACATGTTATCTTTACGTTTATTGAATTCTGATGATTTTAATTTGCTGATACAATTATGCCTACATTCAAACTAGTCAGAAAAAAGAGGCATTTGATGGATTTAAACGACTTGACATAACATTTGAAATTATTAATATCACTTTAATATGCCATAGCAATCTCCAAAAGTTTTTTGGGCATTGCATGTAATATGGTATGTGGGCTATTAAACTTAACTCCAATACGGGTCTTAATGTCCAGGAAAATTCTGGGTAATTGCCTTATTGCATTTGGCTGGCTAGTAAAATGAAACCTGAGTCATCAATATTTTCTGGATAACAATACCGTGTGGTCAGCAATGGACTTGTGACTTTGGCGGAGACTGCCATAGGTGCTGAATCCATGTGATTCTGAGCCCAGGATGGATAAAGCCTTATGAAAAAGAATGTTTAGTTTCATTCTTAGGTATTCCATCTCATACATTGGTGAACCATTAAATCATTTGTCCTTACCTTTCATATTTGCTCTTAGCGGACTAAGCACTTTTAGAATGTCAGCAGTGTATTTATCTTATTAAAATACTAATAAGGGTAGAAAGAAAGCTTTTTTTAAATTAAATACTTGTCATTGTTATTGTTTGTGATTTATTTGTACTGGTCATTGTTACAGCTTAAAGCATCCTTTTTGAAGCTGTCATTGATTTTCATCATACTTGCTCAAGAGTTGAATGAATGACCATGTTATATTTTTGCTCTGCTCTGGGAAAATGGGGCTTATTTCATATGGGAAGTGTCGTCTCAGATTAGCATGTGCAGTTAATATAGGCTTATCAGTAATGACAACGTCCACGAAGTTTTTTTTTGTTTAGAAGGGTTTTGCTTGAAACAAAAAATTCCATGACAGCAGAATGTGTTGTCCCTTATTAGCCTGTGCAAACTTCACAGGCTAATATTTGAGTACACTTTTTGCACATGCATTAAGTCGCATTTTCCCCAGAGCTCATTTGTTTTTCTTGGGTATCATAAACATTTTATGTGGCTGTACATTGTAAATTTGACAAAATGTATCATATGCAGTGTTTAACTGTATGTATCACAATACCTTACGTGAGATTTGTATAGCTATGTTTTCGATATACAGTCCCTTAACCACTTGCTAAAAGAACTGTTTATGAACTGTAACCATGAATCATTTCCCATAATTTTGTATCATTTTTGTAAATGGTGGTTTATCTATCGTCATTGTAGGACACTTTTATTGACAAATTTTCAGATTTCAAATTTGTCACACATCTTTCTTAGGAGTAAACATATTATATCCATATTATAATAGGAAAATCTTGAAAGGTCACTGAAACACATTGTTTGCTGTGAATGTGTTGTTAAATATCATTTTGTTCTGTTCAGACAATTTTTAAGACATAAATGCTGTATTTCTTGCAAAAGATATGTTGGTCATTGTTTAAAATTTCAGATATTGCCATTATATTGCCTCTTTGAAAATTACTGTTTTTTTTATTAATTACATGTTAATGTCTTAGATTTTTAATGTGTACACAAATATGGATGCATCTTTTAAAAATATTTTGAATATTAAAAAAAAAAAGTGCATATTAAAAAAAAACAAAAACACATTGCCATTTTCTAACCAAGCCGCGTTTATTCTTGCACTTAAGTTACACATTATATCAAGATTGAAAAACTTGTGTTATATATTTTAAGTGATAATAGATAGTGCTATGTGAAATCCATACAAGGGACTTCGTGCTATCATATGTGGTCATAAATGCAATGTATGTGTTTATCAATTAGCTATATGCCGGATAGTATATCCTGGTAATATTCTGAAACATTTAAACATTATGTCTACATCATTACTACAAACATATTTATGGGATGGGATCTTATCCAGAGGTTTAACATGCATTTAGCTGTATTTAGTTGTGTTTCCAGGGTTGTAAATAGATAGTGGGCATTGGACAAGGTGGCTGCATTAACCCATTTATGCCTAGCATCTAGAAAAAAGGCCTTGGCAAACAGCGTAGACCCAAAAGAGACACCGCATGATGCAGCGTCTCATCAGGGTCTGCGCTGTTTGCTGAAAGGACTTTCTGTAAGAAATATTCTAAATATAGAAATAAATATACTAGGCATCCTAATTTTGGAAATACATTTATCCAATTTAGAAGGATGGAAGAGTCCACTAGGCATAAATGGGTTATACATCAAGTTCATAGCAAGTACATGTATGTGATAATACACCTTGCCAGTTGTAAAATTGCCTGTACACTTTCACAAAATCTTGTGTCGTACAATTTTTTTTGGCTCATTGTATAAATGATATCAACTCAACTGTACATTGCATTAATTTTTCTCTGTCACCATCACTGGACAGATGCCCAAGTTATTGATCTGCAAAATGATGTTTGTCTATTAAACTTCATAGCACCATGATTAAATGTAAAGACAATATCCAATTGAAAGTCTGTCTTTGTAAATTAATATCATGTGCAGTTAGTTTCATTGCTTCAGTTACGTTGTTTTTTTTACACTTTTATATAACAGTTTTTGATAACGAGAATTACAAAGCACTGTTCATTCAAGTCAAGGTCATATTTAAATCATATTTGATCTAATTGGTTTTGGCCACAAATCATTTTAACATCTCTCAATCACTGTTTAAGGAGAAGTTTAACAATGTTCTTTTACACGAAATAGTTTTTCAACTAAGGAAGTGAAATCATATATTTGGGCCATAATTATAGTGTAGTGAATTACAAAACTGTTTTAGTTCCATTAGTTTTTTGTCCGAAACAGTCAAATTATTGCATGTATTTATTATTTAAATGTGTAACATGTATTGGGAGAATTAAGTAGCTCGTGATAGACTTGAATGAATGAATATATCATAGCCAGTATTGCGGTTATTAGTAAATATGTATGCAAGGACAATACAATCGGTGCAACTGACCCTTAACTTGAAATGCAAATAAATATTTTGTCATATTATATTTTGTTTGTGGTTTATTTGTTAAAACAAACATGTTTCAGAGTTTTAATAGTGTCATAAGCAACAAATTTGCGTTTTGATGCTTACGAACAAAACCCTGCCGACATCAAAATGCCACTATTTTGTGGATATGTCTTGTAACTGGTTAACAACATTTTAAAAAGATTCTGTTTGTTTCCATGATCAATATGCTAAATGAATTGAATAAATCTTCTTTTGCATGTACTGTGATGTCAGGTATTTCTCCAACTAAAGTTGCCAGTGTAATATCAGAACATAAAATATTATTTCTATGTAATATTTCTTCAGTTCTGTATTGAAGCCTTGATCTTTCTTGTGAGTATTTTAACAGTCAAATATGAAGTGGTGAATAGTTTCTGGTTTCCAACATGCTGCACACTTCACTTCTTCACTGTTTGTTATCTTCAACCAATGAGCCTGTAAGCAATTATGTTAACTACATCGAATATATTTCTTTTTTCTCCAACGCAAGCTCTCAATCCTGGCTTTGGAATGCACTCTTGGATTGTTATCCCCACGCTTTTTGAAAAGCGTGGGGATATTGTGGTTATCTCCACCGTCTGTCCGGTTGTCCGTCTGTCTGTCCGTCCGTCCGTCCTGGCCACTATCTCCTCCAACACTATACGCACTAGAACCTTGAAACTTACACACATGGTAGCTATGAGCATATGTGCGACCCTGCTCTATTTGTAATTTTGATCTGACCCCTGGGTCAAAAGTTATGGGGGTTTGGGCGGGGCCGGGTCAGAGATTTTCACTCATTTTTTTAGGTTATTTTACTATAATTTCTTCATTTCTACACCGATTTTCTTCATATTGATACCGAACCTCTCTTATGACAATACGGTCAATCTCAACTATGCATGGCCCCATTACCAACCCTGGAGCGCCCCGCCCATATAGGCCACACCCACCCAAAATTGCAGTGTTGCTATAATTTCTTCATTTCTACACCGATTCACTTCAAATTGATACTGAACCTTTCTTATGACAATACGGTCAATCTCAGCTATACATGGCCCCATTACCAACCCTGGGGCATCCCGCCCACATAGGCCACGCCCACCCAAAATTGCCTTTTACTATAATTTCTTCATTTCTACACCGAGTCACTTCAAATTGATACTGAACCTCTCCTATGACAATATGGTTAATCTCAACTATGCATGGCCCCATTACCAACCCTGGGGCGCCCCGTCCACATAGGCCACGCCCACCCAAAATTGCCTTTTACTATAATTTCTTCATCTCTACACTGATTCACTTCAAATTGATACTGAACCTCTTTTATGACAATACAGTCAATCTCAACTATATATGGCCCCATTACCAACACTGGGGCACCCCGCCCACATAGGCCACGCCCATCAAAAATTGCCTTTTACTATAATTTCTTCATTTCTACACCAATTCACTTCTAATTGATACTGAACTTCTCTTATGACAATACAGTCAATCTCAACTATGCATGGCCCCATTACCAACCCTGGGGCGCCCCTGGGTCAAACATGCGGCGTGGGGATACGCGTCGGCCTCTGCCGGGCCATTTCCAGTTGTAGTTTTTTCTGAATGCAGATATTGAAATTTCCATTTTTGTATTGATTTTATTATGCCCCCCTTCGAAGAATAGGGGATATTTTGTTTTTCACATGTCGGTCGGTCGGTCCGTCCACCAGATGGTTTCCGGATGATAACTCAAGAACGCTTACGCCTAAGATCATGAAACTTCATAGGTACATTGATCATGACTGGTAGATGACCCCTTTTGATTTTCAGGTCACTTGGTCAAAGGTCAAGGTCACAGTGACTTGAAATAGTAAAATGGTTTCCAGATGATAACTCAAGAAGGCTTATGTCTAGGATCATGAAACTTTATAGGTACATTGATCATGACTGGCAGATGACCCTTATTAATTTTCAGGTCACTAGGTCTAAGGTCAAGGTCACAGTGACTTGAAACAGTAAAATAGTTTCCGGATGATAAATCAAGAATAATTAGGCTTAGGATCATGAAACTTCATAGGTACATTAATCATGACTGGCAGATGACCCCTATTGATTTTCATGTCACTAGGTCAAAGGTCAAGGTCACAGTAACAAAAAACATTTTCACACAATGGCTGCCACTATTACTGACAGCCCATATGGGGGGCATGCATGTTTTACAAACAGCCCTTGTTTTCATTAATGTTATTTCTTCTTTTGCATCTTTCTTTTCATCATTCCGATGTTATTGTTTAATCAAAGTTCGGCGTTGTTGTCGTCTACCGAATTTCTCCTCGTTTCCGTCCTCTGTTTTAAAACCTATTGTTGCATTTTTCAATTGATATTGGGGGGAAAAATTCACTAAGATCAATTAAATGACTTTCTTGATGATTACCGGTATGTCAAATTGTGTGTTAATTTTAAGAACAATCCACGTACTGTATCCATTTTTCTTGGCATTGGTTGTAAATTCGAAGTTTGTGAGGTCTTTCTTTCATTATGTGAGGATCCGGAGTGTGTCCCAGCACTTCTACCTAATTAATTTTACGAAAGTTTGGAAAAATCTGGAATTATGCAATTCCCAGCTTTATTGAAACGGATTCAACTTTAATTTGATTATGTTCTGTGGGGGGGGGGGGGGCAGAGTAAACCCGGAAGGAACTCACATGATCGGTACGGTGGAAACCGACAAAGCTCACCTGCGCCACCGGAATGGGCATTGGGCCCGGTTGGCCTAGGTGAGAAGCTCGTGTACTAGCCACTGCTTGACCGTGACAAGTCAATATTCAGTCAAGTACACAGCCCGTGTGTTAATTGTCTTATTCCAATGATAATGTCTAATGTACCTGTACAACTACGTTTCTTGGATTTTCAAAGAAGTATCGGAAATGATTTATCTGAGTTTTGGGATATAGTTGCTTTTTGTAAATGATAAGTGTCTTATTCCATCATCATTGTATCTTTTGCAGCCAGTTTTGCAAGCTGATTTGAGAATTAATTTCCCAACATGTGAGCCACGATGTGGGAAAACCGTGTTTAATGCATGTACGTACAGTCTCGAAACAAACTATCATGCGCAATCTGAACGATTGATAAACATAATAATATCTTCGGTCTTCTTCAGTACAAATATTAGTTATTTCTATGATATTTAACATGTTAACTGTCTGGCCATCTTAAAAGTTTTTGTGAAGTCATCGGTATTGATCTTGTGTACATGTAGGTCTTAACATTCCAGCTGTTTGATTGTGAAATTCTGAACCCTTTTCTATGATGGAGATTCACATTTACTCTCATTTATGTATAATAATAATAATAATAACTTTATTTCGCGAAGATAACACATAAAGAAATAACATTTCTTTTTTACAATGTGGTCTTCAAAAACACAGTAGATCTATATGTAAATATAACTCAACAATGGCTAGCATACTGCAGTCAGCCTTAAAATAATTACAACAGCAGCATAACTATAACAAAAATAATAATTAATAATTAAAACAAATAATAATAGTAATGATGATGATAATGATCCTATCAGTGCAGTAATAAGTGATGCAATACCAAAGAGAAAAAAGTTATATTGATTTCTAGAATTTAAGGTGTGTTTTTGTATGTTAATCTAGATGACCATTGGGTGTTATCCACAAGTCTCTTTAGATGCTGCACTGCCTACAGATCGAGCATCTTTAAAGTAATGTGTGGCGTTTTGATTACTGTATTTTTAAGAATTACGAATAGCAACAGTATTTTACTGACTGTATAAAAACAAAATAAACGGCTATTTGGTTTGTTAATAAGTGTTATCAGTTCTATTTAAATTGTGTCGCTCATCGGACGGCGGACGGCTCCGACGTGTCCATTCTTCCAAATGCCTGGAGATCGGACACATCGGCCGGCGGCCGGTTTATTTGTGACTGAGGCAATAGTTCTAGGGTACTTTATTCCCAATGTCACAACCCCAGAACTCCGCTTCTGTGATAGCGCAATATTTAAATAGTCAATGTCACAATAAAATAAACGCCTTTAACCGCCTAAGTCTTTGCATAATCAGACGTAAATGAAAGACATTTATGTTTTAATTAACATTTATGATGAGCTTTGATATCATGGGATTCAGACAGAGGAAAGGCATGACGTGGTCCGAGTTTTTTAATCGAGAGCAACTGGAATCTATTTCATGAAGAAGACCGTCTGCAGAAGTTGTGTTTGTAGGGTTACTGGAGACCAATTGTACGCCAATCTAAACTGTTCGCATAGTTTACCTTCCATAAAGGTTGTCGGCAAGAGGTTGCCTTTCGTTTGTAACCAATCAAAATTTCTATGCGAAGGTTGGTACGGATCCGCTTATTAATGTTTTAACCCTTTGCATGCTGGGAAATTTGTCGTCTGCTAAAATGTCGTCTGCTGAATATCTTAAATTAGCATTTTCTTCGATTTTTTTTCAAAAAATACTATCGGAATAGCAAACAGTTTGGATCCTGATGAGACGCTACGTTCTGTGGCGTCTCATCTGGATCCAAACTGTTAGCAAAGGCCTTCAAAATTCGGTTCCAGCACTGAAAGAGTTATGTTACACCTAACTTCTAAACCGTCCAATAAACCGATTTGACGTTTCCGGGTAAATGAAGGCGACTCTAACGTTTGCATGAACTGGTTGTTCTTTGTTACCATTTGGTACTTTGTAATATAGGAAACTGTGAAATATTTCCACACATGCGTGCGATAGTTTTGAATCAGATTATCCGATCTTCCAAACAATTGCATAAAAAACCATGAACATTTTATTGCGAATGTAAAACATATACATATTTGTTATTGATTTTTTTTTATTCACTATTATGTTGATTAAATTAGAGTATTGATTCCGTGTTCCGGTCCGCGTTATTATGGCTTTTATTAAAAAAGGTTAATTATTGTTCATGCATAGCGTCCATAATTGTTCATGGGCTGTACACAGATCGCGGGAAATAATGATAATAACGTAACAGGTTGCTGTTTATTTTGTCGATCATATTAGTCGCGTTCTGAGAAAACTGGGCTTAATGCATGTGCGTAAAGTGTCGTCCCAGATTAGCCTGTGCAGTCCGCATAGGCTAATCTGGGACGACCCTTTCCGCCTAAACAAGATTTTCGGTAAGAATGGACTTCCTTGAAACGAAAAATACCATAAAAGCGGAAAGTGTCGTCCCTGATTAACATGTGCGGACTGCACAGGCTAATCTGGGACGACACTTAACGCACATGCATTACGCCCACTTTTCTCAGAACAAGAAACATATGATTACCAAAATAATATGTAAAATATTCAGAATAATAACGTAACAGATTGCTGTTTATTTTTTCCGATCATATGCTTTCATAAATTCATATGTAAAATATTCAGAATATGGCTTTTATAAAATTAATGCTATTTTATGCATAGTGTATATTTGTAAACAGATTTGTTGCCCACCTTTATAATTAATAAATTGAAGAGTGTAGACTCAATGGACTATAGTATTGGTATGCCGCACATTAGGATATGTAAAATATCAACAATAGTTGTGAACGACATTGTGTCTATAACACGCAAAACACAAAATCTTCATCACAGTTGTTTCTTCAATCAATATCAATCATCAACAGTCAATTTTTTTTCCTGTCGCTGCACCCTCTCTTTTTACGGGTCCGTTGTGTAGCACGCTTACATTATAAATTGATATTTTTACAGTATATTGAATTGAAGAATGAATAACAAACAAGGTGTCGAACTCTCTTTGTTATGGATATGATACTTTTGATAGGTGAGACAATATTCCACGCATTGCAAATATCGATGTGATATATATGGACAGATGGAAAGTCAGGTAACTAACTCCATTTGTACTCAAGAGAGCTTCGCCACGTCAAGTAAGTTGTACCTTTTACATGATTACAAACATTATTAATGCATTTATTTAATGTAATTATTAATGCATATTTTTAAATGAGGAGAAAAATACGATACAAGGTGGGTTATATTAATTTATTTATTTTGTCGTCATAATTGTTAGTATTCTACATATAACCACAAGTTGTTCAAATTTATTTACCAAGCATGAGAGCGAAGTTGGTTGAGGTGATGTATACTCTCATTTCTTTCATAAGTACCGTTAATCATTTCGATAACCACTTGTGGTTTTAATTTTCCCAACATTCCCCCTTTTTATATTTCATTTGTTTAATCACTTTATTCCATGAGAAATGGTTTAAAACGACCTTTTTATTTAAATTCATGACGCTAAAAATAAATACCACAAGTGCCCAAGGCGTTAGTTCTAACAGTTCAACAGCTATGCAAAAATCTTGGTGTCCAAAAAAGTCATTTCTCAACTGTTTTATTTTGGGCAGTCCACAAAAAAGATGCAACAATGCGAAGGGTATGATTGTTCAAAAATGTTCATTTACATTTATTCAATACATTTAGTTTTCGATGAACATACGCTGAAGTTTCATCTAGATCAGTTTTCAGCGATGCTGTGTTAATGCGCGAAGAAATGTTTTGAATAGGGTTACATTGAGCCATATTATTCAGTAGCGGATCCGTGGTCTAGTGGTAACACACTGGCTTCACAATCCAAAGAACGCTGGTTCGATCCCCCGCTGCACCTAACCTACTAACTCGTCTTTCGCATGAGACGTTAAACCGAGGTGCAGTGTACTAGGTGCTATACACCGGACACTAAAAGACACAGGGTCATCTCTGGAACGAGGTGTCTCCTGTATCTTGCACTATCCCCCGTAACCAACTAACACGTCTTTCTGGGGGCGATGGCCATATGGGAGACAATCCCGGTGCACTCGATAAAAAAATAAGGAAGAAAAATATTATTATTCAAGGCATGGTCAAACTCAAACAATTTTATTTAAGTTAACACAGGTCATCGGCCAAAATAACAACAACACAATATACCCAAACTATATACAATCACATATTTGACTTGTAACTACTTTTATCCTTATTACATTTTGGAATAAATACATATACATATAAATTGATGTTGTTTCACAGGTAAATATACAAAATAAATACAAAGTTATGAACTGATGTTGTTAACAGATGGTATACAAAACATGCTTCTTTATGGGTAATTTTATAATTGTTTGATCCCATTATTAATGAATAATATTCAAATACTGAATATCCACCATGGTACAAATGAAAAAGATAGTGGGTACGGATTTCTCTGTATTTTAAACATGCATGACATTCACGGTAATTCGAAATTCACAATCAATAACACGCATATTTTTTATCCAGACAAAACTTACATGTCTACCATCAAATGGGCTATTTGATTGTCTACATATCTCAATATTAAATTTGCTATTAGAGCATCTTAATTTGAAAAATGCAATTTTATGTTTAAATGGTATGTGTTCTAAGCTAAGATATCTTTCAGTTTTAAGCATTGTTTCGTAATACTTATATTGGTGACAGCGAGATGAAATGGTTTTATCACTTTGCCAGTTTTGATTATAAAAATCATTAGCGCGTCGGCGAGAGTGCATATGAATAATACCTCAGTCACAAAAAGAGACCGATCGCCGTCCGATCAGCGGCCGACGTATTTTTCCGCTCATCGGGCTGGCGACCGGGCGATGATCGCACGGGCATCGGGTCATTTTGTGGCATCGGGCGGCGTCCGGATTAATTTTAAGTCTCACTTAAAATTTTACCCGACGTCGGGCCCGGGAAGGAATCGTATTGAGATCGTAAAACGATCGGGCGATCAACGCACGGTTATCGCCCGGCGATCGCCCGACATCGGATTCATCGTACGCGTACGGCAAAAATCAAGATATTTCACAGGGACATATACATGGACCGGCGACCGTCCGATTGCCGGAGGGCCTCCGCACAATGACTGACAGACATCGGACGGAGCTCGTAAGGAGACCGAAGGATTCCCGTAAATGCACGTGGGCAGATCACGTGGGTAGATTCAGCGCCAAACACCTCCATTTAAAGTCAAGACGCCAAAGAGAAAGGTCGCAGCACGGCAAATGCCATCTCCTCAAACAGAAGGTCAGCCCGATGAAGGACAGCATGACCAGGAGAAAGAAGAGCCATCGCAGCCACATATAAATCCTGAGCAAGCTGAAGCAATTGCCCAGTCAAAAAAAAGTCAAACGCCAGTGAATGGTAAGAGTTGCCTGTGGCCAACAAGCGCAAGGTAATGGCCAGCTTTATGCCAATGCTCAGAGGAGGCCGTCTACTGAAAACACAAAAATGTATAATTCGTTTGAAATAATCTCTAAAATGTTTTCAAAGTCGCTCTTTAAATCCGCGCTTTGTGATTCCGCATTTTCACGGCATTACATTTTTTCAGTTTAGGTACTTGGCGCTGTATTTGTAAACAAACAAACCTAATTTGGTAGTGCCTAGATAGATTACCTTATTTGACAAAAATAACAGGTCATTGATAAAAGTACAACATTGATACAAATGCTCGCAGAATGCCTAGAACTATTACGAATGCATTTCACATTATCCCGGAAGCTCTTCGAATTTTAATTCGAATGACAGTCGAGATCGGTCTCTAGTGTTACTATAAGTATATAAGTACATCAATAAGTATGTCAGACAATTTATACTCACTCTTGATTAATTTGAATGCGAGGCCCAACTCTTGTACATAGTTCTTGAAACAACTCTGGCTTGAGACGCAAATAAGCTTCGAAATCGGCCGGGTTCTCGAGACGCAATTCATGCAAAAGGGTCTCGTATTGCCCGTAGAGAGATCGTCTCTGAATCCAAGCCTTGACCCACCATCGTCTTTTACGTCGCTGTGGTTCTTTGAACTCCTCAATTATTACCATAGCAGCAACTACAACGTTGAGGCGGTGTCTGGCTATTGCGTGCCTCTCCCTCAGCCTCGTGACTCGCTGATCTCTGTTCATGACCATAAAACAGCCTGCAAATGAAAGTTTATGGACTACACGCATTATATATATATATATAGTTTATTATATATATATATATATATATATATATATATATATATATATATATATATATATATATATATATATATACCATTTTCCAGACGGCGCGACACGCTTAGCTTGCGGAGTCCGTCCGATGTCCGCAAGGAGCCCGGCCGAAGCCCGCCAGATTGACGTCCGATTTATTAAAACTTTCCGGCTTTCTTGCGGCGCTACGTCGATATTGCGACGATAGCCGTCTGAACATCGGCCGGTTGTCGTCCGATTTACAATTTGACGCTCAATCCAAAAGCTTTTCTCAAACTGTCCGATTGCCGTTCGATCATCGGCCGATTCTCGTTCGGCGCCCATAAAAGGCCGAGTTCGTGTCACTCATCGGACGGCGACCGGCTTTGACGTGTCAAGTCTTCCCGATGCCTGGAGATCGGACAAATCGGCCGGCGACCGGTTTATTTGTGATCGAGGCATAAATTAACATCTCGAATTTCTTGATTATCCATACATATCCATAGCCACAACGAAATAACATTGTTTTGAGTTTTGAAGCCCAACATTTTCTTCCGGATTAATCTAACTGTTTTAACATTATATAACATTGTTTTGGGTATCTATAATTAGGTATAGTTAGTAATGCTCCATTGGTCATGGTCGGCTCGGGTACTTCTTAAATGCCCCCCCCCGGGTACTCGTAAGTATACTTAAATGTACCCCGGGTACGGTAAAAATGCTGAAACGTACCCGTGCATTCTTACGCTAAATTGATCGTTGTCGGCAATTTTGTAAATAAATTACGTTCATATTTATGTCTATATTCTGTAAAATGACCTCTATATTATCGAAACTCCCACTCAAAAAAGCATGTCGGGACAAGTTTTGTTCAAATAGAAATTAGTTTTGTATTCCGTAGCGCGTTTTGTGACATCGGATTTTGGGCGGGTACAGTTTAAATTGCCCGGGTTCTTGTTAGTATATTATTAGCATATATGTTAGTACGTTTCAGCATATTTACCGTACCCGGGGTACATTTATGTATACTTACGAGTATCCGGGGTACATTTAAGCAGTACCCGAGCCGAAAATTACCAATCAAGCGTTAGTAACTTATACCAATATTTTATAAAATTGACAAAGAAGGTAACACACATTGGGAGACGCTCACATACACCATGAACAAGACATGAGTTGGTAGGTTTTTTAACATGCACAATTCGTTTACAAAAATTGTTATGTACAACTTCAATCAAGTCAATAAACTAGAACCCCCAGATTTGTTGTCCATAACACAGAATCAGTTTTATCATACTATCGAACAACATAAATAAATCTTAATCTGTAAAATTCCCAAATGATTTTTTTTGTAATTGTTATAAGCAAAAATTGCTTTTTGTTCTTGTGTACTTAGCTTTTCATGTGTAGCGCTCCAAGATAGTTTTGATGCAAACAATAATCCCATGAATTTATAAACAGAGGTAGTATTTATTCACGCGTCTCGGAAACTCCTATGTTCTTAATGTCTTAAGGGTCCACTGTTTCTAAATACAATTATTTCTTTGTTTATATATATATATATATATATATATATATATATATATATATATATATATATATATATATATATATATATATATATATATATATATATATATATATATATATATTAATTTCCATTCCAGTTAAGGCACAAAATTCGTCAATAACGTTTATTTGCTGTAATAATGTAATTGCTGTTTCGGCACAACTAGCTACATCATCTGCGAGCATTTGACATTTTGATGTCGTGAATTTCATTAGTTATCAATATACCAGAGCCACATTTTTCTCGTTACTTCGTAGATAATTCATCGATCAATAGTGTAAAAATCGTCGGACTGGTCTTATCACACCAGCTACATCCAATATTACATAACAAAAACTCTGTTATGTTTACTTGTAAAAACATTGTCTGTCAAAAGCATACCAGCCGTATTTTAACTTTTTTTTTGTCGTTTCATCTTTAACCTCTTTGATTGATAATGACCTTTACATGATTTGCGCCCTATGAAAAGTGGGTTTAATGCATGTGCGTCAAGTGTCGTCCCAGATTAGCCTGTGTAGTGAGCACAGTCTAGTCAGTGACGACATTTTCCGCTTAAACTGGATATTTGATATAAAGAGACTTACTAAAAAAGAAACATAACATAAAAGCGGGAAGCACAGGCATTAAACCCACTTTTCACAGAACACGGCCCATATAGATTTAGTATCTATATGATCATTCAGCAGTGACAGTATGGGCTCAATCTACGAAGCAGTTAAAGATAAGTTGAATACATACAGTTCAGGAGACTTTATATTCCATAGTGGCTTAAGACAAAAGAGCGACCTAAATAGGAGAATACCTATTTTTCATGACTATAGAAAACACACAAAGTGCCAACATTTGGCCAAATATTGATCGCAGCCATAATTTATTCCTTGACAAATCATCTACACATTTAGGTAGTTCATCTGCAGTCCGCACAGGCTAATCAGGGACGACACTTTATGTCTTAACTGGATTTTCGCTAAGAAGAGACTTTATTAAAAGAAAAATATCATAAAAACGAAACGTGTCGTCCCTGATATTAAGTCTTGTTCTGAGAAAACTGGGCTTAATTCGTGTGCGTAAAGTGTCGTCCCAGATTAGCCTGTGCAGTCCGCACAGGCTAATCAGGGACGACACTTTCCGCTTTAATGGTATTTTAAGTTTCAAGGAAGTCCTTCCTTACCGAAAATTAAGTTAAGGCGGAAAGTGTCGTCCCTTATTAGCCTGTGCGGACTGCACAGGCTAATCTCGGACGACACTGTACGCACATGTATTATGCCCAGTTTTATCAGAACAAAAGACACATATTATAGAAAACGTGTCATTGTTCAGACTATGTGTTTTTGTACAAGTCTTTATCAATCACTGTCATTTAATGTTGTGTCGACACAATTATTCTAGTTCCTTGCTCTGTGAAAAGGGGGTTTAAATCATGTGCGTTAAGTGTCATCCCAGATTAGCCTATGCAGGAACGACACTTCACGCACATGCATTAAACCTTTTTTCTCACAGAGCACGGGCCATTTATTTAGGTTCGATTTAGTTCATAGATCTAACTAGTTGACAGACTAACCGTATTTTATTTACTCACAGGGCAAAGGAAAACAATGGAGCACACGAATGCGTCGCTTTTGAGCCAGATAGGCAACACAACCTATCAGCCCTTTGGGATAATAGAGATTTCACCGATTTGGTGATTGTTGGTAATAAAATCCTGGCGATATTCGCCATACTCATCTTGCTCTGTGACTTTGCGGGTGTCATCATACTGAGTCAGTGTAGACTGATTCCTTTCCAATGCCGGTATGTCTCAATGAATTTTATTATCAGCGATGGAATCTCATGTCTCTCACTTTTGATATGTCAAATCCTTATGTTTTGGCATGGGATGGCAAGCACATGCATGTTGATCATACGCTTTGTATTAACTGGAGGTACGGTTCTGATCAACATGCTGTCCGTCGCCTGTCTGTCCGCCGAGCGAGCGGTTTCTCTTCTAGCGCATATCACGTACTCTCGAATTGTTACGCGCACAAAAGTATTGATCGTTATATTAAGTCTGCGGACACTGTTGTGTATTACAATATCAGCCGTTACATTATTCGGGTTCAACGTCACATGTAATGGACGTTTTGACGGCTGCGATTTTTGGGATGCTACTCGTTCGGTTCGTCTGTACATGATGTCACTGCTTCTACTTGCGGAACTGTGAGTATGCTGCTCCTACGTCATCATCCACAGGATTGCGATGCGACACAAGCGTGAAATCGCAGCGCTAAGATCTTCGGCATTTCATATGAACATGAACAAGGTTAGCCGAATGAGCGCAAGACATTTTCTACAACGAAAACAATTATCAAAATTGTCCATGTACTAGTATTTGTAATTCTGCATTCTTTCATGGTGATACACCTCATTGTTCGCGAGACAAGCTTTGAAAACAGAAATACTCCTCACAGAAAGCTCTTTTACGCGTTTTGTTACGTATGCATTCAAGTCAACTCCATTTTGAGCCTTCATTTTTATGTTGCCCGATTTGAGGAGTGCAAACTCAAACTGTTCGTCATCCTCGCAAAGATGTTTCCAGCATTTTAAACGAAAATGGAGAAGCTAAGGAGGAATGTGTTCAACATTGTCGTGGCCGCTGATGTTGCTAGCGGTTCTGGCGACCAATAACAGTTTCAGCGGCAGTGGGATTGGTAAAGGTGGTACTTATGCGTATGCTGCCGATAGATATGCGTCGCGTTCTGAGAAAACTAGGCTTAATACTTGTGCGTGAAGTATCGTCTCAGATTAGCCTGTGCAGTACGCACAGGCTAATCAGGGACGACACTTTCCGCTTTTATGGCATTTTTAGTTTCAGTTTAGTCCCTCTTTACCGAAAATCAAGTTAAGGCGGAAAGTGTCGTCCCTGATTACCCTTTGCGGACTTCACATGCTTATCTGGGACGACACGTTACGCACGTGCATTAACCCCCGTTACCCAGAGCGGATTCACATGTGTAATAAGTGCCGTTCGTTTATTTCTTATATTTCGCTTTCTTATTTCTTTTTATGGTTCCTGTTTACTATGTGGATTCTTAAATGGAAATAAAAGAGTTTGACTGCATGAATTGCGTAGGCTTTTTAAATGTTTTTTTCCGGCATAGCTTTTCAAATCACTTGGATGAAAATTCTCGATAGTTTGGCACGAATTAACAACAATACAAGAATTAGCTTAACTGAAAAAAAATCTTCGCTACAGCTTGTGCAAATACAAATATATATAAAACTTTGTAGGAAAAGAATTGTTGTTAGACGATATGCGTCATTGGGTTTAATAAAGACCTTCTAAATAAGTCCAAAACTACGTTAACATCAATGTCAAAATTAACCCATGTAATATGGGCGTGTTGAAAATGCGTCAATATAATATTCATGCAAGAATCAAAGCCTACTTGCAAGCGGTATTAATGTTATACGAAACTTTTTATATAGATTTAACCTCGTACGGACGGGAGGTTTAAAGAAGGATTCAAGGCTTCAATGTCGCCGTGGCGTAGTGGATATGGTGCCCGCCTTGCGGCCGGGAGGTCATGGGTTCGATTCCAATTGTGGGAACTTTCTTTAGATATCCTCCAAAGACGCCAAGTACTGGTTTTAGTCCTATGAAATTTACTCGAGAGCGTTTCAAATAAGCATATGGCTTTCGATGCAATCGATCTAAAATGAAAAGGTTTAGACTAAGCTAAAGAATCTATAAATCACTTTTTTGCCACTGGCATAATTAGATAACGGGCCATACAAATCTTCTCTTAAATGACAATGCCAAGAGATGTGAATATTTGTTGGTAGTATCGTATCGTGGTCCTCTATCAAAGTTGTCCAATTTATGCCACTGTGGTAAAATGTAGACACAGATCAGGGATCTATGATATTGAAATTCTAAGCCACACTGTTATAAATGAGCGAGCATATTGATGTCAGTCTTTTGACAGTGATTCTGCTAAGTGTATCAAACTTAACTTTGTAACATGTACAATTGAGCCCTGCTCTGTAAAAAGGGGTTTATGCGTGTGCGTTAAGTGTCGTCCCAGATGAGTCTCCACAGGCTTATCAGGGACTACACTTTCCGCCTACACTGGATTTTCGTCAAGAACCTTGATTAGCCTGTTCGGACTGCACAGTCTAATCTGGGACGACACATTACGCACATGCATTAAACCCCATTTTTACAGAGCGCGGCCCATTCGATTTGATCAGGGAAGCCTTTGAAGCCATATGTTTACCTAAGAAATCTTCTGATATCATCTGTCTGTGGATTAGAATGAAACGCAAACATTATGAAGTTGCATTAATACTGATAAAGATATTATATTAGATCTATATTGTGTGCAATATTATTTAAAGAATTGATGTATACATCTTTTTCATAATTTATTGATTATAAAATATTGTATTGCTCTCCTCAGGTTCTTAAAAAATGACTTGGCGATTTTCAATTCTCCTTGGTATGTTCAAGTAAGAACTCAGGCAACCAAGCTTGCACACTGTGAAAGAAAACTTCAGACAGCAGTACGAGAGCTTGTGCATGCAATGTGCCCGATAGGTAGACCGATGCATTGGTTTGTGATAAACTTTGAACTTATAATATTTTACAAAGTTACTTTTCGCTTGCTTTGCCTACGGTGTTTGTCGATTTGACTTCTATCAAGACGGTTAACAATGGCAAAGCAAAGGAACTTATTAACATAAAATAAGATAACAAGTGTCTGGTACCTTTAAAGTTTATGGTTTATTTTCTGGGACTAAAATTGGCTGACCGATAGTCTATGGCCTTGTATAGCAAAAAATAATGTCAGAAGTATGTAATTTCTTTTTGTCCAGCGCTCACAAGTAACTGACAACTTCGTGTCCGCATACACCATTACTGAATATCGCAACCCAGGTGACCAATATGATCACGTGCTTAAGTTGAAATGCCATCGGTCTCCGAAGCATTACTGTGGTCTTGACCACGCCGCACACTTCGTCTTTGATGGACACGTTATAGGTTCTATTTCCGACAGCCAGTTTGTTTGTGACCAATATCCGATTTTGTAATTCTATCCTAAAACAACATTGATGCGCGTTTATCATCATGCGTGCATTTGTCCACAACATTCGTTTGTTTTACTGGTCAGCTATATTCAATGTCACTGACCCCACATTTCAGCGCCGTCGTCTCTTGCTCCCCTCTCGTTTTCGCCGTTATATTTCTGTCTGTTCATATCATTAGTCGCTTTACGATTTTCTCTTTTCGTAATTGAACCTTTCTTGCGGTAAGCAATGCGTTGGCCGTGTTTTGCATTGCAGCATTTCACTTTCTGACATATGGATAACATGTCAAACACCACTAAACTTCCAACGCTACAGACAATGAATATGATGGCCACATAGCCCATGAATTTTGCGGAAGCTCGCTTTTCGTACACGCTTATCTTAGTCATCGCTTTCTTCCTCTCCATTGCTTGCTCTCCCATCTCTCTGAGCCCATGCACCGGATCAGTATAGTTTTCTTCGCTAATGTTTGTTGATATCGGCGTCCATTGGACCACTGTAGTTGAAGTTTGAACAACAGTGACGTATGACGTCATGTATTCGGTTACCGTTGACGTCACGTTGTGAGTGTTGTATACGTTCTGTGTGACAAGAACAGTGTGTGTAATTATGACGTCGTGTGTAATTGCCGTGTATGGTGTCCGTGTGACGTCGTTGAATGACGAAATTAGAACGGGTTTCGTTCGCGATGTGGAAACTGAGATTCCGTTTATCTCTAGAACAGTGAAAGTATACTTCGCTTTTTATCGGATATTGGAAAAACATGTTGATGACGATACTTTATACCTACCTCAAACAATAGTACCTGGCGGGTTACGTTGAATTATAGTAACTATCCGTACATCAACAACTTTTGGAAAGATTACAACACGGGGAATAAAATTAGAGATGTTTAAATCATTTTTATCATCTGGATTGAATAATGAAGCTCATTCACTGTTTTAGTATTGATATGTTATATTTTCATATAGGCAACCTGCTTAGTTTTGACACAACTGGACAATTCAGGTGTTAAATAGACGAAACGTAGCGAATGTATGTTCTCCGAACGATGATTTGCAGGCATCATGAGACAATCTCTATACATCTAAAACATTTGATATACAAACCCCAATCGTCTGGACTTTGGGAAAAATATGTAGAAGTAATATCCATTGCGGAACTTGGAAAAATTGACAACTCTCCAGTTACTTCGCCTGAAACATGTATATTGATCAAATACAGATCTGTTTTCACATTCGTAATTTAAACGTTATAAATATATCAAACTATTGTAAGATTCATGATAAATACGTTATCGTAGACAAATCTTCTAATGTCTATGAAGATACATAATTCGTGGGATTGACATGCTCACATCTTGCATAATGAGGATGTAACATTGATAAGAGCAGCTATTCATAATAATGGCTTTACACAAATCTTTTATTAGACCTTAATGAGGGCGTTTAACAGATTTCTTTTCATTTTAAAATTAAGGCAAACTATTAATGTTTTACCACAATTTAAAAAGTTGTATGTATAACAGATCATATTCAGTCGTTACGTATATCATTTGCAATATTCATAATATATCAGTGTCTATTCGTCGAAAACTGTCTATGCTTGTTTCACATAGAATCGTAAATAAAAACACAGAATTACACTAGGAATCATCCATAATTAAGACACTGTGATAAATCATTCATTGCTTGGAAACAAAATTAAGTTCATTATGTGATGCAAGCTTAGTTGCAAGACTTAATACCGTTTTTGAGATAGGATGATACCGCCTGAACCGATGGGATACACACGAGGTACTCAATGTCACGTCATAACGGTGGTAGAGATATGTGTTTATTTACTTTATCATATGAGTCGCGTTCTAAGAAAACTAGGCATAATGCATGTGCGTAAAGTTTCGTCCCAGATTAGCCTGTGCAGTCCGTTATGTGGGATTGCTATCCAACTAGTTCGATTTCTTAGAACGATATCGGTTAAAAGCTTTACATGTACATAACTCCTACTTTTATGTTGCTGTTGCTTTCCCAATAAATAGCTATACATGTACATGCTGTAATGAAATTGCACATTTAAATCACGGGGATGGGAACATGGTTCGTTCATGTACAACTCTCTTCAAAATAAATTGATGTAATTATGAATACGGGGTGGGACCTTCGTCCGTACCTGAATTGCACGTGCGGTGATAGTACACCCAGCCGTTTGTGAAGGCGTAGTAGTCAGCAAGTGTCCAGCGGTTGCCGCTGTTGAACTGGCAGATGCCGTCATTGGGGCGGTAATCAAAGGACTGACAGGTGTTACCCTAGACAAATTACATGAAAGCGAAATACAATATAACTAATTGTTGTTTTAACCCATTTATGCCTAGCGTCTAGAAAAAAGGCCTTGGCAAACAGCGTAGACCCAGATGAGACGCCGCATGATGCGTCGTCTCATCATGGTCTGCGCTGTTTGCTTAAAGGATTTTTCTGTAAGAAATATTCTAAATATAGAAATAAATATACTAGACATCCCTAATTTTGGAAATAAATTGATCCAATTTAGAAGGATAGGAGAGTCCACTAGGCATAAATGGGTTAAACATAAAATTTTAAAGCATTGACGAATATTTGTGTATCCTCCCGGTAACTCGCGTGCATTTTGGAGCTTATGCTTTTATATACATGCGTTCGTATAAATACATAAGAGCCTTGTTCTGAGAAATCTGGGACGACACTTTACGCACGTGCATTTTCCCAATTTTCACAGAACGAGACACATATACGCGTCATTTTAATTAAAATTGACATGACGTCAACTGTGTTATCATTGTTTTTTCTATTCAACATTGGAATAAAGCCTACGTATATATCATACATGTAAGGAGATTTCAATATATACCTGTTGAAACTATTAGAGCAAGGTACTTAATTTCTTGTAGAGCAAGTCTGCCCTTTTATACATATACCCGGTCACACGTTTTAACTTTTATGTGTACATGTATATGGCATTTAATGCCTCAGATGAAATAAAACATGCAGTCAAACTCACAGGATTTACAAAAACACTTCACGTTTTAAGAGATCTTTGCAAACTTGGACACTATTTCTCTTTAAAATGTCTCGGTTTTGAAAAGATGAAAGCAGCTGAAATTTAGTAGCTAGCGCAATCACAGCCCTTTACAGCAAGCATACGTACGGCTTCCTGGATGCAGAACTTCTTGCAGTCTTCCAACGTCTTCTGGTACATGTATACATAGTTGTACGCGGTAATGGTCCAGTTCTCAAACGCACGGAATTGGCATCGCCCTTCTGGGACAGTGAATAAAAACGGTAACAAGTGAATAAACGAAATATCATCGGTATTGCGATTCTCTGGTACAGTGGATACAAACAGTTACGATTTCATGTATAGATAATCGCCTAATCATTTTCTAGAGACCTGAACGGGTCGGAGTACACTAGCGAAGAAAAATTTAAGCAAGTTAATTGGATGTACGCACATTGTCATCACTAAAAATAACACGGGCGTTAATATCGGGCGCTTCCTCTGTTTTGCGATGCACTATGAGCCAATGCTACTTCCGAGGTGGCGGTTAGGACCGGATGTTTTGAATTGTCACAGATAATTATTCAGTGTGTTTTTGTTTTATATGTATACATTCTATAGGCAATGTTCTTTTTTCATATTTCTTCTTGTTTTTTTCAACGTTAATACGTGAACCCACATTTATACAGAAAACACAAACACTCTATGAAAAAAAAAAGTTGTAAATATATATGTATTAGTCTTGTGATGATTCATATATCGTGTATTAGCACCTTCTCATCTCCTTAGCATCACATCTTTGGCATTGGCTGCTCCTCTTTTGGACAAATACAAAATTATCTATTAGATCTACAAGAAACAAATGTGTTTGTGCATGCAGCAACTAGTATATGTTGAACGTAATCGTTTAATTACGTAAGAGTATTAATCGTGTGGAAAAGTGCTCGTCATTTAGGCAAAAAATACGAATTTGATTTCAAAAACTCCACGATGCCACAACTTTTAAATGTCCTTACGTTTCCATATGGGTTGTGATTGTATCTTACTGTAAATTTATGGATGAAGAAATCTTCGCTCAATCGTACTATATTGCCCGATAAAAAAAATATGTTAAAAACATAATACAAGCTCACCCTTTAGAATTATCCGTGAGAGTTCAAAACATCCGGTCCTTAGCGCCACCTCCGAAGTAGCATTGGCTCATTAATTAATGCATCACATAGGGGTGGCACCCGTGATTAACGGTCGTGATTTATGTGACTTATATTTGTCGACGATATACTTTTTGACAGGATTGCACTCGTTAATTTGTTGAATAATCAATATCTAAATAGTTTTAAAGTATGCCTTAGGCGAGGGCAATTGGTCACTAACTTTAAATAAAAGTTTAGCGGACTGTAAAATTCTACCCTGTTATTGTTTCTGGGTCGTTATTATTACAATACATTGTACAAGATATTATATCTCCGTTTCAACTATACAACACACCGTCTTTGTACTGACACAGATGTGGCAGTCGTCTGGAGCATTCTGTAACATGCCAACCATACGGACTCGATACGGAGACGGCGACACATTCGACGTCACTGAGTATGCCATCTGTCCCTTGATAGTGCCAGTTATACCACGTGACCTTGTCTTCCGGGTACTGCCACGACCAGTTCACGGTGACACTGGACGTTCTTTGCAGCCCGATCCAAATTAGACCGTCAGTCCTAAAAAATTATAGTTCAGGATTTTGACTCGGCACCAAAAGTGACGTGACTGTAGTCATCTCAAAGAAGCATAAAGTAAATATGCATCGTCATCATCATCATCATCATCATCATCATCATCATCATCATCATCATCATCATCATCATCATCATCACCATCACCATCATCATCATCATCATCATCATCATACCATCATCACCATCATCATCATCATCATCATCATCATCATCATCATCATCATCATCAAAATCATCATCATCATAATCATCATCATTATCATCATCGATGATCATGTGAATGAAAACCTACCCCGACATGGCTGGCTGAAGTTCAAGGTCTGGCAGTGTGGCGATATCGTACAGCGTGGCCAGACGTCCTCCCCTAAGTTCGCAAATCTCCTTCGCATCGTGCCATCCGGACTGGTTCAGATTCAATACGTAATGACGCGGACTGGTGTACAATTCCTCGCCTGCGGTGAACATGCATCGATAAGGAAACGAAATGAGTCTGACCCCCCCCCCCACCCCGATTCAGAAAGATCGATGCTGATTCAGAAGACACAGTAATATGGGAATATCGCGGATTGAAAGGGGGTACAGTCAGAATAAAAGAACGTGTAGTTATTGTTCTTTCAGGGTTTCATCTCATCTCATCATCTTCGCCTGTGTTTCCGTCTTGGACGGAAAGCTTTCTCGAAGCGCCTCGGTTCTGGGCGAGCCTCTTCAGCTGCCGCCACGTTTAGTACATCTGCCTACCATCTGCATACAGGTCGCGGCGCCAGGTGTTTCTATGCGTCCTATTTTTTCATTTGCCTTGGGGTTCTTCTTTTCGTATTGGATGCAGGCTTGCGAAGGGTGTGATTTATCCATCGCCAACGTTTCTGAAGGATGTCTTCTTCAACGGGCTGCTTCCTTGTTCTTTTCCATATATTTTCGTTGGGGATCTTGTCTGGACAACGGATCTTGAGTATCTTTCTGTGGTAGGTGTTGATGAAGGCATGTATTTTCGTATCAGTGGTTACAGTTGTCCTCCAGGTTTCTGCTCCATGGAGGAGTAGTGGCCTCACGGTGGTATTGAAGAGCATAATCTTGGTGGTGATGTCAATTGCGCTGGATCCAAGATGTTCCTCTGCTGACGGGAGGCTTATCGTGCTTTACCGATGCGGGTTCTGACGTCTGCATCCGTTCCTCCATGGTTGTTCAAAATGCTGCCGAGTTGGGTGAAGCTGTCCACCTCCCCCAGCGCCTCGCTTTTTAATGTGATGGATGTGTCGTTAGATGCGTTGGTGTTGAACCTTGTTCTTCCCTCTGTTGATGGTGAGGCACAGTGTATTCGATTTCGTACCACTGGTGCAAAAAGGTACCATGTGATATTGATATTAAAAGGCACATGGTACCTCTTTGCACCTATGGGTCGATTTTTTGTCTTTCGCGGGTTTAGACGAGGGCGGGGGAATCATTTTTAAGATTTAGAGTGAAACATTCATTTTCAGATAAAATTTGGAAGTAGTCATTTACAGTTAAAGAGACGAGTCCATTTATCGTCGCATTAAGAGGGGAAAGAGTAATTGTCAGACTCAGAATAATGTGTGTGTGGGGGGGGGGGGCAGGGGAGAGGGGCGGGTAAAGTTATGAGCCAATTTAGAAGGGATATATTCATTGGCAGAGTTTAGGTTAACACATTGGTGAATTTAGAGGGCACATAATCATTGATGAATTGCGAGAGGGTACTGTCAATTATATTTATTTTCCCTTTAATAAATTATCAGAGTAAATACAACGCACAACGATTGTAAAAAAAACATAACTCACCAGTTACTGACCCTCTGACGACAAAGAGCAGAATAATAATAATATCTTCAGTAATATCCGCCATTTTGCTTGAAATTCCGTTATTGCACATTCTCGTTGAACGGAGCGTTTTATCCCCGTTAAACTTGAATTTTTATAACGTTTGTTTTATCTCCTCACTTGTCCTTGAAATAAAACTTGTACGCAATCGGTAACGCCTCTGACCACGGTACATATCTTACGTGCTTATATCGAATATTTCTTGCATTTTAGTACATGCGAAAAAAACAGTTCATAGGTTTTTTAATGACTGTTGGTGGTAATGTGTTCGGAACGGCGTAAAAGTAAGACACAAAAATCACGCTTGAATGGCGTCCTTGTCGAATAGAAAATTAATTAATTAGGAATTAATGTAGGATAAATGTTATGTAATGCATTAATTGATGTAGGAATTAAAATTATTGCTGTTTTTATATTTTCAATGAACAATTAATTGGACTTACAGAAAATAAGACACGATTGTTTACGTTCTCGTTAAAAATAAAAAAATAACAACAACACACATTTAAGTAGTTACTTCAAATGGCTGAAATTATCGAAAACCATTCAGAAAGAAATCTGATCGCTTTGATTTGGTTTAATTAAATGCTGCGAATGCTCTTGCCACAAACGAACTCGAAAAAGGAAATAATAAATATTGCATAACTATGCTAACAATTATAATTCTTTCGACTAATTGGTCGCAGCCAGCGTTTATTAAAACAAACTATTGGTAGTGCTAACATGCATTGCGGTCATAAACCACGACGTAATCTGAACATAACAATTCTACCTCCGTACTTTAGATACATTTGCTATATACACACAAAAACACGGAAAAAATAAAATAAAGTTGTGTTCAAAACGCGCAAGTTAAATTTTACACAAATACTAAAAAAATCTGCAAAAGCAACATCATCCTTTTAATCCAACACTAAATCAAAAAGGAACTTTGGTTAAAAGGATGCCGAGTAAACTTAAATATCTTCATACGTAAGAAAACGTACCAATCTCAATGTTTCAGTCAAATAACACGAATATTTAGAATGGTCCATGTTCAAACTTTGCAACTATATATATATATACGCAAACACTTCTTTCTACCAATGTATGTTCTATGTACTATTGAAGCAATGCTAGACAAAACATGCATCGTCGGATAATTAACCAGAACAAGCTTGTTGCGTAATAAAACCTTAATCAAAGCCCGACTTTGTTTCTGTCAATGGGCCCTGCGCCGCTCAGTCATATCGATGATATAAAGGATGAAACGGCCTGTGCGTGAAAGAGACTGAAATTACAACAACGTTAAGCAGACGGCGAATGAATGGATGAAATCAAAGCATGTACAAATACCATGTTTGTAATCATTAAGAGGAAATTAAAGAAGGCTTAATTTTGCGATTTAATCATGTAGCCTTGTTCAATGTCCGCGATATCTTACCGAAGGAACAAATGATCAAGAGAATTGTAGAATTGTAACAGAAAGTGGGTGACTTTGACAATCATCTAAAAATGTTGACTTGTTTCAAGTAATGGCATATTGCATAAGTTAACGAGATTGTTTCATTTTCACCGCTAATATTAAGGCGTTTAAAGAGAGAAGGATCATACAGACTGCTAATTAAGTTTTGGTTTATCAAGTGCGATGTGCATACAGTCGATTTATTTGCGGCGTTTTATCACTATTCAATCCAATCGATAACACAACGACTAAATCTCTTATGAAAAAAACAAAAACGAGTTGTATTATGAACTTTGAAAACAAACATGTTTCACATAACATAAACCAAATTATAAGTCAGAACACATGAATGTGTAGTCTATATTTGAACATCCAATTTCCCACTCTATCACTCCGGAGACGGTGACCACTGTCCGATGCGTTCAGATTGATTTGTTTTAGAGAGAAGAATAATATTTGTAAAACATGGCACCTGTCATATCTATTTATATTTCAATGGTCAATAACTTATATAGTGCTGGAGTTATGCTGTACAGAATAAAATTCACGGAAATGAAAAAAAGGGATGCAATTAAAAAAGAAGACTATAAACAGTTACTGTTCTTGAACACTGTATTTTTCTTAAACTCATCTTTTCATGTTACAGTGAATACATCAGTATTCAAATTAAAATTAATTTTATTGTAAAATTTGATAAAAGGAGATATTAACAAGAGATGTGTTTGTCAGAAACACAATGCCCCCTACAGCGCAGCATTGAAATATCATTTCTATTTATCATTTGGCAGGTATAGAAATCATCTCCCTTTAAAGGGATCTTTTCACGGTTTGGTAAATTGACAAAATTGAAAAAAGTTGTTTCAGATTCGCAAATTGTCGTTTTAGTTATGATATTTGTGAGGAAACAGTATTACTGAACATTTACCATAGTCCAATATCACGCCGGGTATGCGAATACATCGTTGGCGGATGGCACTTCACTAACAGAGAACAACAAACGCCACGCGCGAGAGGTGAGTTCTTCAGCTTTTTTGTATTTATGTTCTGTTTATTTGGTTTTTAGACACAGAACATTGTTTGGGTGATTAATGGTATAGCACTTCGTATTGCGAAGAAAGAAATTCGCGGAAAAACGGTGAATTATTTAAAAAAAAAAACGATAAAATTCCATCGATAATCAGCATGAATTGAATGATCAGTACATATTTTAACAAAATAAACATACTTGGAAATAAATCAAGAACGTGCTTACTATTCGAAATAAAAGATCAATATATCCAGTAATGTTACAACATGTTACATTTTAGTTTTCTAATGTATTTGAGAAAATTCAAATGTTTTAAGAGTCGCATGCACATTTTTCATCTGCACTTCGTTTACCGATCATCTAAAAAACAATGGCACTACGTTTCCCGACATCTAGACACTTTTTTCCAGATATAACACACTCGTTTTTTGTGAATAAAAAATGCAGAACTCGCTGTGGAATACTGTAAAAGTAAGCAGGCAATAAATAAAAATGTATGTACTTAGTACGCAAATAAAAAACGAATTACCGAAGCATGTTCTTATCCCTTTGAAATATGATTATGATTTGGTATAAATGTGAAAGATAAATGTTACACAAATTGGATATGTCTAATGAGTAAAATCTATATGACCATATATTTTAAATTACGTTTTAAACGGTTGAACGGTAAAATATTGGATGAACACTACTTGAATTAGAGAGCGGACACCATGCTGAATGTTTAAAACGCACTAAGTGACCCCGTGACCTAGTTTTTGACCCGTCATGACCAATATTAAAACTTGACATAGACATCATCTAGATACCACTTCTGACCATGTTTGGTGTAGATCGGATGAAAACCGAGAAAGCGGACACTTAATACGGACCGACAGACAGACAAGTTCAATCCTATATAGCACCCTAAACTTCGTTTTTGGGGGTATACTAAGTACTGACTCCATATTATGGCATTTAAACATTTTATGTACGCATTCCTTTTTTCCAGAATCAGTTGTTTTTACGATTTAATTTTACCCGTGTTTCTTTAAACTCGACCAATACAGTGATTTAGGGTCAGGTGAATCGCACTTCGAGCAAACGTTAGCGTTGCGTAAAGGGAAGTGCTCCCTATAAGCAGGACTCAAAATTAAGGGAGTTTTACCATTCTCTTTTTAATTTTGTTGCTACGCATAAGTATCGTCTTGATGATGCGATTCAAATAAGCACAACCGACATAGGATTTTATAAAGAACAAACGTGTATTTGCCTCATAAAGACCCCTTCACTACCGTTATCTAGAGCCCTGCTATAAGTAAAATTAAACACGATTGTGTTGATCCGCATTATCCATTGTATTTTCATTTCTCTGAATCTCAAGTTACCAATAAAAAACAAAATCCTTATGTACACATTTATTTAATAATAAATATTATCTTACTTGAAAATTGCAATTATAATAAACATAGTATAAATTAATAGTAATGTGATTTTTGAAAAATATATTTTCAAAATGTTTCGTATGAATAGCCATAATATAAATAAATGCATTTAAGGTAGAAGATAAAACTCAGTTATTAGAGTGCCCGCTTTGTTGAAAGTCTCCGTAATCTGAAGTGCCCTTTATCGGTAAACAAAGTGCCTGCAACTTTATGTATGCCACCTATTACAACATGCACTATCTTTGTTTATATTTCATTGAATACTATCAAAATTTCAGTATTTGAAGCACAGTGATTACTCTACATGCTGGAATAGCACACTTCTTGCAATAATTCTAAGTAGTTTTATTTTGTTAAAATGTTTACTGTTCATCCAGTTTATGCTGTTTTCCGATCGAATTTTCTATTTTTTGGGCAAAACTGTACCATTCTTCCGTGAAATTGTGTATTCCCAATACAAAAGGATACACCATTTATCAACTTCGACCCTGTGTCTTGTCTTAAAAACTAATCTTTAGGATATAACTTTAAATAAAACAGAGGAACTTACCTCTCGCGCGTGGCGTTTGTTGTTCTCTGTTAGTGAAGTGCCATCCGTCAACGAAGTATTCGCATACCCGGCGTGAATATAGCCATTAAATGCATCTTGTGACGATTTGAAAACCTAAAAATTATAAAGCGTTGCAACGCGAAACGATTGAATAATTTGGAGAGTTCTGTTGTTGTCGTTTGAATCTACGAAACTACAAATATTGCTTATATAAGGTATAAAATACTTCAGCTGTGTATACACGGCGCAATAGCCGAGAGGACTAGTGCGTTTTTACTTCAGACCAACTCCAGGACTCCGGGGGTCGCTGGTTCGAGCCCTGGTACCGGCTACTTTTTTTCCTTTTTTTTAATTATATTCTTGATTTTTTACTGGAGCTTTTAAGATCCAATGTTTACATTTATCAATATAAAGCATTTAATGAAAAACTTATAAATATGCCAAAATATGTGAAGAGGCCCCTTTAAAGGTTATTACTTCCCTTGAATTGTGTCCAATCCAATCGGGGGTGGGGGGTGGGGAGGGTCTCACAGTCAATTATGACCATGTCAGACATCACTGACAACCTAGGCCTGTGGTTTAAAAGATATCATAGCCAGAGTTGATCATGTATCTATGGACACAAGTCCACAGGTATGTAATGAACATCAAAGAAATTATAATTATATCGTTTAAAAAAAAACTTTGACAAATCAATCAATGAGATGCACATGCATGCCAAATATATAAAGTGGCTATGTTCAATATTGAATAATTTTACCACAATGTGTTTGTCAGAAACACAATGCCGCCCACTGCACCGCTTTGATTTATTTAACAAAAATATATACGTGGGCAGGTCAGATAACTATGTCCATTCAAAGCTTATTACTTCCCTTGACTTTGTTTTTTTCGACCCTAGACCTTGAAGGATGATGTTCACCTTGAAATTTTACCACTCAAAATGTGCAGCTCCATGAGATACACATGCATGCCAAATATCAAGGTGCTATCTTCAATATTTAAAAAGTTATGGCCAATTTTAAAGTTTTTTTTCGGACGGACGGACAGACACACCGATTGTTCAACTGCTATATGCCACCCTACCGAGGGCATAAAAATTGAAGAGCTAAAATATTTACTATGAAAATAAATATAATTTTTAAATTATAAATAATTAAAATATAAATAAACAAGGGCTGTTTGTAAAACATGCATGCCCCCCATATGGGCTGTCCGTTGTACTGGCAGCCATTGTGTGAATACGACTTTTGTCACTGTGATCTTGACCTTTGACCTAGTGACCAGAAAATCAATAGGGGTCATCTGCAAGTCACGATCAATGTACTTATGAAGTGTCATGATCCTAGGCAAAAGCGTTCTTGAGTTATCATCCGAAAATCATTTTACTATTTCGGGTCACCGTGACCATGACCTTGTGACCTAAAAATCAATAGGGGTCATCTGCGAGTCATGATCAATCTACCTATGAAGTTTCATGATCCTAGGCATATGCATTCTTGAGTTATCATCCGAAAATCATTTTACTATTTCGGGTCACAGTGACCTTGACCTTTGACCTGAAAATCAATAGGGGTCATCTGCGAGTCATGATCAATCTACCTATAAAGTTTCATGATCCTAGGCATATGCATTCTTGAATTATCATCCGAAAATCATTTTACTATTTCGGGTCACCGTGACCTTTGACCTAGTGACCTCAAAATCAATAAGGGTCATCTGCGAGTCATGATCAATCTACCCATCAAGTTTCATGATCCTAGGCGTATGCGTTCTTGAGTTATCATCCGGAAACCATTTTACTATTTCGGGTCACCGTGACCTTGACCTTTGACCTAGTGACCTCAAAATCAAAAGGGGTCATCTGCGAGTCATGATCAATCTACCCATGAAGTTTCATGACCCTAGGCGTATGCGTTCTTGAGTTATCATCCAGAAACCATTTTACTATTTCGGGTCTTCGTGACCTTGACCTTTGACCTAGTGACCTCAAAATCAATAGGGGTCATCTGCAAGTCATGATCAATGTACCTATGAAGTTTCATGATCCTAGGCCCAAGCGTTCTTGAGTTATCGTCTGACAACCACCTGGTGGAGGGACGGACAGACCGACATGAGCAAAGCAATATACCCCCTCTTCTTCGAAGGGGGGCATATAAATATAATAAAGGGAGATAATTAAAAAACTACGGCCGAAAGAGTAATGGTTCATGGTCACTGCACCTCTCCTAGTTGACATCTGTTTATATTTCTAGTTTCAATTGAATCCTTTCAGTAGATTTAGTGATGCTCCGGACAAAAAATTTCCTTTAAAATTAAATAAAGGGAGATCATTCAAAAACTAAGGTAGATAAGAGTTATGGTTCTTAGTCACTGTACTTTTCCTACTTGCCATCTGTTTATATTTTAAGTTTCAAGTTAATCCCTTCAGTAAATTTAGAGTTATGCTCCGGATAAATATTTACTTTGAATTTGTATCAAGGGAGATACTTAAAAAAAATAAAAAAGATAGAGTTATGGTTCTTGGTCACTGCACGTCTACTAGTTGCCATCTGTTTATATTTTAAAGTAAATCCATTGAATAGATTTAGAGTTATGCTCTGGACAAAGTTTCGGACGGAAGGACGCACAGACGATGAACGCACAGACAGACAGACAGTGACTTTTACTATATCCCCTCCGATTTTTTTTCCGAGGTGGATAATAAATTGTCGGCTGATCCAGAGTGAATACAACTTAACATTATTGCGACTTGCAGCGTCTTGGGATATTTGTCACTATGTGTGGAACTCTTATTTCTGTCCGGAAGGTTACTTTCGAACTATAAAATATCAAATTCATACATATTTTTCATTTAAGTGCAATATACTCTAAAACACATTGTACCCTGCTTTCCATGTACTATAACCAATTACAACCACAGATGTATTCGTCTTAATATTTATAAGATACTATTAAAGCCCTTTTATTTTCTACTTTTTGACTTTACAAATCGCGTTATTTTCTTTAAATGACTTCATCCTTTGTAAACAACGTTCTGTTTTTATCATCAAGTTATATACTAGTATATCAATTTATTTTTTTAATTCAAAAGCATCTGACAACCATTGTCAGTTCATACCTTTTTTCAAAACTCGCAATAAAATACGTTCTTACACAATTGCTCAACTCCCAAACTAATATATGGTATCAAATGACGAGTTCCAGAGCAGATACATTTTTGGTAACATGCAAAACATCAAAAAACAACCCATGCAAGTTTGAATGTTGATCTTGAGTTGGTTTATCCATAGACATAAAGACGTCTAAGGTTAATATAGTATAATACAGGATACCCCAATCTACTTCGCTTCTGGGAAAGAAAATATTCGAGAAAGAAGCTGATTACAGTTACCTTTATACAATTTTGTTGTGCAGGAGAAGGTGTGACATACATGGCAATAATTTGTTAACAAATGTCAATTTGGAAGTTTTATTTTATATGACAATAAGACAAAAAAGAAGGGCGAAATGACAATATATACACATTATTAAATGAATGAGCATGATCAAGACAGCCTAAGCAAGTTCTACTTGCCTACAAATTGTTATTTTAATTAGGGTATAATATATATTGACATAAATTGTTCAGAACAGTCATAAGTGTAATTTTTGATATTGAGAAAAAAACTTAGTTTGTCATTGAAATGAGGCTCTGAATACATATGCCTCTAATAAATTGCATCAATTTCTGAAATTGGTTTACTGTTTTCTTACTGTAGACCATTCAATCAAAATATTTACTATTACTTATATCAATTACACAATCGACACTGAATGTAGAGTCTCATGTTTCAGATGTTGTGGCAACAATTTCTAATGTACAAAAAGTCCACAAATGTTTTCAGAAAATATTCAACCATGCTGCCAATATTTCGGTGCTCCTAAACAAAGGAACGTGTGAGTCATTAACAACTTTAAAAACACGATCTGGTAGTCCACTGTCGGTTCTATCAAACTCTGTCCAGTGCCTCCAGAATTATGATGCTGTTACCACGAACAACCTGAAAGTAAACAGTATGAAATCATTTTACAAAGATTTTTAGCAATAAAAATATGTCAGTAAGAACTTTTGTTTAAGTTTGATTGTATTCGATGTGTTATTACAATGTGAATAACTATCAAACCGATTATGCAAGCTTGCAATATTTTTTCGTGTTAGCCAGGTTGATTCTGGAAAATGTTTTTGCAAGTTTGCGGTGTGATGACCACATTACGGAAGACTTATGCGAACAAGGATTCATTTATTCATTAAGTATGAAGTCTTCTGCGTTGTTTGATACCAAGGTTTTGCAAATCTGTCGGAAATTGGATGGTGTGCCAAAATCAGCATTTCAATGGTGGCAGTCTCAAATATTTTTTTTTCGACTAACTTATTTTTTTTATTTATTTTGTATAGCAAATGATCAATTTAGAGGGTTTAGGGAGGGGGTAGCAAATAGGGGAGAGGAAAAGCAAAAGGGGGGGGGGGAGGGGGGGTGAAACAACTAATGCAGTGTGCCTGTGTATATAATTATGAATTAGGCTACAAATTTACTTCAACAAAATGTATTCTTATCTTGAACACGTGTTCACCCAGCCAGTTCCAAATGTGGTTGCTCAATATTACCAACTCTGTTTTATACCAATATTAAATTAAACAAGGGTCCAGGGCACGAATAACAAGCCAGAAATAAGTCACACTTATGTTCCACAAAAATCACATGTTTTGACGCATCCACTACACATTCTAGGCCAATGTAGCCCCAGTGTGGTGACAACTTTTTGACTTTGGCGAAAGTAATTGGCGACAACTTTTTAAAGCCGAGAGGGAACCCTGCCAGTGTGTCCATGGTAAAACACAGTGCTATTTATTTCACTATGAATCTTTCACAGATTTAGCTTTCCATGTAAGCAAATATGTAGATAGAAAAAAATAACAAGGGTCTAAAATATTACAGCTTGGTCCAAACAAAACAGAAATGGATTTTTTGTGTGCATTTTTTGTGAAAGCCAGAATTTTTGTTTCATATAATTAATAACCAAGAAAATGTTTCAGTCAGCTTATATCTGTCAAACCCTGATTCTGAGCAGGCTGAGTTCAGAATTTATCAGTGCAAGGCATATTCTCATTTCAATCACTAAGGAAAGCTATATAGTGAATAACTTACCACCATCCCTATGGCATGTTTCTCGCCTGTCTTTGTCTCCTCAATGGTCTCATCAATGACGAGGTTCATGAAGGGATCAAACCCACGCAGGATGCCATTGATGCGCCGACCTCCGTTCAGCTTCACTGAAAACATTTAACAACATTACAAATGTATAGTCATTTACACTTAACCAACATAGAATGTCATACAAATGCAACAATATTTTTGCCCAAGTGAGAAAAGTACCAGTACCAGCCCAATTGGGAAAAAATTAATTAGCGTGAAAAAACTGATATCGGGAGAATTTGCTACTTGAAATCTTCAAATTTGGAAATTGGTGTATTTGATAAATGTTGCTAACAATTACTTTAAAATTGATAACTAAGTGTTGTCAGTTGTAGATATTTTATTTACTAAGATTCAAACCATAGTGCTGCATAGGGAAATTAACTTAATGTTGCATTTTATTTACAATTAATTTTTGGTGAAACCTCAAATTGGGATTTGTTTCAGACAGCCATTAGGAAATGATTAGTTTTTTTTTACAAGTGCCCGTACTTTATAAAGAAGTTCAGAAGGAAAAAAGTTGCTGAAATGAATCACATGAGGTGAACATCCTCACAATTAAAGACTGTAATAAGTTTTTAAACAAAAGCAACAAATAACAGGTGCCAACGCTCGGCGATGTATTTTATAATTAATGAAAGCTTGTCAGAATTATTTATTTAAGAGGTCACAGTGACCTTGACCTTTGACAGTGACCCAAAAATGGATGCAGGTTTTTTTTACCTTATATAACAGACGCCGAATATCGGCGTCTTCCCCCACCAAACTAGGCTGTTTTTTCCCCTTTCAGAACCAAAAATTCCCCTTAAAAAAAAACAAAAAAAAACTTTTTTTTTTTAATAGAAAGATGTGTCTCATGATTATAATATCTCAATTCTATTTCAATTTCATCTTGCCAAACGCAATAAATTATGAAAAAAAAATGAAAATAGTGCAAACATGCACAAATGTATTGTAATAATGAGAGAGTAAGTAAACAAATCCCCCAAAAAGGGGAACAACGCGAAAATTCCCACGCGCACAATTTTCCCCCAAAGTGGAAAATCACGTGTAAAATTTCCCCCACATAAGGGCTAAAGGCCCCTTCCCCCACAACCCCAAAAAACCCCTGGGGTGTGATGTGTAGAACTCCTCAAGGTGCATCTACATATGAAGTTTCAAAGTTGTAGGTGGAAGCACTTTGATTTTAGAGCAAAATGTCAATGTTTTATTTAGCACGACGCCGGCAGACGACACGACACAAGGAGCTGGCTATGAAAATAACTAAGGTTTTCTCCAAAAAAGGCTGAGCTAAAAACAGATAAACCACTCTCCTATGTCTCCTGTACACAATACTTTACAGTGATTTTTCTTTCCCACAATTACAGCCTCTTACAGGCGGTTTACCAATGGCAAAAAGTAGCTTTCCAACCCAAAAAAAATCAGACCAAAATTTCCCCAACAATATGCAACACTTTTCCAATACTCAATTATTGGTTTATTGAGTTTATTATACAGCAATTTAATTCCCTAGCACATTATAATATACATTTTAAAAAGCATGTATTTATAAACAATTGGTAAACTGAAATTTGTAATCATATATTAATAATGTTTAATTTTTCCCCATTGCATGGACTATCATGCTTTTTTTTCTCAATCCAAAAGGCACAGGCTGTAAAATAATAATAGAACGCGAACAAAAATCACTGCTATAATATCAATTGACTGTGATTTAAATAAATCTCTAGTCTGTAAAATGTATCTATTTACAAAAAAGGAAATCCATCAATTATATATAATCCAATGATCTCAACACAGTAAATATGGAATGTAACTTGTTAATAAAGGATTAAATTGTGAAAACACTTAGTCAATTATTTTAATTTTGGTTTTAGCATATCAATATAAAGATATGAAATGGAAACCTATCATACTTACATGCAAGTCTTTTTTCCATGTATCTGAAAAATAAATTATACAAAAATAGAAGCATTTTGTATAACACATTTTAATTTATATTATGATAAAAAACCAAAAGTATGTAGCTATTAAGTTTAGTACTAAAAACTTAGATTTTATAGCAGCTTTGTGATTACCGGTAGCCAATTTACACTTGATAAGTTTGGATAAGCAATATAATTATATTTCACACAAATACCTGTGTATTACATCAAAACATACAGAGACAAAATCATAGGGTGTAAAAATCTAATAAAAGCCCATTGCACTGCAGTTCTGATTTGGCATTTTTGGGACGTTTTTATTGTGACAGTTGTTCTACTGTATAATTCTGGTAGACTTTGCCATTATGGTTTTCCCATAACTTCATCTTGCACAAAGTCAGAAAATACGAAGAGGGACATTTTAAGTTTTAGGTAGCCAGAGCTCACGGTGTTAATGATCGCCCTTTAAATGCTGTCAGGTTTTATTAAGCCCAAAGAGCTATCATAGTTACGTCATAGAGACTCTCTTTACGTTTTTTTACATGAATATGATTTATACTAAAACCATAGATGTATGTTATTATTGTCAATGATGTTTATAATTTGAAAAAGGATTTTTATTCCTTTAACAACCAAGGGCTGTGTTAAGCTCAAAGCATTAATTTGGAGAATCTATCAGCACAATTAATTTCTTCGCAAATGCTTTGACCTTTTAAGTGTTTGTAATACTACATGCATACAGCTCAAAGTTCTAGCTGGTAAAGGCAATAACCATGCAAAACAAGATGTGTTTGTGAAACACTATGTCCCCCATATATTTGACCTTTGACCATGAAGGTCGACCTTGACCATTCACCACTCAAAATGTGCAGCTCCATGAGATACACATGCATGCCAAATAAAGTTCTGTTGCTATCTTCAATATTGCAAAAGTTATGGCAAATGTTAAAGTTTGACGCAAACCAACAGACAGGGCAAAAACAATTTGTCACACAGTATAAAATGGGGGACATAAAAAATATGTGTTACCTATGTCTATAAAATGCAGTTGATCAACCTAATACATTGATACACAATGCCTGTCACAATCTGCATCAATTTGCTTGTTCTTAATGGAGAAAAGCTCAAAACAAAACTTGATAAAAAACAGATAAGAAACTGAAAGCAGAAGTTTTGAATTGACAACTTGATCTATCTTAAGAAAGTTCCTGAAATGGAAGATGAGACATCAAATGTGTCTTGTCGAGAATTCTTGAGATATTTGTTGCATATTTTCACCTTCCAAATACTCAGCGTTAGGGCTGTAACAATACATTCAAATTACTGGAATACGGCTGTGGATGAATCGTATTCGCTATTCGCCACCTCCCGAACCGAATATTTGAATACAAATGTGGTTTCTAGTTTGAAAGTAAAATCATCTTATCTTACCTTACAAATGAATATTCATACAATAAACCCCTATATTTAAATGTTCTTCTCCTTATTCCGGCATTTTTCATCATGTGTATCCTTCCTGTTATGTTACACAGCTCAGTTAGATTATCAACAAAAATGGCGGGCACCAGTTGAATATTTACGACATTGAATTGAAAAATCTTTCGATGGTTGTATGTTTATTTAGGTAAATACGAGTGTTTTGATGCTCAAACATACAAGCAAAGGATTAGCAGATCAAATTGCTTTTTTTATTTATCTTTATGACAAATACTCATAGTTTCATACTTTATAAATGTCATGTCAACTTGCTTAATTGTTCTAATCAACGATTTAATTGGTACTAGTAATGTTTTCAAAACTGTGTTTAAAGTTGAAGCAGTTCTAGTCAGTTTTTGTTATTTCAATGTGTTTTATTATATATTTTCAGTATGCAATGATACTTCATTAACAGCGTTATAGATAATTTTTTTAGCCATGGGGGTAAATACCCCCACTTTTCAAAGCATGGGGGTAAATGGTCAAATTTTGCCTTGCTTGAAGGGTAATTTGCTAAAAGTAAAACAAGTATATAGCCGCGGTACAGAGTACCAGGGGTTTTTATCTGATTTTGGGGAAAGGGCCTGGCCTTTTTTTAGGGGAAAATTATTGCGCGAAACGCAGGATTTTGGGGGAAAAAAACACACAAAACGTCGGATTTTTGGGGAAAATAAGGAAAGTCTTAAATAATCAATTCAGCATATTTTACTGTTTTTAAAACAAATTCAAGGAAACAGAAAATTTAATTATGCAATATTTGTCTATTTTCTACACTGGATCAGGTTAACTTATATATTTAAAGATTTAAAAAAAAAAAAAAAAATTTTTTTTTCTTTTTTTTGGAGGGGAAAATGAAATCTAGGGGAAAATTTTCCAGCTGAGGGGAACAAAAAAACGGAGGGGAAAGGGCCGATTTTCGGCGGGTCACAAAGAAGGAAAAAAAACCTGCAGACACACCACTTTAATCATGTTAAACACAATAAACCATTAACTATGTGTATTCCTTCAAAGTAGTAGGTGGTTTCTTAAAGTGTTTTTTGTTTTTTAATTGCCTTAATTTATTTATATCCACCACCGTGAGCCACGGAAAACTTTTTCGCCAACTTTCAACAGTTGTTTTATTAGCGTTTAAGTGTGTCCTTTTTTATTTGATTTTTTTTATATCATTCAGTAAGGCTGTCACGATACGCTGTGAGCGTACCGCGGTATATCGTGGTACGGCAACACTGTATCGCGGTACGTACCGCGATATTTTACAGAATATGTATATGTGAAGAAAACAGCAGAATAACAAGTTTTACAAACTTTATTAAACTCAATAATCAGAAAACACTGGTATCATAGTATGACTAGAAACTGTAAAAGAAACTGTAATAAACTTGATAAAAGTAGTCATTGTTATTGTTCGCGTCTTTTTCTAAAATGTCCGCCATGCTGTTTACAATAGCTGTGACTACGATCTGTGTAATTCAAATGCTTCAAGGGCATGTTCAAAATGCGGAGTCAGCGGGCCCAGTATTGAAAATCCGTAGCGTTCTGACTCTTCCTCGACTTATTCAGAATCTTAAGATAACATGATTCGGAAGTGCCATGCTTTGAACGATCGATATACTAAAGAAAGAAAATAAGAAATAGAATAAACATCTTTTGGATAATTATGAACTTATTTGCAAAGGAAATCTGTTCCTAATTCCAAAAACGGTACGGACCCATACATCGCCGTATTTTAAACGTGAAAGTTAAACATCTACAAGTGGAAGCGCTTGCTTGACCTGGATATTAACGGATTATTTTTTTAGCCCTTTTGAATCGCTTCTACATTTTTCAAAACGATATCTATATCAAAATAATTATGTAATGTATTTATATCTGTGCTAATATAATAATATTAAAAAAAACGGTGCGGCAACGCCGTACCGCAGTGCGATTTTTTTCACGACACGCACCGCGATATACCGGTGAATCGTGACAGCCCTATCATTAAGTATTGGCAGTACAATGTCAATACTCGATACAACTTTTGCCGTATAAAAAGAATCAATTTTTCTTTGGGAAGTAATTTGTTTTGGCTTCGAACAAGCCATGCTGACCTCTTCATATAACTTAATAAACACATAAGCGATTGACTGTCTGTTAAAAATTCAATACTAAATTTACCATGCGTCTATATGAAACAGAGTAAACATACCGACTGGCTTACTATTTTTTCAATCCAGCGCACAAATTAGCTCTAATTATTAGGATAACCAGTCTAATATTTTGGCGAAAGACAATCAGCTGTATATCAGCGATTTTCCTTGTCCAATTGGGAAAAGTACCCGTACCGGTCCGATTGGGAAAAATTGAGTCGTGAAAACCTCAAAATTGGGAAAAATCGAGTCGTGAAATCCTGAAATTTGGAAAATCGCGTCGTGAAGTTTGGGTCTTATTGAATACATCATACAGTTCATACTTAATTGAACATACCCATTTAAATAATCATTTGCAGGCATGCCTTAATGACCATTAAGTTATAAAGTTTATATAAATAACAAAATATTATAAAGAACACACCAAATCAATTACTAGTTGTTTTAATCTCTTTTAAAGCAATGTCTCTCTCTTTCATTTTTGTGAAAATTTCAACAATCTTTGATGTTTGATCATCACTCAGTTGCTTGCATCCCGCCCTGCACAGCATCATTATTGCTGTCAATGTGTCCTGTGATAGATGGTTCCGATTGGTTTTTTGGCATAATATTTGCTATTATGACTCATTTCAAACTACGATAAGGTTACAAACCGACGTAAAACAGTACGCTGGCTGCCTGGCAAAAGAACCGGAAACAGTAACAACTCTATTGATTGAATGCGCTGAATAATAAAACCCGAAATTAATCGAGCGCGTGGTTACACACAACTATACGATTTTCTTTGTTCGCTCGCTGAAAGTTGGTTTTTTACGAAACTTTCTATCGTTTTGAGAAAAAATTCGGACGCTGATTGGGATTTTTCCAGATGCCGATTGGGAATTTGGGAATTTTCGCTCGATTGGGAAAGTACCGTTTTGGGAATTTGGGAATTTTCGTTCGATTGGGAAAGTACCGTTTACCGGTACTTTATAAAGAAGGAGGAAAATCGCTGTATATGTTTTTTGTTTACGGTATACGCAGAGAATTTACATCATTTGCGTTAGTCCAGATTGGCTTTCTAAATTGTACTCATGGAAATGATAAATTGAGTGTATCTTGATATTTCGAATGTGTATATTAGGCTGATAAGCAGCTTATCTAAAACGCTGCATTAATCAAATTGACATACTATATAATGCAGGGTTTTTTTTTAGAGAAAGGGGAAGACGCTGGACGCTGGGTGAAAGGGGAAAAAAGAGTGCGAAAGAGACATATTAGGGGAAAAAATAAAAACTGTTCATTTCAATGTCTATAACTCATCAAAAGAGGCCTGTCTCCGTCCTTTTTGTTCTTAAACACATTTAACACGTATTAAAGTCAAAGTCCTTAATTAAGTTGCAGGTGTAGATCTAATTATGGGAAATGTTTTCAACTATATTTCTGTACTGGGGCCGGGGGACGATGTCAATTTTGTGATTTCAATTTCATGATGAATGGGTTGACGATCTTGATCTGCTACAGTATTGGAAGGGAAAGGAGCAGCAGCTGCCGATTGTCTACTTTCACAATGTTCGATGTTGATTACCTCAGAATTCTGATGGGTTATAACGGTTTTCGATGATTCTTTCTTAAAAAATGCCTCGATGCGTTCAGTATCTTCCAATTCCGAATGTTTTATTTTGTTTGTGTAAGAACGCCAATTGTGAGACATTTTTTTCTGTTTTCACGTTTATATCTTGGCTTGCACATAGCCCGGATGGAAATTCGACTGGTTTCTGGTAATTTATTGACGAAACACCCTTCTCGCGCAAGACCGGTATCCAGTTAAATAGTCACATGATTATTACGATTAGTTGCCCAGTTTACATAACGTTATTTAAGAGCTATATTTAGAATAACTGGGATTCCCAGATGTTTTGTGTTCGTCTGGAGAGAGAAAGATCGTTGTACATGGTGCAAATTGGATAATTGTCGAATGCCCAAAGGAAAAATAAACATTTCTTTGAGAGAAAATATTACATTTTGGTGAAAAATGATATTTTTGGTGGGGAAATTGTATTTAGAGGGGAAAAATTCTGGTAGGGGAAGACGCCGAATATCGGCGTCACTTTCTTAGTAAAAAAAACCCCTGAATAAACACATATTCACAAAAACATATATCGGTTATTATAAACACATCCCAAGGCCTCGCTGTGACGTCATCAATATCAGTGCACGATCTTATAGGGTAATTCTGTGTGACGCAGACTACGATGTACATGAATGTTTAAAGGTGCGTAACTCCAATTTTATTATCTGTCAACCAACATATTTCACACGTTATTTGTTAAACAAAAGATAAATCATAAAGTATATATCAAGTTTAGTTATTGTCTAATGATTTTTCATGAACAATATGCCTTTGAAGTTTAAGGTGCACAAACTTATAGGTTTAGAGGCTACTGGTTCTTCCCAGGAAATGGACTAGGCAGTGTCCATAACTGATTATAATAGGCCTTCCTGTCAGCAATTGACTGTAGGAAGTACGAAGTAGAAGTTTTCGAAAGGGCTTTGTTTCTCTAACTTTGAGACTAAGACATCATCATCAACGCCGATGATGAATATTATCTTTAGAACATGTTTTCGCGACATAAATGTGTCTGAACGTGTGTATTAACGGTGAATACACATTGCATAAATATGGTGACGTTCAGCAGCAAGCTTATTTGAATAATTGAATCAAGTGTGTGTCTAGTGAGTGACGAGATATGTAAAATATATGATGAAAAGATTTAAAGATAGATGTGGGTTGCCTATTGATTTGATTTCGCTTTGTTTACGTTTTTGTCCAAATGAAAAGCAAAATTCCGTAATGGCAGATCTGCAAACAAATTTACAGCATTAATTGGCATATGATAATAAATCATTTTACTTTTTCAACTCCGGTGGATGTGCTTTGCTCATTGTTGATTTTTGACGATTCCGTTGCCCGCAAAATGTAAACAAAACCGGCTTCTGTTCCCTTAACGAGATTGTGCGAGAACGAAACCAAATAGTAATGGCTACACTCAACTTACTCCTACTTCCATACGATTCCATAAACAGAATATTATATTCGGTCTATGGCATATTTATTAAATGAAAATATCAGCTTGCATTTTTTTTATCATTTAAATGTGTTATTTTAAACCAGCAATAAATAATGTTGTAAGGGAAGGGTCTGATATAGACCTATAGAATACAAGCGACTGCGCGGCATGGTATAATTTCATGTCGTTTTTTTAAATTCAAACTTTATTATGTATTAATCTAGAGTCTGATTGAAATAATATGATTATAGGTGCTACCTAATTTACGGGCAAAAGCTTTTTAAGTTTTTTTGATAACCATGTATTATTAATAAATATATGGACATGATTGTGTTCAATGAACTTCAAAATATGATAATTGTTGCAATAATTTAGTAATGCATCCAAAAAAATCAATCTTAAAACGAGTTACATGTTCCAAGCTTGAAGATCTAGCATCTTATATATTTTTTTTGTTTTCTAGCCACAGGAATTTATAGCTGGTTCGGTGTTTGTGGTATAGTGGATGGGGTGTCTGCTAACTGGCTTAGTCACTGGGAGGTCTCTGTATTGATCCTTTAAGTGGGAGCATTCTTTAGATAACCCTAAAGACATACTATGGCGTACCATTTGGGTTGAAAGTCAAGAAGACCTACACGTTAAAATAAGTACGTCGACATGAATATAAAATACACTTCAAAGTATATATTTGTACGACAAAGTACAATTTGTACTTCGACATACATGTTTGTACTTCTAAGTACACATTTTCTGAACAGCCAATCAAAACACTAGTCTCTTGAGCCGCTTTTCCTTCAGATTTATTCATAATAAATGTTTAAAACTTTAGTTGAGGACAAAATGAATAAAAATATCAGAATGGCAAAATAACGTCACATAGAAGTTTCAAGTATTTAATGCATTGAAATAGATTATATACAAATTTTAAGAAGATTCAATTGTTACCTTTTTAAAATTAAAATTGTTCAGCATATTGTGTGTCTGAAATGATCATGCGGGGCGGAGTATCACGACCGTCCAGCGCATTACTGTGTTGGAAATTCCCAACGGTAACCAGTTACCAAGCATTAATGGGATAAATAATGTATTATAAACTCCCCGTTGGTGGTATTTTGTGATAACCATAACTTGCATAAGTCAGAGGTTAATTCCGCCACGCCAGGTCAATAAATACGAACAATATCTATGATTTAACGGTCGATAGTCGCATAATTTGGTATAAATTATATTAATAATAATGTTTCATAAATACGCACAATATCTATGAGTAAGCGGTCGATTGTGGCATAATTCGGTATAAATAATAATAATAATGTTCAATGTCAAAAATCTCTAAAAGCAACAGACGTAAGGTGTCTTCTGATTGGCTAACACTCAAGGGTTGGTGAAAATTGTACGTCGAAGTACATTTCTCGATCTACTTAGTAGGTCTTGCAGACTTTCGACGTCATGGTACGTCATATAGACACTAAGTACTGGTCCTACTCAGGAAACAGTTTGTTTCATCAAATGTCTCAATTCAACTTGACAGCTTGCTAAAGCAGTTGCATTTAGCATACAGTACACTGATTTAACATAATCAAAATCATGTGATGTGTCAAATCAATCTTGATTGACAAATTTGACAGGATTTTTGTTTAATCCAATAAGTTTTAAACTGTCAAATAACACACACTACGTATTGAAAGCAATACCTGGAGCTTTCGTCTGTATATCACTGACTTCATCAGAAGAATGATTTCTACTGTTGGGAAACGTTAACCCCACTAATTGTCTTCTTATTTATTATCAATATATAATTATGTGTAACAGCATAACAACATACTTGATTCGCAATTAAAATATTTAATAAATACAGGTATCTTGCAGGTTTCTAATTTTCTTTCGCAAACTATTGTTGAATAGTTTAAATTTTGTCGCCACTAAAAAACTAGCCATTTTGTAGCAATTCTAAAATCACAGTCTAAACTGCATACACTTAGCTCTATAGTTACAATATGAATGCAAATATTAGAATGCATCATGTTATATCATCCATTTTTTTTTATTTAAACATTCAAATAACACATAACACAGTACATATATAAAAAGGTATGTGGTATTGTGTGGAGATACAAAACACTTCACATCATTTATTTGCACATAAAATAATAGTTACAAAATAAGTAAAACTAAAACACAATCATCAACCTACATTTCAAGAATATTTACGTATATGAAATTACTAAGTGGTGTTATTGTATTACCTTTTACAAAATTAACATTGCTGGTTTTGTACTAGCCATAAAACATTTATCATGGATTAACAAGTAACAACCAATTTATTAATTACACAATAGAACGGAAATCATATTAATTACATTATGCATTTACTAAACAAGCTATTTGCTACTGTTTAGAATTACACTATCTTACTAAAAATGATCACAGGTACTTAGTGCTTTTACATACTTGTGGTAAGTTTTGTATTACTAGTTTGACAATTATCGGCAGACACTTGTCGATATACAGACAAAATTTGCATGGGAACTTCCTTTTTTTTTCAGCATAATTGCCTTCAAATTGTTAATTTAACAACCCTTTGACATTGTTTGCACATCTGATCTTATTATACAATAGCTGATTTTTGTTTATAGATAGACATATATAGACTTTTCAAAGTTCTATAAAAGTTCACACATGTTCCATCCAAGTAAACAAGCAGAACCAATAAAGATCACCACAGATAATAACTGTGTGTATAGCTTGGAAATTTGATAGATCAGGAATCCCTCCTTTGTTGATTTCTGTAAACCAAAACTGTCAGTTTTGCTGGATAGAATGGCTTGTATGATGCTCAGCTCTTGCCTTCGGCTTCGCAGAACAGCTTCTAAAAACGGAAAACCAACAAATATCTTAAAATTTGATCAATAATGCAGACAATTTATAAATGTCTTGTTTTTTGTTGATTTCGAATCTGGAAGATGTTTTTACGTAAGATTGTAGTACGAAAATCCAACGGTATCGGATTTTGTGGTTTTAGGCCTAAACTAATTATAGTGATATGTAACCTTTCGGGATATCGGTAAAGTGCGAGCAGACGAGGTGTAAATACGTTAAAAATTAAAGCTAAAAGACTAAAAAGTTAGATCGGAATATCTTTAAATTTTGTGAATAAATGTGTTTCTGGTGGATAACAACGACAACTTACCAGAATATTGCTCATAATCACACGTAAAACGTCTTTCTGAGACATTGTGTACACACCGGTCTTACTCGCAATAACGAAGTGACGTCACCATCTATGTATAGAATGCTTTTGAGAGCGAATGAAAATGCGTCACATATTCTGACAAATAAACAGTAGGGTGTCGTTATTGAAATACCGCGAGAATACTGGAAGAATAGAGATGCCAACTATAATGTTTAAAACAAATAATTTTTTAACAAGCGTTTGTGATTTGTCAGGATAATAATAACAATAAGATATCGAAAAGATCAAAGCAAATAAATTCGACACAAATCTAAGATTCGGCAATATATTTAAGACGGGTTATGTTCACTTAAATTGTGTTTGGTAAAGACTGTAACTATATGTAGTGAACCAGTCTTCGGCTTATACTCACTGAAGAAGAGCATTCAGGGGAGATAATTGAGTAATGACTTAATTCTGGAACGGTTGCGAAGAAAGACAAATATTGCGAGAATATTTAGTGCGATTCGCTACACAATTATGATTTCATTGATATAACTTTTCCTGAGGTATGTATTTACATGTGATTTAGCATATGTCAAAGTGTTTTTGATTTGTTCAAGGCCATAAATAGCATCGCGAAAATATATGTCGCGTGGCAAATTTTTTTGAGACGTATCCATATGTGGTATTCTTATGTAATTTTATGTCTAAATTCCCATATGTATGAACGGTCAACGCCCGCTTCGCGGGCTTTTGCCCGTATTATTTAGTCTAAATCTGGAAAAATCAGTTACTCAATCTTTTGTCTTTTGAGAAACCGAATTTGTTTCTCCTCTGTAGAGGGCAGACGTATCTTGTGATAATGTAGCTGTCAAAATAAAACAACACAACACAGAAAGAATAGGCAAAGAACAACAAATGTTGTTGTATACATGCACACATTAAATCATATATAGGGACACTGTTATTGATACGAAAACATGGTTATCGCCAGTAATTAGATAGAGAAAAGGTAATACGTATAGACTTGCATTTCGTGGCTGAAGAAAATTTTTATACATCTTTTTTATCCCCTGAGTCATCAAAATTGCATGCTGCTCCAAGTATTCTGTTATTTTTCACCCGATTATTCAAATCAGGGCTGGTGAACGCAGATTTACATCATATTTGTGAAAACACTCACTACAACATGACAATACTATATCAATATATAGATGTTATGTTTTAGAGAAAAAAAATAGTGATAATTGCTCTCTACTTTTCTGGGTTGAAGATATCATTCCTGATTGTTCAATGTATGCCTTCTTGTGAGAGCTACTGGTAATGTATTTGCACCTGATGCTCCACCACGCTGTGTTGTTGTTTAACTTAATAGTTATTCAGATATCATCCAAATATTCTGGAAAAATCTCATCAACATTAGTGAAATTTATGAAAAATGGCCCCGTTGCAACGTTTTTCCTAGTTAATGGCAATTTAAGAATACATGTAATAACAATCACGTACGCATTTAAGAGCTTGAGTGGTAAGTTCTCTGTCGTGAATATGGTTTATTGGTTTGTTCAATATACATTAGACATTACAGCCCATGAGTACACATGTATGTTGAATATATTTATACAAATAAAATGCATACAAGTGGTCATCAATTAATACTATTACATGGTATGATAGATCATATACAAACTATATTAAGTTTTATACATATATTATTAAAAGATGCATGTATTTCAACATAATGTTAAAATAAAAAGCACTATTGACAGCGAGATGTCAACTTTTCTGACATGAATATTACTCTTAATGATATTATCTGGTAATTGTTTGGTTATCAGATTGCATTAACTGTATAAATTTTGGAATATTAGGTTTTATCCAGTTATATTGCTTTATGTATTTTTTCTTATATCATTGTATAAGGAACATTTAAACAAAAAATGAAATTCATCCTCCAAGACATTGCAATGTTGACATTTTCTTTTCTGGTATGGTATAGATTCGTGAATACGAACATCGAATTACTTTAGTATATAATACATTGTATCGAAACCAGGTTATATACAAAACAAGGTTATGTAACATTTTCTTACTGTCAGCGTCATGCAGTACTCCAAAAATATAAAATAATTTAATCGTGCATAAATCCATCTTATAGTGATATAACATTGTCAAATATAAGTGCAAATATCGTTACGTAATTGATTAATAAACAGTTCATGTGAGTTAGAAATGAATTAACCCGTTACCACTTAGATACGTATTTTTACGTATTGTAGTCCCTTAGAAAGACAAATTTAATTAAAGACCTTTCTTTTTAGATTCAAGTTTTAAAGGCTTCATTTTCAACCATAAGATACTGATGAGCAGCAAACAGCATAACACCTAAACAGACTGAGTTACTCGCAGGCTGTTCTGGTTTTATGCTGTTTGCACATAGCCATTTTTTTCACTTTGCTTCAGAGTGGGAAAGGGTTAAATCGTAAGCGTTGTATGCTTCCGAAATATATAACAGTTTGGCTTATTTCGATCAACTGTCTTAGAAAAAATGTTTAAAACGTTCACAGCACTTAATAGACCAACGAAAACACACAATCTGCCATGTGAACTATATAGGAATTACTATGAGCGTTAGCATATCGTATTTTATATAAAGAGTGGGATCGACCTTTTAAGTTTTTTTTTAATTTAAAAATATGTTTGCTCTAATACCTAAGCTCTTTAATCTCGAAAATTTATACGCTAAATTAAGTCGCTTTAATGAACAGTTAGACTTTTTTCAATTCAATGATTATCAGCAAAAAGTCAAAGAAATGCGGTTCCAATTCATAATACGATTGTTCACGTATGGCCCAAATATTAAGCGGCAAAAGTAAATTAATCTTTTAATATCAGACGATTGTGAAGGTTTAATGGATTATGTGATATATTCAATTTGAGAATTAAAACGATTCCTGTACGAAAAAGGTCGGTCACATGTTGAATTATGTAACTTCCTATATACTGATCACTAAGAACATATTCATCTTCTAAATGTAAATGGGATGGTATGTTGATGGATTCACCACTCAATATATTGTTAGGAAAATGAATGATCAGATAACTCATTTGAATATCATACTTTGGGCGTATTTTCGTCATGAAATTGGCGAAAACGTGCATAAATACGTGTGTCAGCCCAAAGAATTGAATCAATCCAAAATGCATCATATACGAAATAGTAATTAATAGTCAACCTACAGTTCAAACTACACTTATCATTTTCAATTATTAGTTCACGTCTTTACCATTAAATCTCCATCACACGATAATTAAAAATCAGTTCAAACGTAAATGCTTATTTATCATTTGATAAGTAATTACCATTTATTGAACTGTAAATTTTTAATGGCACGCATGATTGCAAATTGAAATTATTTAATGGTCATCTTCACAGTTTAGGGCTAGAAACCTTTATTTGAAAAGAATATTAACACAGAGCCTGTGGAACCTTTTAAATGCGTGTGCATGTTTTGAACAAAGAACGGACCCAAGTCCGACTTAATAAATGGGAGGGTTGAGCGTGGGGCCAGCTAGCCTACCCCGTGAAGATTCCGCTATCTTAAAAAAACGCCGAAAAGCATATTTGCAAGGAGTGGAGAAAGCTCAGAACCAAGACGACTGGAGTATGATCGTCGACGGCATATGTCCCGAATGAGATGATGTATGTTTTGCTTTCGTGCACGCATATCAATGTGATATTTTAATGCATAAACGTTCATGCAATGGGGTTTTCTCACCGTTATTAGTGTTATCTCGATTACCATAAACTATCCTAACCGTCCAATTACATATACATGTATAGTATGTTATTATCATAAATGGGAAAGAAATTGAGCATAAATATTCGACATGCAATTTTAGGGTGAATGGCTATCGCTCAGGCTTTTTTAGCAGTGATTACCAACTAGGGATCACAGTGCTTTAAAATACTCAAAGTGTATCGATTTATTATTGACATTTAATGATGGACACTTTAAAATTTTGTGACTGGAAAAATAAATCAAAATAGGTGCATGTTTAAAAAACGCATCTTCTTTAAAGGGATCTTTTCACGATTTGGTAAATTGACAAAATTGAAAAAGTTGTTTCAGATTCGCAAATTTTCGTTTTAGTCATGATATTTGTGAGGAAACAGTATTACTGAACATTTACCATAGTCCAATATAGCCATTATATGTATCTTTTGACGATTTGAAAACCTAAAAATTATAAAGCCTTGCAACGCGAAACGATTGAATAATTTTGAGATTTCTGTTGTTGTCGTTTAAATTTGCGAGACTACGAAGATTGCTTATATAAGGTATAAAATACTTAAAATGTATATACCTGGCGGAATTGCTGAGAGGGCTAATGCGTTCTTACTTTAGACTAACACCAGGACTCCCGGGGTCTCTGGTTCAAGCTCTGGTACCGGCTACTTTTTTCCTTTTTATTAATTTTATTCTCGATTTTTTACTGGAGCTTTTAAGATCCAATGTTTACATTTATCAATATAAAGCATTTAATGACAAACTTCAAAATATGCCAAAATCTGTGAAAAGGCCACTTTAACTCTGGATCTAGTGAGCCGCCGTTCGAAGCTTGATGGAAGTATACTCGACTTCTTTTTTTTTCGCGAGCTAAATTGTTTAATTACAGATGCAATAACGGACACACTTTAAAAGTGCAATTGGACATTTTAAATTACGAAACTGTTTGAACAATTTCATTTAGCATGATTATTGCTTTGCAAAGATTTAAAGCGCAAGTAATCAGCAACTTAATACAGTTTACTTTAACTTATAATTTTGATTATTATCACATTGTATCTCAGGCAGTGCACACCAGATGCTGAATGATTTGAACACAATATTATTCATATCGGGTGGCATATCAGTTAGGGAAGAGTAAAGCAATTAATTTTAAAAAGTTACAATAAAACGTCAGGAACCAGTTTTTGATTGGTATCACTTTTTTTAAATGGAACTTATATTGATGACCTGTGCGCAAACATTCTAAGGCTTGGGAACTTAAGTCGTGGCTTAAGGATTTTGGTTTAGTAGTGGGTGAATTATTTAACAACTACTATCCGTTAAAAAATACATACAACTAAAAGCATAAAGCATGTAGTAGCGTGCTATTGAATCAGCCTCATATTTACGTACACTAAGCAATACTCAACATGCAAATTTGACTGAAATATCAATTTGTTTAAAGTACACCTCCACAAATAAAAAAGGCTACGCTCTGACATTTATATTTTTGATAACGCACCAAATAAAACGACAACCTTACGGGACTGGACCAATCCATTTTTATTGATTCGCAATTGATCCGATATAAAGCATTATTATGCAGTTTTTGAACCAATTCTGCTATTCTGGAAGCTTTAATAACTGCAGGCTCATCGTCAACAATCTGTCATGACAACTAAGCCCTTCAACCACGGACCAGTATTTTCAGCCCAATGCATGAATTTGTACAAATTTTTAATGTTCACTAATATTTTACTATGTCTTTCATGTGCGCTTCATGTTTTTATTTGCTCTATGTCACCAACCCATCTGCCAATGTTATGCATTGAAACCATTCGAGTGACATTTCATAGTAAATGTGGTGTACGCTAGGCGAAATTTATCTGCAAAAGCTATAACAGAGGCTGATTCAGAGTTTGTACAGGAAATATATTCGTTTACAACATACAACCAACCAGCTTTATGTTGTGATTCTGTATAATTTAAAGGAAAAGAAGTCTATTTCGTCAAAGGAAGACTATAACGTTTGGTGACACTACCCGGATGCGTGGCAAAATTGACACTGCGGGTACAATAACAATAGTTTTTTTTATGTGAGGCATATCCAACGAACATCTTCTAAATTTCATATGACCATAGCGAGACAAGTTAAAAACATTGCTTTGAAATGGTCGAGTAATGAACATTGGACGAATACACATTTTATCTTTACTACAAACTCTGTAAGAAGCGGCGAATCTGAAGTAAATCGAGTTTGTCCCGTATTATTAAGCTACGGACGGCAAGTTAAGGTTAAAATAAAAAAATGTATTCTGAAAACTATACGTCAAGATTATTTAGTATTTCTATTCATTTCATTTTAATATTTCAAATGCTCTTTTATGTAAGTAATATATTGACCATAAATGTATTTGTGTGCGAGATAAAAAATTTAAAGCCACACACCTTGAAATGAAGGTAAATTTAAGTATAAATAAGAAACATATTTTATCTATGCCAATTAGAATATATCTGGTGGAGTGGTGGTTACAAGGTAGAAATCCGTCTTTTTGCGCTTTAAAACTAAAAATAATCGCGTTTGTCGAATTGGACGTATACATATAGAAATCCTACTTTCGGTTTTAAAATTAAAAATAAATAAATTACTTGCTAACTAGGCTATATATTTAATGACAATCTTGAACACTTTCAAATTGTAACCTACGCTTGTCGTACGATCTATCATAGGTAATTACCATGGGCTTAAAGCAAACATCTATGGCACAGTTTATTAGCACCGCACATGCCATTGTACTGATATACCCATTAGGTAATGTAAATGACCAGGTATTACAGTATTGAAACATATCTAAAACTCATATAGTCAAGCACATTAGGCACATATTGAACGATGATCTTCAGGCTAATGAGCGTTGAAATCCTTTCATCTTGCCTTTATACAAATATCAAAACGTCAATCGGGTTTTAATGGTGCTGATTTGATTTTAATGGCATGGGACCTCTTAATGTAACGGCGAAATCGGAACCGTTAACGGACTGGGCTAAAGGTCTAAAATGTGCGCCTTTATTGGCTTCAAACTCTACCATCGAATGCTTTTAAATCTTATATAAACACAGAGTCTATCATTGTGCAAATGTCAATCGATAGCTAGTGACTTCAGAAATTAAATAAATCATTACCACTAGTAAGTGTTAAAGTTTTAAATATTTGTTTTCCTTACGATAATCACCGAGCATTTGAACCGAATTTGGAAAATGTAGACACTAATATTTATCTCTGCACTGTATGTGATAGAAGGGTTTACTCGGTAGAATATGAATTTGCACGATTTAAGATCGAGCTGTATTATAATACAAACGGATTAAATGAGATTTACTATTGCAATTTAATATTTTTTTGCGACTCGTATCGATGAATTTGACGAGGCATTGACAGCTTTAAGCCATAAATAGTTCACCCTTACACTCGCTGGTGAATGTCTTTCGATACATTCGCTATTGAATGGATATTTGCCGTGGTATAAGGTGTCGAAAGGATATACTGTGTAACACTACAATGAATATAAACGTGATTGTATCAGTTGAATAGGTTCTGAAGGTTAGCAAATATGCAATTTTAAATGCACGATGTGGCGAGTATGTTTAATATAGAGGATACATACTTAACTGAAATCGCAGTTTAAATTTTAATGTACTTACATTACACACGTGAAACGTTCTCAAATGTACGCGGCTGATTTTGTGAAAATCATTTGTATAGGAACGAAAAACACATAAAGCGGACACAGGAAAAACAAGAGACCTACACCGGCGAAGGAAGCTGACTGGAGTTAACACGGCGTGGGCGAACAATCAAGATATTTTTATAAGTGCCGCGTTCACAGGAAGGTCAATCGAAATATCGGTTATCAGGTTCGTCATCTGGAATAATTTGTGTACTCATTAGTGGCGGCATTAAAACAAGCGCAACATTGTGACATTTCGAACAGATTGAGATTTGTGTTATAATATAAGTCATTAAGATTACCAGGAGAAGAGATCTCAAATTGACATTAATCGCTTGCTTCATTGGATCTTAAGACACATTTCGTAATATTTGTAAGAAGAAAACGAACAAGCAAAACCACACAAGCTTGAAAGATTTTTTTATCTTGCCTACCTGCTATAAAACGTGACATTTTACGGATTGTTTGTGAAACAAACGCAAATGAAATCTAACACCTGTTTGTTTACATGATTAATATTTATTTTTTGGACCAGCTATTGCCAAAAGCGACTACAATATAGCGTCACGATTTAGAAGTCCATTTTGTATTAAATACGTATTTGCAATACATTTGTCAGACACATTTAAACAAACACAAATTCGCAACTCGATGTCGCATGTCAATATATTATATATTTACATGAACTTCATTCCTTTCCGCCTCTGAACAATTAAACAAAAGCGAGAAACTTGATACCGCGACAGCGTGAAAACAAAACCACTCGTCAAAAATCGAAAGTGTATTGCTTTCAATATAAGATTAAAGGTTCTTATAAAAAATAACTTCTGTCCGCAAAGTTATTGACTCGAAACGACCACTGGTACGATTTAATAAACCAACACGGCATTGGTTACATGGACGTTCGATGATTGAATAGAGGCGAGCGTTTGATTACCACTATAATCTCCCACGTATTTGTAAATCATTTTTTTTAATAATCTGGCTACGAGCTAAAATGCCGTAAATGGATTTATTGTGCTTGGGATATTAAGCGACACTCTAAAAGCGCCAAAGTAATAACCTGTGTGGCGGTTGTATACTGGCTGTTGTTGAACAATTTTAAATCTGAAAATAGTTTTGTATTAACGGATAACGCCTTTGCTAATTCTAAGCCTTCATCTCATTGTTGTTGAAATACATTCAATTGTCAGGTATTGTCAATAAATAAAAGAATTTTCAATAGTTAGTTGCGAGTTAATAGTAATTTCACTGTTTAAGAAATGCAAATGGAACTATAAACGTATATACAGAAGTGAAAAACCAATTGAAATATGAGGTTCGAACAAAATCTGGGAGGGTTTCGTGAACAACTTGATGAGAGTCCACAGCCTTTGACCAGGGAAGGCAGCGCTAGCGTTTACATCGACATGAGCGACGAGTCCTCATCCGTCGAAGAAACAAACGGTTTTGACGACACACACAGCCTGGGAGACACGCCGGAAGGGCGCCTGTCGCGATCCTTACAGTCGTGGATGATTGACCATGAGTGGCACAGTGTAAAACCGCTTGAGAAGCCGCCTAAGGAGCCCGTGTTCAGCGGGCGGTTGGGGAAGGATAGATACACAAATAACCGGAGCCGTGTTCAGCACAATAACAATGGATATAGCCAGAGGACGGACGGACGGGAAAGGGGACAGAATAGAGATGGTCAAAACACCCAGTTGACCAGAATACCTAGTGACGAATCGATCTATACCTGCATTTCTTTATTGACCTGTTCTTTTGTGGAGAATGAATCCGTAGAAACAGAAGCACAGGTACTGTGCGATAAACGACATCGCAAAAAGCGTTTGGCCTCTTCGCATGGTTCTTCGACCACTGTTGAAAGCAGCGGGTTTCACTCGAAATGGGTAGAGTTTGCAAACAGGAGGCGCGGGGCAATGAATCAGTTGATGAGGGCGCAAAATGCGAGGGCGAACGACTATGGTATTGCGTATGCAGTTGGAAATGATGATAACGAATCAGAAGCTTTTCGAAACTTAGATAAGGAAGATCAGTCTGCCTTGTTTAGTGCTGGCATGACAAAAGGCTTGCGGTTTATTGATAAAATAGAAATGAAGAAAAGTGAAAGTCACAACGATTTGGTAGACGCTATTGAAAATTCAGAAAAAGACAGAAGAGTTCCGAAAAGGACTTATTCGGCCAATGCTAAGCGAGGATGGGGTAAATCTTTTGATATTGGTGAACTCAAAAGAGAACGAATGAACAAACTGTTGGCATTGGAGCAGGAGCGACTTCAAAAGGAAAAAGAGAAGAAAAGAAAAGGCAGACGACCTCAAAGAAAATCAGGTCTTCAACTTCTTGACCAGGTTCATTCTCAATCGCCGTCGGCAAGCATCAAGGGTTCGTTTACAAGCGAGAAATCTAAATCGCACCACAGCTCGCGACAGTATACTGAATCAGAACGGGAGAGTCAGGCTGGCGGGGATGTGGAAGAAAAAGTAGAAACTATTTGGAAAGGGGATCGCGAGATTCTCGAAATTGATCTTAAACGGGAATTAACGCACAGGGTGAAGGAAAAAATCGCGTCAACTAGAACAGCGCTGAAACGCGTCACAGGCGTTGGTGAGACAAACGAGAGGAAAGAGATTATCGGCAGACTTGATGACTTTCCCTACCACACGGAAGACGACTTCAGCCATATACCTCGAATTGTTCAGAAGATGCGCATATCTCCGCATCTGAGTGGCGTGATACATAATGATATTCAGGTGCGGATGGGTCGCCCCCGTTATCACGAGGTTCGGGAACAGGACCTTGAACAATGGAACAAGGGGCAGTTCTTGAACCGGGCTCATACCAACCTGAAAGTGTTCAACTGGTTGCACAGTCTCAGGAATGTGGACTTCACAGGGTTTCGCGCACCGGAAATCGTTGAAATCAGCGACGAGTTGGTTGAAGAGCCAGAACATATTGAGGCTGCCGATGACCCGGATGTAAAGCCGATGTTTCAACAATACAGCGTGAGGATATTGTGATGAAAGCTTAGATATGTATATTTTTTCTTTGAGTTTACATAAATTGTTCAGCTACTTATTTGGTTTCATTGACATAACATAATGTATATGATTATTTAGTTATTCAGTTATATATTTCGATGTTATGTTTTCAATTGCTTAAGTTATCTAAGTTATTGCATAACTCTTTCAACAATACAGCGTTTATTTTCGCAATGATAACTCAGATATCGACTTATATATTTCAAGTTAATATATTATATTCATCGAGTTTTCGTATATAATACTTAAAATACACAGCGCCATAATATAATCATTACTCAGAAGGACATTTTGTTAAGTGGTTTTATTAGATTGTATTAACTGCAGTATATCGCTTACCTGAATATAAATCACGTTTGTCCAATAAGTGCCACTTTCCGCTGATTAAGGTATCGACTTGATAGGAGGTTTGAAAACTCGCTGACCCGTACTGCTATCGATTTTTCTATTGGTATTGTACTCTTGATAGTTTAGCACTCAGTTATATGCTGATGTTGATTTTTGATATGTTTACTTTATACGTTTATCTGATGTTTATTTTCAATGAAATATTGAGTTAGTGATTTAATCAATGTTATTATATGAGTCGCGTTCTGTGAAAACTGGGCATAATGCATGCACAGGCTAATCAGGAACGACACTTTCCGCTAATAGTGGATTTTTGCTAAGAGGAGACTTCATTTTAACGAAAAATGTCATACAGGCGTAAAGTGTCGTCCCTGATTAGCCTGTGCGGATTGCACAGGCTAATCTGGAACGGCACTTTACGCACATGAATTATGCCCAGTTTTCTCCGAACACGGCTCATATATTGTTTAAATATGTGTACGACACGTTTTGTTAATGTGTATATTTTCTATGATTACTCATTGTAACCGTTCACATGTAAAACGTTTACTTTCAATATTTTATCTGATATACCGGTATTTATATATTTTTTACACCATGCACTCGTTCAATATGTATTGTGTTCTTGCCGTTTAGAATAGCATTAAACATAATTAATTTTCATGAGTAGTATGTGCCTTCGTATATGTATGTGTTGGGTTCCTTGACTTTACAAGTTATATCAAAGCTTGAAGAATATTTCACAATAAACGAAGTTTACGCACAATATGCATTAATGCACAGTTACATTTTAATTCCTGTTAACCCTTTGCATGCTGGGAAATTTGTCGTCTGCTCAAATGTCGTCTGCTGAATTTCTAAAATTAGCATTTTCTTTGCTTTTTTTTCAAAGAATACTTTCAGAATAGCAAACAGTTTGGATCCTGATAAGACGCCACGTTCTGTGGCGTCTCATCTGGATACAAACTGTTTGCAAAGGCCTTCAAAATTCGGTTCCAGCACTGAAAGAGTTAAATTGCCAATTACACGATTTTTGCAAACTTTGCCATAATATCACATCGGAAATTGTCATGCCCTATATTATATCATATTATCAATATTACCGCGCTTTACCACTACAGTAGTAATTATTGCCCTATATTATATCATATTATCAATATTACCGCGCTATGCCACTACAGTAGTGATTATTTTGATTAGCAGCACTACAGATATATAATACAGCGATCAAATCCAAATTGCGTAAATAAAAACAAAATGTCTCTTGAAAAGACAAACGGCCTTGAAATACATGTAAATATCATGATATCGGTATTGCCCTAAAGTAATACACGATGGAATTGTTGTCAATAACGCAGATTGTTCGGTCGCCATAAAGGGACTCGTTCACACATTTCGAATTTGAAAGCGTCATTAAATAAATAAATCAAAGCGCTGAAGGCACTGAAGTTGTTCGCTGTTGTCGTCCTCGATTAGCGTGTGCGCATTGCACAGGCTAATCAGTGTGCACAGGCTAATCTTATTTGACGTGCATTAATCCCCGTTTTCTCTGAAAGCAGCCAATATGTACAGATTTCAATGATAAACACTAGACTGGCCAATGTCGTCTTACAAGCAGGTAAATGATGAACACTAGACTGGCCAATGTCGTCTTACAAGCTGGTATATGCACTCACTGCTAGAGCAGAATCATTTGTCGTCTGCTGCAGACAGGCAGCGGTAATCGTCCCTAGCAGAGTGAGTTGCGGTTCTTACCGTAGCTAA